>NC_136990.1:2327274-2402274 GCF_032717465.1 Coenobita brevimanus
AGTGTGTATATGAGTGAGATTGAGGTGGAAGAGGGAGGGGAAGACCGAGGATGAGATGGAGGGATGGAATAGAGAGGCATATGAGAGAGGAGGGTGTAAGTTGGGGGGATGGCGAGTGAGAGACTAACTAGGAGTGTGTATGTGAGTGAGGTGGAAGGGGATAGGCTAGAAGGAAGACCGAAGATGAGATGGAGCACTGGAATACTTATGAGAGAGGGGTGTGTGAGTTGGGGGCAGGGCAGCGTAATGGCAGGGGAAAGACTTATAAATACATCTATTGTTACTTTGTTACATTGTACTGTACTCCTGTTGCATACTAGGTCAATGTCAAAAACAAATCAAAAATAAAGTGGCGTTACGTGACAGCAGACGGGGGTGTTTACATGTCACCATAGAAGTGAAAGTGAATAGAGTGTCTCACGGTGGGAAATTCACACGCGTTGTTTTGATGGTGGGGTTTGTGGCTGTGTGTGGTTATATCTGGTGTTTTTGTGTTTATACGAGGTGTGTGTGTGTGTGTGTGTGTGTGTGTGTGTGTTCTTACCTAATTGTATCTTTACAGGAATGAGTCAAGCTCGTACTGTCCCGTGTCTTAAACCATTTTTATCATACATATCCTCAAATTTATGAATAGTTTTGGCACACACTATTTCATTCGGTAGTGCATTCCACTGATCAATTGCCCTATTTGGGAAACTGAATTTCCTTACGTCTTTATCACCTCTCTTTTTATGCAGTTTTTTGCAGTGTCCTCTTGCTGATGCTTCCCCATAGGTTATATATTCATTTATATCTATTTTCTTCTTCCCTGATATGCATTTATTTTCCTTCTCTCCTGTAGTGTTGGTATGATTCAGTTTTTCTAGTCTTTCTTCGTAGCTTAGATCCCTTAAGCTTGGTACCTACCTTGTAGAGGCCCTTTGTACTTTTTAATCTTATCTATGTGTTTTTTGAGATGAGGATTCCAGACTACTGACGCATACTTCAGGGCTGGTCTGATGAATGATGTTATTATCTTTGTCAGCATGTCTGCATTTATGCTTGTGGATGCTATTCTCATATTAGCAAGCAGTGTATACATGTTCCGTACCCTCTCACTGATATGGTCATTTTGAGATAGTCTGTTATTGATAATTCCTCCTAGGTCCTTCTCCCTTTCTGATATGTGTCGGGTTGAACTTCCTAACTTGTAATCCCAGTCTGGTCTTTTCTCCTTTTACCAAACTTAATTACATGACACTTGTCCACATTGAATTCAATTTGTCATTTACTGGTCCATTCATGAAGCTTATTTGATTCCCTTTGCAGCTTTTTGCAAGAATCTGTGTTAGTAATTTTGCTTTGTACTTTTGGCGTCATCAGCAAACATATTTAGATAGCTTCCATTTCCGGTGATACTATGTCATTTATGTATACTAAAAACATAATTGGAGTGTGTGTGTGTGTGTGTGTGTGTGTGTGTGTGTGTGTGTGTGTGTGTGTGTGTGTGTACGCGAGCGCGCCATACATGAAAATACGCGGAACGACATATAATTGTGCTTTTTAAACAGCTCGAGAATGTGTTTACTGCTACAGTGGAGCCATCTGACGGAATACTAGGCTTTTCAGAAGCACCCCATTGACGTCGACGATGTAAATTGCGTGCGAGCCACGTACACTTTTCTGCCCGATTTTTGACCAGATACTGGGAACCCACTACAGGTCATACCGTTGGGTGGAATGACGTGAAATTTGACGTGGGCATTCCTGGTATGTTCAAGCAGGTCTGTGTCAAATCTGGTGTCAGTGTGTGCCTCGATGACAAGCGCTCGGGCCGCTAAGCTCCTGTTAATTTCCTATTCTCACCGCCTCACCCACGCCCACGCCAGCAGACTGAGCCGTATACGCAACTCATAAGATGCCGCCAGGTGAGTTTCTAGTGCGGGAACCTTAATCAGCACTTCCCTACCTACGTAAGGGACAGAAACACCCGGTATAAACACAAAAATACTTGATATAAACAAAAAAACAGCTGGCATAAACACAAAAACACCTACTTTAAACACACAGACGCCTCGTTTAAACACACACACACACACACACACACACACACACACACACACACACACACACACACACACACACAAAACGCTTATTCACAAGTATTATTCATAAATGGATAGGCACTGATAATATTCACAAAGCCCTACCCACAACACTCCTGAAATAGCCCAGCGGAGTGGAAGAGGATAGTTGCATATGAATCACACTGTGCGAGGAACGACCAGTGCTGTTATTTTCAGTATCGATAAAATAAGGGAATTCTGAACAACCAAAACTCATCTATTTAACTTACGGAAACAGCACACCAATGTAGGAAAATTTTCCGTACGCACAAACTTTAAAAAGAAAAGAAAGAAAAGGAAAAATGTCGAGTACTTGTTCGCCTTCCACAAGATTTAAGTTTTCTTTTCCCCACTACTGATCAAATAAACGTACTTGAACTGCCAGAATACACTCCCTTACCTTTTATAGGTGGTGGTGACCATCATCCACTCACTTGATGTAGTGATGCCTACTTCTTCCTTTGCCTTTATCATTCTTTTTCTGTGCCTGTCCTCCTCTCTTCCTATTTCTCACCATCACCCACTCACTTGATATAGTGCTGCCTACTTCTTCCTTAGCCTTTATCATTCTTTTTCTGTGCCTGTCCTCCTCTCTTCCTATTTCTCCCACCTTTCTTGTCACTTCTTATTGCTTTTCTTTCCATTACAGGTGGCTTTACATTGAGTGACAAGCCTAATGGTTTCCTGTAAGCCAAGAATCCAATTACAACTTTGGGTGGTAACCATATAACCAAACCATACGTGCTCCCTACGTGTCAGCATGTGGGTTGGTGGAGGGTTAGTGCCCCTCCCCGTAAAACTAATAACTCAAAGTCAAACGGCCACACCTTACAGGATTATGACGTCTGGCAATAGATAGATAGATAGACCTTTCATAAACAATATTCCAACGTTGCAAACATTCCCGAAGCCAGAAACTTCTAAAAAGCGTTCAGTATTAACCTTCCTTCCACCACACAAACACACATCATCAACACTCGCTTGTTCCAGTGATGCTCTAGGTCTGGACTCTGCCTTGGAGACTTCGTAAAAACCTCTTCCTTGACGATTTACTTTCCACGTTGCGCCCTAACTTTCTCTTGTATGCAGTTTATATCTCTTCAACAGCGACATAGTTTGCGTCAGTATTATGGGAGAGGATAGTGAGATATTATATGCAAAAGAAATCTATTAGGAACGAAATATCCGAAGCTAATTTACATCGAACAAGCCCATCCTCCTGTACATCACGTCATTGCAAGAGGAGATGAACTCTTACGTGGGATTCGAATCTTTATCCTGAGAGTCAGTGGAGGATCACGAGCCAAAAGCATCATGTTCAAAGAGTTATAAAGAAAAATGGCGTTGTTGTAGACTCACTGCTCAGATTTTGATGCTATTAGACTTTAAATCAAGGAATCTTTTTCACCTTGCCTCTGGAACATAAATGCAAAACTCTCTGAAAACAGTTTCATTCGAAGCACTTTGTTGCTGTATTGTTGAGTGAAGATGAACGTGAGCTACAAAGCCTGGTGGATGAGTCTGGGAGTTTATGAAAGAAACGGAATCTAAAAGTGAGTGTAGATGAGAGTAAAGTTATGGTTTTTGAGAGAAATGAAGTAATGTAAGTGAGGTGGAGGAGGGAGAGGGAGGGGGAGGCCAAGGATGAGATGGAGGGATGAAGTGGAGAGTGTATGTGAATGAAGTGGAGGGAGGGGGGAGGCCATGGATGAGATAGAGGGATGGAGTGGAGAGGTATATGAGAGAGGGGGATGTGAGCTGGGAGCAGGGCGGTGAAATGGCGGGAGACAGGGCGACATGGAGGCGATTTATTTGTGGCCACCTCTTACGGGATTAAGGCGTCTGGCAAAAGATAGATAGATAGATAGATAGATAGCATGCACAGTGAGGCTGGATGGTGATGAATGAGAATGTGAGTGCATTTGAGTACTTAGGAAATGAGTAAGTATGGATGTTAAGATGATGGAGTGCGTGAAGACGGGGAAGAAAGGTTGCTGGTTCATTGAAAGCAGTGATAGGAAATAGGGACGTAAACACGGAAGTGAACAAAGTCGCTGCATGAGTCTACAGGAGGGACACAAGTAGAGTGAGATGAGTGGAAATGAGTTACTGGACAGGAGCATGTGAAGTTGCATGGAAAGACAGACAAATGAGGAAATAAAGGAGTGTTGTGGTCTTGATGTGGATGTGACTGAAAGTGTTAAGAGAAATACTTCAAGATGGTATGGCAATGTTGGTAGGATGGAGAGTGAACCTGACTAGGAGAGTGTATGTGAGTGGAGGGAGCGGGAAGGGGAGACCGGGGATGAGATGGGGAATGGGGCAGAGAGTTACGTGAGAGGAGAGGTGTGAAATGGAGAAAGGGCAGCTTCATGGCATAGGACAGGATGACATGGAGGTGATTCGTTTGTGGCCACCCCTTACATGATAAATCCGTCGGGCGATAAGTAGATAGACAGATAAAAATAATCGCTATTCATAAATAACTGCATGCTTCCACAAAAGATGCCAAGGAGTTATTCACTGTTCTAACATAAACATTTCGAATACAAAAACATCTCTTAAATATCACTTTCTTTTCCAAACAAATATAATAATGTTGAAAGTGTATTAGTGAATTTGAAACAAGCACCATCAAAAAGTTAGTGAACTGCCTCCACAAAATATGTTGAAGACTTATTCACTCTTGTTCCATGAGCATTTCAAATACAAGAAAGTCTACTATTTAAGCTCATCTTTTCCAAAAACGATGCAGGTAATGTTGAAATTGCTTAATTGAGTTTGAAATAAGCGCCATTAAAAAGTTAGTGCATCATTTCCCCAAAAGATATCAATGGGCTTTTCCTTAAACATTCGAAATACAAAAACGTCTTTTAATTATCCTTTTCTTTTTCAAAGCAAAGAGAATATATTAAAATCGTTTCGGTGAGTTTGAAATAAGCGCCATTAAGAAGTTAGTGCACCACTTTCGTACAAGATATCAATGGGCATTTCCCTAAACATCGCAAATACAAAAACGCCTCTTAATTAATGTCTTCTTTTTAAAACAAAGAGAATAATGTTAAAATCGTTTTGGTGAGTTTGAAATAAGCGCCATTAAAAATCTAGTGCACCGCTTCCGCAGAGGATATCAATGGGCTTTTCTTTAAACATGCTAAATACAAAAACGCCTCTTAATTAATCTCTTCTTTTAAAAAACAAAGAGAATAATGTTAAAATTGTTTTGGTGAGTTTGAAATAAGCGCCATTAAAAAGTTAGTGCACCGCTTCCGCAGAGGATATCAATGGGCTTTTCTTTAAACATGCTAAATACAAAAACGCCTCTTAATTAATGTCTTCTTTTAAAAAACAAAGAGAATAATGTTAAAATCGTTTTGGTGAGTTTGAAATAAGCGCCATTAAAAAGTTAGTGCACCGCTTCCGCAGAGGATATCAATGGGCTTTCCTTTAAACACGCTAAATACAAAAACGCCTCTTAATTAATTTCTTCTTTTTCAAAATTGAGAGAATAATGTTGTAAACCTTTCCATGAGTTTGAAATAAGCGCCATTAAAAAGTTAGTGCACCGCCTCCACAAAAGATGTCGCAGGATTGTTTACAAACAAGTGAAGGCATAAAGCATCGTTACCCTGGGACACTTGGTCAAATTTATGTCATTATTTCTCAAGTGTCACGCCTCACCCATGCATCAAAAGGTGTAAACTGAGTGTATATTACCCCAAGATATGATGGAATTTATATAAAGTGTTTTTTGGACGCGTAAAAAAGAAAAGTGTCGCAGGAAACTGGAGTAAGTTGCCGCTGCCTTGTGCCCCATTCAAGGATAGTATGGAAGGTAAACGTGCTTTTTATCACATATTTACTATTGGTGGGTTTGAAAGTGGTGTTTATCTTGGAACTCTTTGATGAGGTTATATTGCAGTTGGATTGTCATATGGAATTACGGACCGTGAGTGCATGTTCCAAGTTTTTCCTTTTGAGTCGTGGAATTTGATATTGTAGTTAGTTACGATGATTCCATGTTTGGTTATGTTGTGTCTCGTAATTTACCCCAAAATAATATACAACAATGCTTTTAGTGTTAGTATTATGCACCTAAATGTGGACAAGCATTGGAACTTAATAGGCTAATGGCTGAGTATGGTTATGCCAGTTGTGTTGGAGTGCATATCTATTTTTGGTAATGGCAAGGAAATCTGTTACAGTCAATGGTAATGATTATTTTTAGGCCTTGGTAAGTCAGAATTAATCCAGCCTGGCTCATGGTGGGTGAGGTAGGTTCAGTTAATAGCCTCAGGTTGCCCAAAACTGGATCAGGATATGTTGGCTTGGATATAGTTAGGGTAGGTAGTGGTAGGTACCGTAAGTGGTTAGTAATGTTGGCTACAAAACTGCTGCCCTGAGAGTGCCAAGGGTCAGATCCTGGTGCAGACAAGTAAGACAGCTGGCACTACTTGTCTTTGGCCTGTCCACCCAGTGTGAGTTAGTAGGTAATACAAGTACCTAAGGGAACATTTAGGGAAGGTAGTTGTGGTAACCTGGATGAGGCATTGTCCTTGTATCCTGTGATAGTGGCTAAATAACCAGCCACAGGTTCAAAGGCTTGAGTTATGGAGATGAGCTCTGCACTAAAGTCCCTCACGGTGTCTGCCCCCACCCTATCTTCACCTTAGGTATCATTACATTAGCTTTGCCGCATAGCTAAACAAAGCATTTATATAGTAGTTTACTGATGAGGCACTGTCAGCTGCAAAGGAACATGGGTTCACAGCATGGGATGGCCCATCAGGGGTAGTTGCTTGCCTGTGGTTGATGGGTCTGCTTGGCCAGACAGACTGGGTTGATCAACAACATCTCGTCAGCTGGGTTTTCATATAGTTGTGTTTTTTCCTCCCCAGTTGTATTCTTGACATATGGTTGGTGAAGCACTGGCAGGAGTGGCAGAGACAAGATTTAAATGGACTCCAACTCAGGATCCAGCAAGAAAGGGGGCAAGAAGCCCCTGAAATCCAGTACCGGTAATGCAAACACCGTGGTGGTAACCCCTTCAGGCTGATAGTCTTTATCTTATTTCAGTCTTGCTGTTTCCCTGATGTTTTATTCAGCAAAAATGGACTTTCTGAATGTCGGGGATTCATAGTGTTCAAAACAGCCTATATTACTGTATTTTCTAACCTGATAAAAATCCATAATCCCTTTCTTATATTTGATGGCCAAGTGTAGTTAATTTGGAGGACTGGTTTGAGAAGTACCTAGGGAGACTCTGTCCTACTCTATAGCTAAGATTAATTTTTATGTAAACTGATCATAACTTAGTACCGGTATTTAAATTGTGGGATTAGAGCAGTTTTTTTGGATATAGATTTAATATAAACTCCTCATTGCTAGAGCATTCAGTAAAGCTGAATAAAAACATCTAATAGCAGCAAAAATGAAATAGAAAAGATGTTCATTTACTGATTGGGTTGAATTGACAAGCTTCAATACATAAACTGTAGAAGAGCTTGCATTAGCTAGCTTTGGGCTGGAAGTGTAGAGCTTTATGTTGCCTTTTGTTCTGAGTGAGTGAAGCTTTGGCCGATTGTTGTGGCTTTGTGTTCTTTCCTTAACCCTTTCATTAAAGCGCAAGCAGTCGTATGCCAATTGTTGCACCAAAATGACAAATATTCTTACCAAAAGGGTGTTTTAATTTGTGATTTTTTACAGAGGTGTGAAGATTGAGGAATTACCCTTGAGAGGGGGGAGATGCTCACTGTTTAGTTTCATCATAAAACAACAGTAATTCACAAGGGGTAAAATGCATGATGATGGCCAGTGTATTTTATTCTTATAATCTCAAAATGCTTGTATTCAGTGCCTGCCAGGGTCTTTTGGGCATTCTGGGGCCTGATCTCATTCACAATATGCAGATTCTCTTGTGCTGAATAGAATACTGTACTAATAGCCACCAAGAATAGATTGAATGAAATTGTGCCATTGTACCATATGAAGGCATCTCATTTTGATATACCGGTATTCAGTAACCTTCAGGTGATTTTTACCATTTTACCCTTGGAAAGGTAACTCATACTGAAGAGTTAATGAATAGCATGAAGTATAGATCTGACTCCTTCAATTTGAATGTCTAAGATTAATAAGATTGAAGATAACAAGAATGAGATAAAACTAGCATCATTTTACTGAAAGGGTTAAGCTTCTTGCTGTGATGCATTTTTCTTTTTTGTATACGTCTGTGTTAAATAGGCTACTGTCAATATGAACTTATTTTTTATCATTCTTATAACTGCTTCTAACCTATTACTAATGACAACTTCTCTTTCAGACAAGATGGAGAGTGATTTTTTTGCTCTACAGTGGACAGAACACTCCCGAATCTTCAGTCAGGCCATAGGAAATTTGCGTGGGAAGGTAAATTCACTCTGCCCTTCTTCTTCTTTCTTTGTTATGCCAAACGCCTTAATCCTGTGAGGGGTGGCCACAAACCAATCGCCTCCATGTCGCCCTGTCCCCCACCATTTCACTGCCCTGCTCCCAGCTCACACCCCCCTCTCTCATATACCTCTTCATTCCATCCCTCCATCTCATCCTTGGCCTCCCTCTTCCTCTTTACCCCTCCACCTCACTCACATACACTCTCCTCATCAGTCTCTCACTCTCCATCCTCTCCAAGTGGCCCATCTTTAATTTTTTTTTTTTTTTTTTAATAAATGTACTTTAGGCATTTTTCTTGCTTTGTTTTTGGAATATAATATACTTGCTGCCAGCTTTATATATGGGATTAGAGTTGGAATGATGATGATGACCTCCCTCTCATATAATGAAGAGTTTCTATACAGGTATATTTCAGCATACCCGGTACACAGAGTTCTATACAGTAAGTCCCCAGTGTAATTAACATTTTTTACATTATTTTGACATAATTTCATTGTAAAGTTGAGAAAATTTGGTTATTGAAATTCCAGTATTACCCATAAATATGCTTTGGTAGTTCCTGCAATTTACAATATGAAAAAAATGAATATATATTTTAGGATGTACTGTATATCTACTTTATACCAAGGACTGTTTTTATTAACGTGAGGTTCATTCGCAGGCGGCGTACACAGATGCCACGCTGGCTTGTGAGGGCCGCTTCTTCCCGGTTCATAAGTTTGTGCTGTCAACCTGCAGCCACTACTTCAGCTCCATCTTTGAGTGGACCCCCTGTGTAAACCCGGTGGTGGTGATTAACAATGTCACTTGCCGGGAGTTGGAGGCATTGTTGGACTTCATGTATGTAGGAGAGACCAATATAAAGGAGGCACAGCTTGCCGGGGTTGTAAGGGCAGCAGAGTTCCTCAGCATCCAAGGACTGGCCATGGTAGAAGATGAGAAAAGTAAGTGTCATACGAGTAACTCAAGCAAGGACGAACCGCCCCGAAAGAAGAGGCGCCGTCAGCCTAAAAAGAACACATCGTCTGCGTCCTCTGAGTCTCATGGGGCATCTCACATGCCACCTCCCAGTCCACAAGTAAAACCTCATGCTCCTCATCCTCCACGCTCTGCTGGATCAACACAGCACAATGATGGTGAACCTCCAGCTAACCATGCACTGCCTCACCAGTCCCATAGTCACCAGGCCTCCCAGGGACACTCATCACCACAGAGCCTCCCCTCTCCCCTCCCGCAAGTACATGACAGTCCAGTACTAAAGCCTCAGTCTTCCCAACAACCTCAGACTCCACAACTCTCTCACACAACCCTTCCACCACACACACCTCAGCAGGTCCACACGTCTCATCCCTTGCTGCAAGCCCATGCATCCCACACAGTCACGCAGCTCCACGCATCCCAGACACTGCAGCAGCCTCACACTTCCCTTACGCCACAGCAGCTTCACATTTCTCATGCAGCTCAACAACCTCACACTCAGCTGCAGCCCCACACATCTCACACACAACCACAGGCACACACATCACACACACAGCCACAGCCACACACACAGCCACAGCCCCACACATCCCATACACAGCCACACATACCTCACACACAGCCACAGGTCCACACATCCCATGCACAGCCACAGCTACACACATCCCACACACACCCACAGTCCCACATGCCCCCCACACAACCCCAACCTCACACATCCCACACACAACCCCAACCCCACATGCCCCCCACACAACCCCAACCCCACATGTCACACACACAACCCCAGCCACATGCATCTCACACACAGCCACCGCTACACACATCTCATGCATCCCAGCAACCTCACACAGCACATGCACCTCATTTGACCACACCTAACCACCTCAATCACACTCCACAACACCAGGTAGTAGATTCTGCCCTAAGCCAGGCATCTCCACCACAATTATCTATCCATGAACCACCTCAGAATGTACACCTGAGCCCACCTGTCCTTCATCCAATTGAAGGTGTGATAGAGACTGTGAAGATCGACATGAATGAGAGGAAAGAGGCTGTCCTACAGGTATCCCAGACTGGTGATGGGACGGAGGAAATCCCGGACCTGCTTAACTCCCTTGTCAACATGCGTCCTCTTTACGACACCAAGGAGGCTCAGGGCACTGAAGAAATTGCAACTTTTCACTCTGTGGTGAGTGGAGATTGACATTTGTTCTTACTCTTTACAAAGGCTGAGGTTATCCATATTTTAGGCCTACTGCACCTTAATTCACCTTCAGGTTTTCTAACACATTATCCCTTCAACTCTCCCTATCCCCTGAAAGGAGGATGGTGGACCGCCAGAGGACAGCTTC
The DNA here is from genome assembly GCF_032717465.1 of Coenobita brevimanus. NCBI lineage: Eukaryota > Metazoa > Arthropoda > Malacostraca > Decapoda > Coenobitidae > Coenobita > Coenobita brevimanus. Next base: position 2,338,148 of record NC_136990.1, read on the forward strand.
ATCCTGCAGTTCACCAGGTTCACATTCTAATGATCCTGGGGCCACAGCAGCAGTATAACCAGCACCACTATCAGAAGTCTGTTTTTTTTATTTCATAACCCTGCCCTGCACACTAATGATATATATTGAACAACCACAGAGGCACCACATACCCTCTTCTTCTCTAACACAGGTACTGAACCATTCAGTTAGACACGCTACCCTCTACAATTTCACATGCTTCACTGCCATCATACAAACGCATTTGGGCATTCAGCACAGACGCCCACCATTCAGCAGCTGTTTGAAATTACATGTAGTTTGCTGGATTTAGAATGAGTTAGCTTGCATTCCTTAGAAAACATTGGCTGTGCCTTGGCCATCCCCATTGTAGGGATTCCATAAGAGAAAGCATGGCATTGTTGATTGGATTTTATTATTTGCAGGAGCCCAATGAGAATCTGTACGACTTCTCCGAGGAAATGCCAGCAGTTGCTTCTTCCTCGCACTCAGAAGTTCACTTTCAGCGAGTAAGTTATAGAATCTAAAATCCGTGTTGACTATCTAGTGGCAGATACTTTAATCCCAAATGGGCCAGCCACAAACAGGTCGCCTCATGTTTGATTACATTGTATCAAGTGCTTCCACCCCTCCACAACCACACTCATACTCTCTCCTAGCCAGTATATCATTTTCTTTTCCCTATGACAGCCACAGTAAATTATATAAAGTTTTGCATATTAAATTTCCATTGTTACCTTTAAAGCTGATTTGATATTTTCACCCGTATTCAGTACAAGCTGTGAGGAAAAGTTTGTGAACTCTAGGAAGGCACTGTTAATTTATAATAAGGTTTATTTGTATTATAAAGTACTGCAGAGAGGCTGGAGAGGAATACTTTCATATAGTGGTGCTGTAAAACTGGGTGGCTATGTTGCTGGGTTATGTAAACATCCTCATCTCCCTTACTATCCCCCAAAAGGAGGATGGTGGACTGCAGTAGAGTGACTAACAACTGTAGAGATGTACTGTATTGGTATAGGTAGTGGAAATGTACTGCAATTGTGTATTAAGATGATTTTTTAAACAATTTTCCCATCACTCCCACAGGGTCAGACGGCTTCCATTTCCTTCGCCAAAGTGGAACCCCGAACTCCACCAAAGCAAGTGTCTAAGATCATGTGCACAATTTGCAAAGCAGTTTTTGCCAAACGAGAAAGCTTGAATCGTCATTTGCGCCGCCACAAAGAACCTCATGCTTGCACCGAGTGTGATTTCACAACTTTGGTGTACAAGGAGTTATTGGAACACAAGAAACAGGAACACAAAGGCAAAAAGTGTACCTTCTGTGATTTCGTCAGCACCCGCAATGACATAGTGCGGCGACACATGAAGCGGCACACTGAGAACGCTCCAGCAGTACACAGATGCAAGCACTGTGACTTTACTTCATCACGTAGGGAAGATGTGCGCCGCCATACCAAGAATTGCCACAGCAGTAAGTAGTTAGTGTACATAAATGGCTTTGTCCAAGACCTGTGTTTCTATTATCTTGGGAGATTTTCATGTACTTTTTCCTTACTGGTGTATTTCTGCATATGGCATGTCAGTATTCTGGTATATCAGTACATCACTACATTGAAAAGATACGAAATGCATAAAAGAGTGAGGTATAATATTCTGGAGGTGTCAGGATGCCTCTTAAACTAATGAGAATATGACCCCAGGGCCTCATTTCTCATTAGCTTAGTAGGTTGTGTAATGCCTCATCCTTAGCAATTTATTTGGAATATTATGTGTTCATAATCTCATATGAAGTATCTGTTACATTTTAAAATCAACATACCTTGTATGAATGCCAAATTAGAATGATACAGAATCATGAGTAGATACAGACCGGTAATAAGTTTGTATAAATGCAAAAAACATGAATAATGTTAATAGGGTAGTGTATAGCCATAAATACCAGAAGCAAGAATAATACAGACCCATACACAGGAACAGACAAACAAGAATAGTTTGTATGAATGCCAATAATGAGAATAATACTCATGCAGAGAGGTTGGTAAGGAGAGGTGCCTGAAAACTTCCCTAAACAGTGAGGGTATGGGCTCGTGTTCTTCTTTTCTCTATTCTTGTAAGGAGGGATGGACTGTGGGCTGTAGGCTAAGTGACTTTGTTGATATCTTGGCACCTCTTGGTCATTGATTTATTTTACTCATTAAGGATCAGTGACCTCTTTTATGTTATTGAGAAAAACTTATATAACCACCAGTAGCATAAAAGAGACTAACAAGGAATATATAATGGGAGTAAGATATTGCCAGGGGTTTTTATCTTAGGAGTGGTTGGGGTATCTTTTGTGTAATGCCACTCAGGGGTTATTGAGGCTGGTCACCATTGCCTTAAATGCCAGGACTGAGTTACTTAGCCTCAGGTCCCTGTGCTCCTGTTTGTATGGGGCAGTTTGGGGTTAGATAATGATGATAAATACAAAAAAAAAAGAGGTGATACAAGGCCTACAAAGTCACTTACAATATTGCCCTATTAGTAAATGATGCTACAGTTTTCCAGAAGATTTCATAACTGTTTTTACCTCTTGATTCTATATGCAAATAATGAAGTACTGACAAGATTGGGCCTCATACCTTCAGTAAGTGATGCATTGGTGTTATGGAATTTTCTCGATTAGTGTGATCTGTTTTCCTAGTTACTAAGATGCAAACAGATGACCTCACGTACCCTGTATCGTAAAGCTATTGAATTTTATACTGTCCTTTCTCTTTGTATAATAGATGAAGTTTTGTCCATTCAGATTAGAGATACATTTGGCCACAGCTGACATCTTACCACAGCCACCCATACTCCCTCACTTAAATTCCTCTAGTCCAATGGTGTGTTTCTTGTTATATTCCATCTCCTTCTACATGTCTTCCGCTCTGGAGAGACTTTCCAAACATAAGAGGTTAAATATTGCCTTTTTGCCATCAGTACAAGAGATATATTCCTGAGTAGATTGAAGACGTTTGCAGGGAGAGAAAAAGAGAAAGCGAGAGAAATAAGACCAGATTGAAGGGGTTGACATCCAAACTTTAACACCTGAAGTTCATTATTTCTTATTTTTTTCCTGCTGCCTTCAGATGCTCGTATTAAAGCTAGCAGAAATGTCTAGCACAAAATGGGGATATTGAAGCCTATAGCTAACCCCTCCTATTCAAAATGTTTGCCTTGAGTTGAATAGAGTTGTTAGGAAATACAGGAACAAAACAAAACTTACAGCATAGGACTTAACCCTTTAACATTGTCTAACTTTAATTATACTTTGATATGGACTATAATTACACTCGATGGAGTTAGAGTGAGAGGGTATGGGAAGGTGTGGAAAGCTGTGAAATATAGCTGAGTGTAATTCTAACCTAGTAAGGACTTTAGTATAGTAGGATGTCTTGGTTATGATGACTGTTGTGTTTATCCAGAACAAGGACTCTAAGATGTACTAGGCTATGGAGTGGGGTCTGGAGTATCACTATTTTTATGTGTAATTGTTGCATTAATAGCAACACCATCTCATATTTGAAATACGGACTAATGTTAATACAGTAGTAAAATAGTACAGTAACGTTAATAGTACAGTACTCAGTTACTGGTATAAATGTAATAACCAAAGGGAGTACCATAAGCTAGTAACTTGTGTAAAAAGAGTACAAAAGCCACTTGTATATATGAACAAAGACAAATATGTACACAACTAACTGTGCAAGTTCTTTTTATGTAATTAATGGACCTGGAAAAGAAAAAAATGAGTTATAGCACACATCACATGGTTTCCGAACATCACCAACTGGGCATATATGAAAAAAGAAGGATTATTTTTGTATTATGCCTCCATTAAGGAACATATGGCATTATTTAGGTTACAAATCAAATACCGTACACATTATAGCCTACTACTAATAAGGAATGGAATGACACTAGCAGCTAATTACATTTAAGCCATACATTGCTGTGTTATACTGCCAAATAGTGAACCACCAACCTTGTTTATTATTATTATTATCATTATTACTGTATTATTATTATTATTATTATTATTATTATTATTGTTATTAGTTACTGTTGTCTTAGTAAATGAGATAAGGCCTGTAAGTTCCATTTTATTATTATTATTACTGTATATTTATTATTACTATTATTATTATATTATTGTTAGTGATATTCTTCTTCTTCTTATTTCTATTGTGCATATATTTTTGGGGGGTAATATGACAAATATGATATTAGTTCTGCTTGGCAATATTCTTTCATTTTGCTGGTTCTTTCTCCCACGTATCCTCCTTTGTTTTTACAGTAAAAGTCCTCTAATCTGGCCACCAATAATCTGAAAATCCTGATACTTCGAAAATATCTGGGCTGTTTTCGAATTCTTCTGGGCATCTTTCGAAATTTTCTCGGCTTTATCTTGGGATTTATCGGGTTTGGGCTTTATCTTGGGATTTATCGGGTTTGGGCTTTATCTTGGGATTTATCCGGTTTGGGCTTTATCTTGGGATTTATCCGGTTTGGGCTTTATCTTGGGATTTATCGGGTTTGGGCTTTATCTTGGGATTTATCCGGTTTGGGCTTTCCCTTGGAGTTGGATGTACCTGCTTGCAACTATTCATCTACACTGTCATGCATATCCTCTGAGTAAATCAATCATCCATATCATTTTAAGTGTTTAATAATCATGTACATATTTCTGATGTTTTCAAAGGTCCCTCCGAATAGCCCGAAAAAACCAGTAGTCCGAAAGACCCTCAGTCCCCTGCAGGTCGGATCACAGGACTTTTACTGTTTATATAATTTTCACCTACTGTGCAATACCATTAATTATAAACCATAATAAGCCCTACACAGAAACAGCTTAATCAAAAAGGTGTGACTCTCACTCTTTCACCGTGATAATCAACTGTATTTCCCATTTTGCTCTTCCTGTTATCAGAGTTAATTTGGCTTTGGAGAGGCTTTGCATATGGAGGGGTTAGGACTCATATTCTTGTCAGTTAAGGAAGCTCCCTAACACCTCTTCCTTAGGGATTTATTTTTGGATATGGCTGGTTAATATCCTGTTATGCAGAGTATGGTGGTACTTGAAGAATTTATGTAACACACTAGGACATTAAGGTGTAATAAGCATAATAAGTCACTTAAAAAAAGGTGTTAGGGAGCATCCTTAATCAATGAGAAGGGCCAGGACTTCTCTGTTGGTAGTGTGTAACTTGACCCCAAAATCAAGTATACTCTTTTCACTGTAACTTGGCTCAGATATTTCTCGTTTTTCACCAATCACTGGATGATTTTTTTCAGCTTGTGTAAAGTGTCTCCAATCCTATATGGAGAGCGAGAGACTGACGAGGAGAGTGTATGTGAGTGAGGTGGAGGAGGGGAGAGGGAGGGGGAGGACAAGGATGAGGTGGCTGGATGGAGTGGAGTATATGAGAGAGGGGGGGTGTAAGCTGGGAGCAGGGCAGTGAAATGGCGGGGGACAGGGCGACATGGAGGTGATTTGTTTGTGGCCACCCATTATGGAATTATGGCATCTGGCAATAGATAGATAGTCTCTGATCCTGTAAGAACTGTGTATGTAGTATAAATAAAATGAAAATGTTAGCAGAGTGAAGGGATACAGAAAATTCTCAATACACAGTACTTATGATTCAGTTAGGAATTATTTGTGAGCATATTTCTTCACTTACATTGATTTAACTTCCAATGCTATTATTATTATTATTATTATTATTATTATTATTATTATTATTCTCTCATCTTAAATGTCAGGACTAACTTGCCTAGTCCTGGGCTGCTATGCTCTTCATGGGTCGGTATAGGATTGGGTGATGGATGAATGAATGGTTTATTATTTTATTATTATTATTTACTCTCATCTTAAATGTCAAGACCAACTGCCTAGCCCCGGGCTCCTACGTTCCTCATGGGCAACGTAGGATTGGATGATGGATGGATTATTATTATTATTATTATTATTATTACTTTGAATCAGCAAATCATGACTGTGGTTGAAATTTTTTTGGTTGATGATAATTTATTCATATTCTAATGGCTGTATATTTAATCCCGTTTTTGCCTGCTGTGTTACATAAGCGTTCTTGCAGATATTGTTTACATCTAATACTCTGTTTCTTGTATATCACTGCATTGATCTATAAACCTGTCATTTTGTTTTACTTACATTATTGAGTTGTATGACACAAAGTCCTCTGAAATTTGCCTTTATTTTCTGCTTTGTTGAAGGATTGTACTGGTGATTATGCAGACTACTGAGGCAAATAGTACTGTTTCTTTCTGAGTTGCACCCACTAAAAAGATATTTGTTGTCCTCAGTGTTATGGACTCTGAAATGATTTGTAAAAGTGAAGCTGTGTTCATTTGGTACTGGTAGTTCAGAATTCTTGGTCCCTGTGTCATACTGCATCACACCACAAGGGTAACAGTTATTTTTTTAGTTGGTGTTCACTAAAATCAAATGTTCATTATATTTGTATTTAATTCAACCTCCGAAATGTCCGCCATTGATGGGAAGGAGGTCTGGATAATTCAACCTGAGGTGAACTTCTCAGAATGCTTGTGCAATAAGATGGTTATGTTGTACAGTGGAAACTTATGTAGCAGCTGTTTTTACCTTCATTGTTTCATTTAATTTTGTAAAGGCTTCAACATGCTTCCATATGTCACTCTTTGTCACTTAATGGTGGCTGTTCATGCTGCGTGATCTCTAACCACCCCCTCCCCCCCTCTCTTCAGTCCATTATCCATGAGGTTGAACTCGCTGACCTCATCCCAGGTCTCTTTTGGTCTACCTCTTACAACCTTACCCTCAACTTTCACACACTTACCTTCAACATTTCATTTCGTTTATAAAGACTCCAACATGCCTGTGTGTCAGCCTTGGTCACTTAATGGCAGCTCTCCATGCTGCTTGAGTTTTGAATAGGGTTTGGCTTCACGTTATTCCACATCCAACTCGTACACACACCTCCCAACTAGCACAGTAACACAGCAGAGCAGAAATTACTTGAATGTTTGTAAAGTAGCGATAAATCAGGTAATTTCCAGGCCAAATGAAAACTATGTAAGTAGGATATTAAGCGTACTTTTTAAATACTGTATAAGTAATAGATATGGTAGTGTAAAGTGTAATGTGCGATGTAGTCAGTATTAAAACAACACTATATTATATACTGATTTAATGAAACTTTCCCTAGTACACTCACAGGTAATATTCAAAACTCCCATGTACACTCAAGCTATTATTCAAAACTCCCTTGTACACTCAGAGCTAATATTTGAAACTTAGCTTTGTAAACTCACAGCTAATATTCAAAACTCCCTTGTACACTTACAGCTAATTTTCAAAACTCCCTTGTACACTCAAGCTATTATTCAAAACTCCCTTGTACACTCAAAGCTAATATTTGAAACTTAGCTTTGTAAACTCCCATCTGATATTCAAAACTTGCCTTTGTACACTCATAGGTAATATTCATAACTCCCTTGTACACTAACAGCTAATATTCAAAACTCCCTTGTACACTCTCAGCTAATATTCAAAACTTACCTTTGTACACTCATAGCCAATATTCCAAGTTTGGTTGTTCCTTTCCTCTAAACACCTGACTGCTGTTTGGAGAGCTTTCTTATGCCTTAGCTAAGAGGACTGCGTATATGTACAGTTGCAGACATAAATACTGATACACTTGTTCTCCAAAAACTATGAAACTCTTACACTGTATTCTGAAAGTCCATATGGGTCTACAGAGTTCATTATAGTGTTTCAGAAATCATTGTTCACTGTGTCGTAATAAATCAGTGCATATCAGTATTTATGTCCACAGCTGTACCGGGAACCATTTCAGAAAGATTTATAATGTCAGTAATAATTATGTACTCAGTAGCATTTATACAGAATATGTAGAGAGTGGATGTATGAATGAGGTTGTTTTCCCCTGCTGTCAGGCACTACCTCACAAAAATGGTTAACAGCAAGTGTGTAAATGAGACATTACGTTTACACCTTATGAGTAACGAGCTTGTGAGTGTATGGTAGGACATAGAAGAGATGGGCTACTGTTTATACCCTTAAGGTGGTATTGTAGTGTGGTTAGGAAGCTTACTAACACCACCTCCTTACTGATTTATTTCTGTTTCTTCTTCATTACTATATTCTTGTGTGTTATGCAATCTGTGTCTGTACTGAAAGGACATAAGAAGGAAACCAGGGGATATTAATGAGTAGTTTGGAAAATAAGTCTTTAAGGAAGAGGTGTTGGGGAGTCCCCTTACCCGACGGGAATACAGGTAACGTTCTTAGTGATTGTCATGAAGGTAATGCTTAGACTACACATACCCGGTAAACAGGTTTTTGCCGACAACACAAAAAACCCGAATTATGTTCTACAGACCTGAACATGTTTTAAAAGTTAAGCCAGTCTGTGTGAAGAAGTATTAGAGAGGATCTTCATACCCTTAAAATGGCTATTGTTGACTTGTATATTTCTTTTAGCGGATACCAGAGAAACTTACTCGTGACAGTGATACCTCCTGTCATCCACACTCTTATAAAACAGAGATGGCCACGGAAGTTCTGTTTATTTTCATTTTTACTTTGTGCTTCCTTAATTTTAATACATTACTATAATTGTTCTTCTCCAGCCTATGAAATTTAGTTTGGAGTTGTTCATTATACAGGGCCAGTAAGAATCCTGTATTCATATCAGTTAGCTAAATTATTAAAAAGAAAATGCAATGAATAAACTTTCTTTCATGACTGTTTTAAGAGATCAGTTTTTACTTGAAAGGGAAGTAAACCATGGACTGTTATTTAAATTCAGGAACAGCATATATGTATATACTTATTATTTAGGACCGTATGGCTTATTTTCAGAATTTGTCGTATTGTACAAAAAAAAATTGGTTAGTATAAGCTATGATATGTATTTTGACGATTGGGTGTGTGTGTTTGTGTGTGTGCATTTTATTTTGTGATAAAGAACTACTGTAATTTTAGTTAATGAGCAAAAGCCTAGTTCATATATAAAAGCCTTGTTATAGCAGATGAAGGAAGCTGCATCCTCAAGGTGTGTATCATAGTTACATTTAGGTCAGTGCTGAAGTTCTATTTAGCTATCATTAAGTTCTGTATTCTCTTGTTTTCACTCACCATGTCCTGTTAGAGGTCATGCATAGTATCTGGTTTGAAATGTTCCTTTTTACGATTATTTTAAGTTACTCGTTACAAGCCAACCCACTCATTTTATCAACAGTGGATTGCTATACCTTGTAACACTGTTGTAATTGTATATATATATTATACTTACAGTTTGTAGCTGCTTGACTATTTACTTAAACTCGTGTGGTAAGTTAAGGACCTATTTTCAGGGAGTTCTCGTTATTAAACAGCTGTTACTTTAATACACTATTGTTATGATTTAGTAACAAACACTGCACTCACCAGGGTATGTATAATTGATCAAAAAAGTATTCAAACTGTTTTTATGGTGGACAAAACGTATGAAAAGAATCTCCAGTAACTTTTCCTTCACTTTCATGAAGAAGGAACTTTATTCAGGATATGGCATATACTTTTAATTCAGAAATATTTATCTTTGAAGTGGATTCAGGATTCCAGGGGCTAGAATGGTGAGTGATTGAGTATGTAGCCCATTTTATAGGGCTTGCTATATACTTTTTCTCTGTCATGTTTCTCTCTTCCCCTGCTTTCCGCATCCTTCCTCACCCCATTCATAGGTGGGAAGAAGAGGTTGAGATGAGGAGGAGGAAAAGTAGAAGGAGGAGGAGGAGGAGTAAAAGAAGGAGGAGGAGGAGAGAGTAAACAAACAGCAACACAACTTATAATAAAACCGTTGATCACCTGGCTGAAGATACTTTTTTGATCAACTAAACATTACTGTATACATTGTGTGCAATTATGTTCAACTTGTATAGGACCATAATCTAAGTGTCTGGAGGTTTTGTAACACCTTTTCCTTAGTGGTTTATTCTGTCTATTACACCTCAGTATCTCCTTGTATGTTATATATACAAGAAAAAGGTGTAAAATGGGAAATAGATCGTTAATGAAAGGGATCGGAAAGTCTCCTATACACGCAGGATTGGGTTGTTGAGTATTAATTTTTTTCTTTATTGTGTGATCCTGTATTATCTTTTCTACTTATCGCTTGCTCTCTGCTGTTGAACACCCAATGAAGATAATAACTGCTGATTGGCCTTTTTAATATCATTGCTGGACAGAAGGAAAGAGTGAGAGGGGTGAAATGAGTTATCGTGAAGGATTTTGTGTGTGTGTGTGTGTTCATACCTAATTGTTTTTTACTGGATTGAGTCAAGCTTGTTGTGTCCCGTCTTTTAATATTATTTTACCATATTTTTCTTCAAAACTGTGAATGTTTTTGGCACAGACAACTTCATCTGGTTATATATTCCAATGATCAATTGCCCTGTCTGGAAAGCTGAATTTTCTCACTTTCCTTAATCTTTTTGTACATAATTTCTTGACTGTCTGGGTACTATATAGTCATTATGTCAATCTTCTCTTTTCCTTCGACACATTTATATAACATAATCATATCGCCTCTCTTTCTTCTCTCCTATAGCCTAATGTTGGTAATTGTTGCTTAAGTCCATCTTCATAGCTAAGATCTCTCAAGCCTGGCACTCATCTTGTGGCTGCTCTTTGTACTGTTTCAAGCATCTCAACATGCTTTTTCAAGTGTGGGTTCCATATTACTGCTGCATATTCACGCATTGGTTTTATGAATGGTGTAATTATCTTTACCATTTCCTCATTGATGTATGTAAAGGCTACTCATATTCACTCACGGGTTGTACATTCCTTTTTCATTTATATGGTCTTCTGGTGATAGTCTGTTATTGATACAGTAATTACTCCTAAAGCTTTCTCCTTGTTAGATACCTGTAAACTCTTGCTCCCTAGTTTATAGTCCCAGTCAGGCCTCTTTACACTCTTTCCAAATTTTATTATATGGCATTTTTCTGCAATGAACTCCATCTGCCATTTATGACTCCATCCATCCATCATCCAATCCTATGCCACCCCATGAGGAGCATAGGAACCCGGGGTTAGGCAAGTTGGTCCTGACATTTAAGATGAAAGTGACCAGCCTCACTCATCCCTGAGTGGCATTACGTGAGCAATAAACCCCAACCACCCCTTGGATATAAACCTACACAGGCGTAATCCGATTGGAGCGCCTTAATTACCCACTAAACCACCAGATGCCATAATTTGGTTATATGGTTACCACCCAGTGTGGGAAATGGTTTCTTAGTGTGCAGGAAACCATTTTGCTTGTCACTCAATATAGTCAGCCATAGGCAGAAGGAAGAGGACAGTGAAGGAAAGAAAGACAGAAGAGGGAGTGTAAAGTCACCCATAGGTAGAAGGAGGAGGAAAGTGAAAGAAAGACGAGGATGGAAGGAAGAGAGGAAAGGACAGGCACCCAAAGCAACGCTACATCGAGTGAGTGGATGTTGAGTGCCCCCACCTACCACTAATGTTTCAATTTACAAAAATCATTCAATGATTTTTCTCGTATCCAAATGCTGAGTAAAATAAGTACTGAATGATGAAGCTCAGTCAATATGTAAGAGAGCAGTTGCATGTTTTGTACTGTATATTTTTTTATTTTGTTGATACGGATGAAAAAAAATCATTCTTTACCAAATGGGCACAGCCTTTTCACATTTTCTAAAGAAATAAGTCTTTCACAGGTTACTTGTTATTATTCCTGGATTACCCCAGCCACTGGGCATTTTTATAGACTAACCTCTGAAGGCTATAAATGAGGATTTAGAATGCACAAGTATTCTGTCGTCTGCCAGTAGCTGGCCATAGTTAACGTTTCTGATGCACATTTTTAAATATAAAAGCTGGCTTTCAATAGGTTTGATATGATTAGGTTGCGTTATATTATTAAGTTTCCCATTGCTTTGATACGGGATACACTGACGCATCCAGTCACAGATATAGTTCCTAAACAACGTGGCCAGTCGGAGAGATCGTCAGTAATCATTACCGCAGGTGACCTAGCCACTTCCGTAAATACCTCAAAATGGTATATTTTCTCTTTTTCCAATCACTTCATACAGTTACAATGGAACAGTTAATTATCTGTGTTGCTTATGTACCAAAATTACTTACCTGGAGATAATGAGTTTGTTCCATGTGGAATCACCGTGCCTATTTGGTAAAGAATTACCCCCCCAAATTTTGTCATTTGTACCCATAACTGGTTCAAATATTCCCAGGCATCTGATACTTGACATGTAACCTCTAAGTATGTAATTAATGCTCTATAAATATGAACATCCAATTCCAAGAACAAAGTACACATATAGTACGGTATAGGCCTTTAACGGTATGCTTCCATACCTCACCACTGGGGATCATGGGAGCAGTAGCATATGTGTAGGGGTGTTTTTTTACCAGTGGTGGGCCTCTTCCCTACACTACTCTACTGCTCCTAGCCAGAAAAAAATTGCACTCAAAGAACTCCTGCAGGATTATCTTCCTCTTCTTGCTTTCTCACTTTCCTCCTTTTGCGTCTTCTCTTTCGAGGTCTCTTCCTTCTCTTCTTGGGTTTCTTCTGCACTTCTATAATAGGTGGAGATGGTCTTCCAAATCCTAATGCAGCACTTAGTGTTTCTGCTTCATATCCAAAATTGTGCTTAAGTGCAGTATTCACAACTGAGTATTGCACTGTCTTGAGTCCATACATTTTGGTCTTTGAAAGAGTGCCCCACAGTTTTGAATGCAGGGACTCACTGGGATTTTGTGTCGGTCCTTTGAGACATTCTTGCAACAGTTCATCCATAGACAAGTCCTTGTATACTTGAAAAACTTTATCTCTTTCTTCCTTCTCCAACTGAAAATGTACTCCCATCCCACTGTGAGAGGGTGGTGGTGTATCATTTGCTAACACTCTGTTGTAGAAGCAGTAATTATCATCTCCCTCTCCTGCAGGGCATTTATGGTGCAGTGGTCTTTCATCTGTACTTATGCAATGGAAATAGGTTGCCAGGATATCATCTCGCATTTTTTTAACTGTCCCTCCTTTATTGCGTTTTATACAGTAACCATAATATTTTGTCAGTGTATCAATCACTTCTTCGGTTAGCTCGTGTTTTCCTCCGACGGAGTTCTTCCGAGTCTGGTCAGCTTTGGCTTCTTTCATCAGCTTTCTCAGTCGAGTCCTCAATCTTTTTTCAGCATGCTTCACACAGTCTTCCTTGACAACTTCGATCCCGCCATATGGTCTCAATTCTCTCACTGCATCAAACGCTTTGGAGTCTCCATCTCCTACAAATGTTGTGTATCGCATGCCAAGTTTAGCCTCGGATCTGCCCCAAATCCTTCTTGCTGCTTCACCCTCCATGGCTCCCGATTCTCCTTCAAAATTACGGTCACATGAATTTTCATGCATTAACCTCCTTGCCTCAAATGTTACCAAATTAATCCTCCTTGATCTTTTAGCTGTTTTCATCATGGCACAGGTCAGGCAAAAGTTTGACACCACTTCAATATCCAAAACAAATCCAGTGTGTGCCTCAATAACTGCTCCGACCCCAATGTGAGAACGACGGCCCTGGGTCAGCCACGATCCATCAAACCTGACATCAACTGGTAATATTCCATTTTCATCAGGCAATATGCCAAGGGACTCATAATGCTGGAATACACATTTCTTCACTGTTTCTAGTTTGCTTTCATGGCATGCTTTTATGGTATCGCCCACATCATTCCTAACTTTGTAGTAGGCATTTACAGAGAGAGGCTTTATCTGCAAGGCTGATGCAACTGAATTGTAGCCAGACAACCCAGTTCCATTGTCCAGGCAGTGGTAAATTAGGAGAGAGTTGTTTTCAGTGTGTTCTTTAGTGCCTCTACAGGGTTCGTCAGTGTTAACAAACTCACAAACTGTGCATTGCACTCGAATGGCTGTGTCTGCACCTCTAGTTATAAACTGTATCCTCAGTATTGATCCACAAACATCACACAACCGAACACACTCGTTTAACAAGCCTTGCAACCTGCTTGCACTTATGATATAATTCTCCTCCCTAACTTCCTTACAGCTTTCATCAGGCATTTCCTCAGAACTAACAATACTTTCAATAAGCTTTAGCTGTTTCTCAACTGAAGGAATAACTTCTTTACCATACGAACTTAGCTCCTGTTCTGCAAACACAAGATTTTCCTCCTCCCTAACATCCTTACAGCTTTCTTCTGGCATTTCCTCAGAATTAACAACACTTTCAATAAGCTTCAGCCGTTTCTCAACTGTAGGAATAACTTCTTTACCATACGAACTTAGTTGCTGTACTGCAGACACAAGATCTTCATCACTACCTTCGCCAGTAGAGTCCCCTGAAGTCGATGGCACAGGCCCATTTTCAGCTCTTTCTTCACTAAGTCTTAGGTCTTCAACCTTCTTCATACGCTCAGCAGCAGCCTGATAACCTTTAGAGGGCTGTGGCATCTTTCTACCCAGTAATCCATAAGAAATGCCTGGCAAAAACACGTGCACCTGCCACCGTTTTGTTGTTGTCTGACAAATACCTAATCGGCGCTCGGCACTCGGCTGTCATTTATCGAATCGGCTCTTTTAATTGCATTAAATCCGAAATATTTATTGTTGTAAAGGGTATACAGAATAATTATACAAAAAAAAAAATGTGGTGGGTCTTGCCACACACCTTCAGCAAATATAGTTGCAGTTAGTGGTTATACTGTACATTCGTGGCTGTAGCCACACGCCCTTTATCAAATATCAGCCATAGTAATTATGTTATAAACCATAGAGGTATCCGTGAGGTATACTACATACATGAGTGAGAAGTAGTATTAAATTAGTATAGAAGTATACCATTTGACAGCATCGTCTTGGGGTCGAATGGCGTCGGGGAGTGACGGCCAAGTGTTATAAGAAAACGGTAAATTCATGTCCTAGGACTGAAAGGATTATATTGTTTTCTGTTGCTTTTTCTATTGTACCTTAATGACTGCTGGTATACATTTTAATATCTTTGCTAAAATGATGAGAGGAGTGAAATGAGTTATTGGAAATGAGGGTGCATATGTGTGTGTGTGTGTGTGTGTGTGTGTGTGTGTGTGTGTGTGCGTGTGTGTGTGTGTTTCTTGGAGAGACAGATGGACAAATGAGGAAAATGACTATGCTGATATGGAAGATTGTCTCATCATAGTACTGTTGCATGCAAGTGGAAGGTTGGACCATCGGAAAAAAAAAAGGGGGAGGGGGAAGTATATTAAAGAGAAAAAATATGGTAAGGATATAGTTTTGTCTTAACAGTCTTCAGAATCTAATGATCTGGGATCTTAAGCCCACTTTACCATATTATGACATTACTGCCCAAACAGGTTAAGTGGTTATTATATTGCAATTCGCATGATTACAGCACATGTACTGTGAATGTGTATCACAACTACAGATCAGTTTTAGCATTTCCATATATTGACATGACAACAAGAATGATTCTATGCTGAAGGGTGAAACAAAGTTTACTAAGAAGTTCAAAATTGCCGCCCTAGAATGTGCATCATACGCCATCATTGATGGTGGACGATTATAATCTCAAATATGATTCCACCGGGTTAGCAAAGATTATCAAAATGAAAACTAAATTTATTTTATACATAAAGAACTTGAATAGACAACGCTATACACAATTATCATAAAATTGTGTTGATTTAGACAAGTCTCGACCGAATTAATTGTAAATATGGGTTACTAATTCGTCCACTCTCAGCCGTAACAAACAAATTTGCCTGTTTTTATAACTCTAAGAATATGATTGTCTTTGTGTTCAAAGTTTAATATTTTGTAAGAAGAATAATCAATCAAAAGTATACTTCCTTCGATAAAAAAATCTATTTTTTGTGCGTGATAAACATTGGCTAAGGACCCCCGAGTGCGTTTTTTCTGTAGTGTAAGCGACGCGCCTAACGCGTTAGTTAATCAATGCAATGATGGCGAGTCCTTACGGAATATTTCCGACAATGCCAACCAACAGCAGTGCCACGCTGTTGTGTGCACAATGCAAAAAGTTCTTCACGTACATGGACAGCGTGGTGTTGTGTGACGGTATGTGTAAGCGATGGTACCACACCAAGTGCGCCAAGATACCCGAGACCAAGTACCGCGTCATCCAGGACAAGGACGAGAACAGGAGCCTGGGACTGAAGTGTGTGTGGTCGTGTAAGGACTGTAGGGACAGGCCTGAGGCTGGCAGGGACCCGGAGTTTGAGTCTTATGTCAGGGAGAAGCTGGGCAAACTGGGGCAGGTCCTTGAGTATCTCGTCACCAAAATACAAGATATTGAGAACAGACAAAAGAGTCAAGAAGTGGAATTTAATAAGGTTTGAGTTTTAAATTTTATGTTTTTTGATAATATCCGAAAGTTCATAGACGAATATGTAGGAAAAACCCATTTGAGAATTATTTAATACGAATTTCTTTTGTCTTTTCAACATCATCACCCACTGCGAGGTAAAGTTGTTAATTCTGTGGTTTGTCTTATAATTTCTGTCTTTGAAGTGTATGGTATTTTATTTATTGCATTTTCAGGCAGTTTGTTTCAGGTAATTGGCTTCATATCTTTCACAAATAGAAAATAACCATCATTGTGTAGGATGGAGAGCAAGAGAATGACGAGGAGAGTATGTGGGTGAAGTGGAGGGAGGGAGAGGGAGGGGAAGGCCAAGTATGAGATGTAGTGATGGAGTGGAGAGGTATATGAGAGAGAGGAGTGTGAGCTGGGAGCAGGGCAGTGAAATGGTGGGGGACAGGGTGACATGGAGGCGATTTGTTTGTGGCCTCCCCTTACAGGATTAAGGCATCTGGCAATACATAGATAAATAGAACTTCTGTAGGATTTGAAATGTTTTTGGCACTATAAAGGATTGAATTCCATGTTTTATGTTATGGAATTACTTAATGCTTAGTGTCTGTAATGAGAAGAGATTGTGATATATTATGCTTTCTGAGTATAGATATTTCTCATGTAGATAATGTAGTTCTTTTGTGTTGGGGTAGATTTATCACAATATCTTTATTATTTCAAGATGTTTTTTGTATTGTGGTTGTGGTTAACTTATGTAGAGGCTTTACCAATATTATTTTGCCTGTTCGTTGTTCCAAAGTCTGCATAACTGAATGGTCTGCACATTCATTCACTCACCATTCCAGCCCTGGGAATCCTGACAGTACCTCACAGGCATGCCTTTCCACATATACATGCATTATAATTACCCGTCGGATAGCATTATTGTAAATGTTACTGGTGGTGCAATTGGTAGAGCAGTCAGGTCAGAGCACATCGTGGCCTACATGCCATCATTCGAGTCCAAGAGGTGGCCAGAGGACTTTCCATCATGTTGACGCTACCAGCGGTGTGGGTCGGTCTCTCGCGTGTAAACTCCATTGAACCCTGTTAGCTGTGTCCAGTGACATTCTCTAGTAAGAGTAAATTACTGCTGAAGAAAGATGCCTTCACATAACTGCACCAAAATAGTAACCATTCCACTGCCTGGTTATACATATGCCCAGCAAACTTCGCCTCTATCCCCAGAATGGAGGGTAATGGACTGCAGGAGAGAGATATTTTCAGCCTACAGTCCACCAGGTTCATGTTGAGATGAGCCAGGGGCCCCAGCAATCATCAGTAGCAGCAGCATTGTTAAATTGCATAGCTAATATAAAGTGGACAACAGAGCCCCATTGCCAAGCAAGGGATGTCTATATGGTACTTGAAAAAAGTCATCAGTGACTACAGCGAGCATCTGGCATGCTGGCTGTAACAGATGATATATACTGGTACCACTTTACAGTACAGTACCGGTATATCTACATCATCAAAATGGAACCATAAGGAATTTATATTAATCATACTTTGGTAATGCTGTATTTTCATATACTATTAAAAACTTGGCAGATTACAGTACTGTATTAACCAAATGAATTTTGTCAGTAGATACTGTTAGCTAATTTACATTAATGTATTGTGGAGTGTGGGTTTCAGGAATTTCTGTAACTACTATTATTTTTTATTTTAAGGTTCCATTTATCACTGCTTGATGAATGATGATTACTGGCTTTGATTTTTGCTGGTCATAATATAAGGTCTCATTTGTAGTTAGTGTTAAACTCAGACTCATTAACATTTGGAGACCACTAACAGTGTTAGCATGCGTAGGTTCTTTCATCCAATGGCAGCTGACCCTGCATTTTTATCTTAGACTGTTTCTGTCCTCCGACCCATAGTCCACAGTTCTCCACGAAGGACTTTACCCCACATCCTCTTCAGACTGCCTCTGGGCACTCCAGTACTTCTGCTCAGCATTCAGTCCTTTGATCCTCATCAGTCAGTCATTTTCCCTCCTCTCAGCATACATATGACTGATTATGCTTAGCCTTATCCTTGATTGTTTTGCGTAGTGTAGTACCAGTACCGTATGGTACTGTACACGTATTGTGTAGGCTACAGCACTTATGTTTTGTCCACCTGGTTTGCAGTACTGGCAGCAGCAACAGACCACAGTTGCCATCCAGAGCACATCCCTTCCCAGTCCCAGAACGACACACATCTTTCAGGAGTATGGGAGTCAGGGGCACCACTCAGGGCAGCAGATTGCAACCAGTGCACAGCAACACATCCATGAAGTTAAGTTGAAGATGGATACTGGGGCATCAAAGCAGCAGGAGGTAGAGGGACACACAGGGGATGGCCTGCACCTTATGAGGCCTCTGATTGACCCTATCACTGGACAGGAGATAGAGGGAACGCAGACACAGGTTAGCGCATATTTGTCTGTAAGATGAACACACACCTTCACACACAGTACATTTGCACCTCTTTGTTTATAGGGACTTAGCTTTATATACCCTTGTTGTTGTGGCTCCAGGCTAATCTGAACATGAACCTGGTGGACTGCAGGCTGAAGATCGTGCTCTGCAGTCCACCGTCCACCTTTCTAGGGATAGGAAGGGTTGAGGATATTTATGCGAGCAGGCAGTGGAGGATCCCAGCAATATTAGTGCCACCACATGAAGGCATCTTTCCAGCACCAGATTCTACTGTAGCTGCTGTGTTCTGCTATATTTTTAAGTGATCTTCCATTCTTAAGTTAATGATAAAGTTCCCTAAAGGAGCAGTGTATCAGAAAAGCTTTTAATATACCTTAAATGCCTCAGTAAGTTCTTGTATGGGAATTTACGGTAATCCAGAGCATTATTTTAGCATTCCTTAATTAACCATGTTTATTGTTAGAAGTATGGCATCTGTAATGAAAGCTTTTTTAAAATTGTCAGTAGCATACCGGTTATTTATTAAACTGCTTAGAAAAAAAGAAAAAAAAATCCTATTATAAACAAATACCGGTAACAAAGCAACTGATATTGTATTCTTTTCATCAACAGGACTAAAGTAATTTTTTGCCGTGATGGATTACACTTTGTTATCTGAACTCAGTGAATTACCTCATTGTATGGGAATGTAATTTTTCACCTGAATAAATTACACATTCATTTACTATCCTACAGTTTCAGTGCACTGTATGATGTTTTGTATATTTCTAACCGGATTATATCCTCACTCAAGTTTATTAAGTAATGTGATCTCACTTGGCATGCTCATTGTATGCTTTTGTCATTGGCTGTATGGTAATGGCTGTGTTGTCTTGAATGTTATGCTGTCAGTGATATAACTAACTGTAATAATATTGTGTGTTTATGAGTTAATGCATAGTTAGTTTAACACAGAGAAAATGCCAATTCACCAGCCATCCATTGAAATGCAGGACTGGTATCAGTGTGTAATATCTTCCCTTTAAAATATGGAGGTAATTCACTTCAGTTCAGTACTACCAGTGGCTGACTTCTTCATTGTTATTGGATGTGATTTTCCCAGTTATGTTCTGTATTTACCATCACATTGTGTGAAGTGTGGCAGTTTTATGGGATTAAGGCATCAGGCAGTAGATAGATAAATATACATCAGTAGTGTCATAAACATTATCTAGTTTCAATTATTTGGTTCTCATTACCTCCCTTTCCTTGGGGGAAGCAGCCTAGGTATATAGATAGATAGATAGATTATTTAGAAACACCGTAAAACAGTATATAAAACTCAGAAATGTCACCCAGAAGTAAATTCAAGGTCTCCTGAGTAGCCAGGCAGTCTTGATCCCTTTATAGTACACAAGAGATCATGGTTTTCAAGCTTGTTTAATGGAGGTGTGGTTGATTGGATAGTAATTTGGTCTTAGGTACTTGGGGTTTGATTTAATAAGTAAGGTGTCAGGTAGCTTGTTTGAATTGTTCCCTTCTGACAAGGTTAACAGTATGATTAGATTGTAGTTAGAGTTAAGACTGATTCACCACTATTTTCATACAATTTTTAATAAAGCTTGATGCAGTAATTTGCATATTAATTGTTGGATTAGTAACCATTATTTAACCTTCTGGCACTCAGCCCATAATTAGGTTATAAGATGTAAACATTGGGCTCTCTGGCAAGTAGCTATGCTTATATTTGGTAGTTTTTGTTTGGATCTAAGGTTATGGGTAAACCTTGCTTTTCCCCCTTCAGTCACACTTGAGAAATGATGAATGTCTCATTTAATATACAAAAAATAATGAGAAGGAAGCAGTGGCACATTGCAATTGTATCTGGAGAATACAAAGCTTCTTTTTTCTGAAGATTTTGTTAATTATTTTGCCGTTTTTTTGTCCAGGGAATACGTTTTTAAAGCTTCATTTGGATTGATCATAAGCCTTAGTTATCATGTAGCTTTTGTGTGAAAAATGAGGGAGATGGGGGAGACCACCAGCATTTTTGGAAGATTTCAAAGGAAATTTCATGTTTATGTGGAGGATGCATGGCTGTGGTAAAAGATCCCCATTTCCTACCAGAGATCTCCAACTCAAGTGACATCTAATGGAATCTGATGTGAGGCAGGGGAAAATATTACTAGCTGTAGATGCAGGATATATTTTTCCTGACAGAAAACTCGTGTATGATGACTTTTGCAAAAGGAAGTTGTCAGGTGCGTGTCCCTTCTAGTTGTCCCAGAGAGTTAACGACAGTTGCTGGTTAATGCTGGACTTTGCACAACAGTATTTATTGTTCATGATCAGGTAACTTTTAAGTTGACTTGAAACACATACCATGTAGTGTAGGTCTTGAATCGAGTGATGGTTGAGGGAGTCGGATATTCATATTCCATTTGTCTGGTGGCATTTTATCAGACATGAAGATATGGACTACATGCATTCCAGATGTTGAGTATTTTAAATCCAGCTGGAGCACTGAATGGTACTTTGTCTTGTAGATCCATAAAATTATGTCAATTGTCTTTGTAGGAAACCGGTGATGCCCTCTACACCTTCACAGGCAACTTCTCTGGGGCTTCCACTACACAGGTAATGCTAACTCCTCACCTCAGCACCTCATTGATAATAATACATCATCAGATTGAAGGGGTTGAAATACCATAGATGATCATATTATAGGTGTGATAGTTGGTGTTTGATAGTGATAGAGGCAGAGCTCAAGAGATGGTGTCCTTTCTCAGGGCCAGGCGTCAGCCAACCCTTCCTTGAAGGAGGCGATGGAGTGCCACTATGGAGACTGCAAGTGCATCAAGCAGGAGGCAGGGACTGAGGAAGCTGGGGGTTCCTCCAAGCCATGCTCTGGTAAACACTGTAACTGTACCTGTAAGACTCACAAAGTTGTCATGGCCAGTAAAAAAGAGAATGTCGGCAAGATCCACAAATGCCCGTACTGCGAGTTCACCAGCAAGCGTTCCGACAATGTCAAGCGACACATGTTACGCCACACTGGTGAACGACCTCATAAGTGCCCACAATGTGACTTTAGTGCCAAACGTCCTCACTCACTCAAAAAACACATTGAAAACGTTCACAAAAATGACCTTAGACAAGACGGTCTTGTAGATAGCATGCACAGCAAAGGTATCAGAGCAGATGGTATTGTTAGATAGATAGAGTGTAATGTAATATAGTTGTAAATTGTTGATGACAGTTGAGTCTTATATTGCCTAGAGAGTGTAAAAGGTCTCAGTCATCCGTAGTCACCCACAAAAGTTGTGTCATTGATCCCAGTTGTACCTCCAATCCCAAACATCTAACCCTCCTCGCTGTTAGGGGTGTGTTAACACTTGCTCCAGACATGTAATCGATAAGAGGAACCAAGGCTCAGGTCTATCCAGCATTCAGGCTCCAACCTGTCACTTCGTTTCATCTTGTCAATCACATGTTTCAGGCAAGGGTGTCTGCACCCTTAGGCTTTCACCAAATTACACCCCACCTACACTTAAGCTGGTCTCTCTCTTCTTTCATAATAATCCTCACAGTCCAGTAACATCTCTGGCTTATTCTTGTTACATTCAGGAGATATTACTCAGCTTGGGAGAGGTTTAGAGCTGGAAGGACTAGATAGAGCCTTTATTAAGCCTTTCAGAATAGGAGGTCTTTCCTTAGATAAATAAAATTGCCCTAGGTAGCAAGAACAAGCAAAATACATCATAATTTTAAAGGGGGTTAATGTCCTATTCGTATGGGGTTCACGGCTAGCCAGGATCAAAGACATGAATTTTGTGGGTGACTGTGGCCCGTCAGTTGGGGAAGCTCCCTAACACCTCATCCTTAGCGGTTTATTTTTGTATATGAGTGGTTAATATCCTTTTGTACATTATTTATGCAGTGGGGATCTTGGAAGGATGTATGCAACAGAAGAGGACATTAAGGTGTAATAAGCAGTGGGGATACTGGAGGGATTTATGTAACAGAAGAGGACAATAAGGTGTAATAAGCAGTGAGGATATGAGGGATTTATGTAACAGAAGAGGACAGTAAGGTGTAATAAACAGAATAAACTGCTTAGGAATGGGTGTTAGAGACGAGAATATGCGCCTACATGTGTTGTGGCAGATGAGCAAGGTTCTCTACACTTGTACAGATATTGAACCATTTTTTATAACTTAAACAAGGATTGGAACTGCCTTGCCGATTTTCCCTATGGCAGACCTACAGTTCCTTTCTTTTTCCGAGGTAGCTGAAAAAACATAGTACATTCAGGAACTCCCGTAGGTTATAGATTTTTAAGTACAGTATTTTATTTCTCTGTATATATATTTTTATAGAATAGAGACATATATTTTGTAAATAAGGAAGAACTTTTTCCTTGCTTTGTCTCAGGTGGGGAAGAATAATGATGAGGGTTGTATGTTAAGTGGCTGTGGCAATCCCTTAACACCTCTTCCTGTGGGATTTAGTCTGCACAGTACAACTTGGTATCCTCTTGTTGTTGATGTGGAGCTGGAGAGGGAGGCCTTCATGTGGTGGCACTGTTATAACTGGGTGGTGGAGTTGCCTGGTTATACAAGCATCTCCCTCCCTATCCCCCCAAAGGACGATGGTCGACTGCAGGTTGAGGGCAACTTCATCCTGCAGTCCACCAGGTCCACATTTCAGATGAACCTGGGGCTACAACTCTGCTGCTATTACAAGTACTGTGTTATTGATAAAAAGTACCATTAAAACACAATAAATACCCAAGCAGAGGATGTTAAGGTGTAATATGCAAAGTAAATCACTAAGGAAGAGGTGCTAAGAGACCTCCTTCGCCACCTACTGTACAGTACGATCGTAAGTGAATCTCTGAACCTATGATGTGGTAAGTTCATTCAGATGCGCGGAGGGGAGAAGCATAACTCAGTAGGTTGAGTTGCCCTGCCTTAGCATGTAACAGTAATGCAAAACAATCATGAAGGCTATTGGCTTGTATTCTGGTTGGTTAAGGAAGCTCCCTAACACCTCTTCCTTATTGATTTATTTTTGGGTATGGCTGGCTAATATTGTTTTGTATGTTATTTATTCAGAGTACAGTATGGGGACATTAGAATGATTTAAGTAAGTAACACAACACATGGATATCCCTAACACCTCTTTCTTACTGATTTATTTTGGGGTATGGCTG
Organism: Coenobita brevimanus; assembly: GCF_032717465.1. NCBI lineage: Eukaryota > Metazoa > Arthropoda > Malacostraca > Decapoda > Coenobitidae > Coenobita > Coenobita brevimanus. Next base: position 2,362,241 of record NC_136990.1, read on the forward strand.
GCTAATATCATGTTGTATGTTATTTTTGCAGAATATGAGGATATTACAATGATTTAAGTAATGCAGAAGAGGAGGTTAAGGTGTAATAACCAAAATAAATTGCTTAGGAAGGGGTGTTGGGGAGCCTCCAAATTAAGTAACAGATAACATTAAGGTGTAATAAGCAAAATAAATCACTTACAAAGAGGTGTTAGGGAGCCCTGTTAACCTGTGAGAATAAAGGCCATGGTCTTTGATTAATATCGCCCTCACTACAATGACGTTTTTTTCTTCCTATTAATTGGACAGTTTTATTTATCTTTGGAGAGAGTTATCCTGATGAAAGGTGGTGTTAGACTTCAGTAACCCTTTTGAAATGGTGATATATTGTTAAGTTTTAGTCTTTTTGTCTCCAGTTGATTTTAATAAGAGAGGAGAGAGTTATCAGGTACGAGAAATTAGCTAGAGCTTTCATTTTAATACTGTTAGGAGTTCTTTTAATCTAAATAAAATTGAATGGTAAAAGCACAGAATAATAATAATAATAATAATAATCTGGCCTTTTGTTTTAGCTGTAAAATGATATCAACCTTTCCTGTAATAATAATGTATTATATATAAGCCACCTTTTATAACTGACCCCCCCTGTTCCCAAATTCTCTTCTGAGGTGAATACGATTATCTGGAAATAGTGAGAGAAAGAGAGATGCCATTGTAGCGAAGGGAGTTAATTTGTCTCCATAAGTAAGCCTTTGTTTATGGGACCCCAGTGCTCGTTGAAGAGGTTGTGTAGTCCATGTATGTATATTAAGTGTATAGTTTGGTGTACAGGGACTCATTTATGGATAGACCACAGCCGGTGATATTTTTCTGTCACCATGAATCCAGGTGGCATCCTTTTATAGCTATTCTTCCTACTAGACTATTTTATTCAGCATAGGAAAGATATACTAGACTAATGAAGACTATTTCCAACCCTTCCAGTTTAGAAAGCACCTCCTGAGCTGTATAAAATTTGTGGGTAGAAGGATTGTAAAAAGAATGTCATTTATGGGTCTACATCAGTGTTAAATCTCAGAAATACCCATCCCTTCCTCATATACCATTGCAGTGCCATGTTAAGTTGGTGCCTTGTGACTTGGGTTCCGATTAATACTGAGGCTCCTATGACTCCCTCTCAGTCGTATAAAATCATGTGTAATTAGCTGGAGTAATTGATGATAGGAATATTATTACCATCAGAGTCCTGTGAGTGTCTATTAGCTGATTAGAATTTCCTGTCCTTATCAAAAATAAGTTACAAAGGGAGGTGTGACAGTGAGAGAGTTACTTTCCTGAGAACTCTAAAACCTCCCTAACAAATCTTCCTTAGTGATTTATTTTGCTTATTACACCTTGTCTCACATGATTGTTTAACCTTTTAATTGCGTGTGACCTCAGGGATAAGGAAATAGGGAGGCTGCCAGAGATCAATCAGCATGAAGAGCTGCCATTGGGTCCCTTAGTGATTTATTTTGTTTATTGCTCCTTAATACTCTCTTGTTCAATATAACTTTTTCATTGAGTGTGACTTCAGGGATAAGGGACTGAATAGGGAGGCTGCCAGAGATCAAGCAGCGTGGAGAGCCATCATTAGGTGACCAGGGCTGACGCATGCATTATGGGGACTTTATAATTGAACGAACGAACAGTGGCCATCTTTAATCTCTCATAAAATGCATAAAATAATTTGTTGGTGCCCTGGTTAATGTATAAAACCATTGTGAACATCGGGGGTAGGGTTGTGAGAGACAGACTGAAAAAGACCTGGGAAGAAGTCATAGAGTGTGACCTCAGGGATAAGAAACTGAACAGGGAGGCTGCCAGAGATCAAGCAGCATGGAGAACCACCATTAGGTGACTGAGGCTGATGGATGCATGTTGGACTCTTTATAAACAAAACGATGAATGATATGATTGTCAGATTGACGGAGTGATTTGCCACCCAGTTACTGTATGCCAACTGAACAAACTGGCACTGTTATGGGAATTGCCTAAGTACAAAGCTCATTCTCTAAGCAACTAAGCAAATTGAGATCAAAGCAGAGAGATCACTTCCAGTCCACTTGGAAAATATACTAAGGGAGATATTTAGAGTAATTTCCAAGCATCTTTTCCTAAGTGATTTATTTTGCATATAATACCTTAGCACTAAGTAAAACGAGATCACATCCAGTCCTTGACATAATTTCCAAGCACCCTTTCCATAGTGATTTATTATGCGTATTATACCTTAACATTTTCCTGCCTGCTACTTATGTTGTTTTAATACTTGACATAGTTTACATCAATAATATCTATCTATCTAATGCCAGGTGCCTTAATCCCATAAGGGGTGGCCACAGACAAATCACCTCCATGTTGCCTTGTCCCCTGCCATTTCACTGCCCTACTTCCAGCTCACACACCCCTCTCTCATATACCTCTCCACTCCATCCCTCCATCTCATCCTTGGCCTCAGTAATATACAGGGCAGAATTGAGGTGATATTCAGAATAAATTGCTTAGGAAGTGTTAAAGTATGTTTGAAATAAATTGCCAAGGAAGAAACATTAAGATACGTTCAAAATAAGTTGCCAAGGAAAAGATGTTAAGGTATAATCAGAATAAATTGCCAGTGGAAAAATGTTAAGGTATTATATTCAAAATAAATTGCTGGGGGAAAAATGTTTACAAAATCTCCCTGTCCAATTTGGCTCATATTCTCGGCCGCTGAGGAAGCTCCCTAACGCCTCTTCCTTAGTGATTTATTTTTGGTCTCTCTCTCTCTCTCTCTCTCTCTCTCTCTCTCTCTCTCTCTCTCTCAGTACAATCCCATTATGCTAAGTAAATATTGAACAATCAGTAAGTGGTATATTTCTAAGTGTTAAGTGGCCTGTAAGTGTTCTTGTCTCAGTCTCACTGGTTAAGAAAGCTCCCTAATACATTTTCCTAAGTGATTTATTCTTGTTATTACACTATCCTCTTCAGTATCACCCAAATCCTTCCAGTGTCACCATACTCTGCATAAATAACTTACAAAACAATATTAGCCAGCCCTGTCTAAAAATAAATCAATAAGGAAGAGGTGTTAGGGAGCTTCCTTACTTTGTCTTTTTCACCTCCATTACTCATTTGGATCTCAGTTACTTTATATATCTTGTTTATTTTGCTTATATTTGTTTATGTTGTTTATCCACCTGATGTTGTGTACTGGAAACCAATGGAAGAACGCGTGTGGATTGTTTTCGTAGTTGCTTTGGAGATTTCCTTTACTCCTCTTCCTAAGTGGTTTATTTTGCACACCACATCACAGTATCCTTCATCATTAATCATCACCAGCATCATCGTCGTGTTTGTCGTCATTGTCATCATCATTATCATCATCATTGCTGTTATCGTCATTATTGTCTTTGTAATCACCATCATCATCACCATCATCATCATATTCATAATTATCATCATCATCATCATCATCATCTGTGTCATGTGTTACTCTATTGATATTAAAGTCATTTGAGTAGCGTACAAGATAATTCTAAGCAGCAGTATGCAAAATAAATCACTACGAAAGAGGCGCTGAGGAAATCTCTTGTGACACAGAATACAACCCGATTTACCATATAATAAAAGTCAAATTTTCTTCAGTTCAGTGTCCCAATAGCCAAAAAAAATAATAGACCTTCAATAGATGATTTTCTGTTTAAAGTGAACTGATGGCCAAAAGAGTGTCAGATAGGCAGCTTATATTGAAAGCCTCCTTTATCTCAAAATGAATGGATCTTGAATTTGGCTATTGTATTAAGTTTTTTTTTCTTGGAAGGAACGGTTTGTGAGCTCCTGGCCTTTGGTTCCTTCTTCCTTGCACTAAAAAAAAATAAATGGATATAAAAAGAAGATTCTCCCCTGCTGACTGGGACATGCTTGGGGTGGTATGGTGTGGCTAGGAGGCTTACTAACACCCCTTCCTTACCAGTTTATTTCTGATTCTGCTCCAATACTGTATTCTTGTGTGTTATGCAATCTATGTCCACATTGAAAAGATATAGGAAGCAAAAAAGAGGACATTAATGGGTACTTTAGGAAATAAATCACTACGGAAGAGGTGTTAGGGAGTCTCCATACCCAATAATATGGGCCTTGGGCATTTACATTCGCTGGAGTTAATTTTTGGATGATGATACACATGTTAACCCCTCCAGTCTGGTGATGTTTTGTTGGCTTATTCTTCCTACCTATTATCTCATTTGGTATTGTGGGAGATCTGAAGGGATAATGAAGGCTGTTCCTATCCCCTTCAGCTCCTAAAATCTCTCCCATACTGAATATAAGTGTCTAGAGATAGGAAGAATAACATGTAATATACCACGAGACTGAAGAGGTTACAGTAAGCCAACAGACCACTCCAGCATCAGCTCAGATTTCAGGTACCCTTCTTGGCCAAAAGTTATTCAAGTTTTTAGCAGCATCGGATTCTCAGCTGGATATACAGTAAGCTACAGAACTAAAAATTATATAGACTTCGAGTAGCATCTTGAGTATATGTTAATGTTGGACTTGAGTTGCACCTCGACAGTTAAGTTTTCTGTATGATATTGTCCCAGGATTTTGTAAGTCATTTAAGTGGCAGCTGAAATACTCAACCCCAATTATCTCTCATATATATACTGTACATTCTTTGCTCCTAGTTCACCAGATGGCAGTTATCCTTACACAGAATCACAGCATATTGTTTGTGATTATTTTTATATCCTTTAAAGCATTCAGTCCGGTGACCTGTTTTACTCATCCATTTTTGCTAACTCCATATTCAGCTCTGGCCAAACCTTATCTTTTGAAAGTGTAAATAAATGCCTCGTCTAGCCTCTCTATTTTGATAAGTCCTTCCAAAGCTGAATGATATTTTTTGGAGCAAGAATTAAAGGGAAAATATGTCATCAGATTGAGAGATTTATGCAGATAAGACTGTACAATATCAGAAATAATCGGCTTCACCAGTGGTACCCTGCTTGAATGTACTGTGTTCTTTGTTTTCTTGGATTTTGTGTTGTGATGAAGTGATTTTAGTCTTGAAATTATTGGCTAAAAAATACTGGTGGTGTAATTGCTGTTTATTTTTTTTAGTATATTAGGGCAGGAGTCACCATATCTTACAGTATTTACATATTTTTGTTTGTGTTTTTACATATTTATGTTCCCAGTTTGTGGAGTTATACACACAGGTCCTGTTATATGAGCATCTGCTACACAAGAAATCAGTGATACGAGAATGGATAATTTAGATCCAAACTCGATGATGCAAACACAAAACTCTGATGTTGCTGTGGGGGTTAGCTAACCTAACCCTATATTCCCTATAAGTTATATACTCTGTTATACGAGGATTTGCTCTCCTATTTTTCATCATCATCTGGACCTCCTTTCGCACCTTAGGGCAGGGTGAGGAGTAGCAATGTCCAGACAGCCCAAATTTGCCCAGTTCAATGGGCCACGCATCCATTCACTGACCATTCAAGCCCCCGGAATCCTGGCTATCAGATATGCCAAAAACATTCACCACGTTCTGTAGCTTCACATAAACTTATCCGATAGAGTCAGTCCTATTTTTCACTCTGTTGTATGAGTTTTTACTATCCTTTTTTTCACTTGTACAACTTTTCCCTATCCTATTTTCTCTCCCTTACACGAGTTTTTGCCATCCATGCAGTCCTCCATTAACACATCCCCTTCGTAGAACAGGACCCGCCAGTGTACATAAAACAGTACGCCTTTTGCAAGCCTAGGAAACGCCAGCACTTCCATTGTTTATAATATGCATTTTATACTGTAGCAAAAGAGGAAGTCACTACATATACCACAACTCATTAAAGAAGGAAGTCCCAATATTTCCTATAATTGCTAAGTAATTTACAGAAGAATCTCTTGTTAATCTTCATCTTGAACTGGATTTTTGGTATTAGTGGCTTTTAATGCAGTTCAGTTTACTATATTCGGATTTTACTTTCAGTAACCTACAAATATTACAGCACAGTGAGGGGTAATTTTAGATGCAGGTATTAAAGGAACTGCAAAAAATATCTACTGTTTATTGATAGTGAGTGTGAGGGACATATTATGGTGGCAACAAAATGTATGAGGGGAAGCTATAAACAGATTTTCCCTCAACTCATTCCATTCAGCTACTGTAGAGATGGTAAGGAGTGGTGATATAGTGAAGACATGGATAGTTGAATAGTATGGTGATTGGTTACTACTTCTCACCTTTAGCATCAGCAGTCAAGCAGTACCTGGTATCTTCCTTTTCTTCCCAAAGTAAATACTTGATCTTTTAGCCTCACATTAGCACCACAGTACAACCTCACCCTTTTAGTTTTCTCAGTTCATAACCCTGTACCATTTAACAGGGTCCCATCTTTCCCATGCATCACTCATCTCTACACAGTCAAATTCAGATAGTAAATCCTTGCAGGCTCCACAGTCAATTCCACATCTTCAGAAATATCCTTTATATAACAGTCCTCCAGGAAGTTGCTACAGGTTCTTTGGTGAATTAAGAGTACATTTTACCCAGATGATGCTGCAGGCAGCATTATTCCATCACAGTTTAGAAGCAGAGTGTATAAGAGAAGATTTTATAGCGCATTTTAAATACTGTGTAAAGGAATCCAAGTTAGGATGATACATTTTTTTCCCCTTAAGCTTTTACTTGATTATGCAACATCCCTAACGTATGTAAACAGTAACTAATGCAGACAGTAAATAGTATAGAGACATTGGGTTGCGATCTACAGTTACAGAGTGAGTGAAGTGACTGTGACAAGGAATATAAAATTTATCCCAATGTGCAGCTATAAGTATACCAATCATTCACTGTGATTATATTGTATTTAGTTTTGAACTCCCTGCCACTTGCTTCCACTTGACAACATGTACTCATAACCCTTTCACTACAATGACATTTTTATTCAATGTATCTCAGGAAAAGTGTGCCAAACATCAGGAGGCTGCTGTTGGGCTGATTAGATTTGGGAGAGAGAGTATTGTTTATAAAAGCTTATCATCCTTGCATGCATCAGCCTTGGTTACCTAATGGCAGCTCTCCATGCTGCTCGATCTCTGGCATCCTTCCTATTCAGTGCTCTCTATGCAGCTCGGTCTCTGGCAACCTCCCTATTCAGTCCCTTATCCCTGAGGTCACAGCCTATGACCTCGTCCCAGGTCTTTTTTGGTCTGCCTCTCACAGCCCTACCCTCGATGTGAGCGCCTCTCACCTTCTGCACGCAGTTGTCATCTTCCATCCACTCAGTGTTTCCAAACCATCTCAATCTACTCCTCTTCACAATAATACATTCAAGTCCCATAATTCCTCTCAGCTCAGTCTCAATCCTGGGTTCAGTTTTCACTATATAGAGCTAGAGTTATTGAGGGTCTCTTTGGCAAGTAGTCATCCACATAATTTCACTCATAAAGCCATCAATATTGTAGCTCCATAACAGTTGAGAATGGGACATATGTTAAAAGTACTGTACATTGTTTATTACTCTAAATTAAACCAAGAATTGTATTGTATCATTTATAAAGTTTCCAGCATGCATGTGTTGGCCTTGGTCATTTAATGGCATCTCTCCACACTGCTCAGTCTCTGGGAGCATCCCCATTCAGTCCCTTCCTGAATTTTGGAACACTTTTCCTGAGATACCCTGCAAATTCTTTGTATTCAGATAATTTTATTCAGTACAGACCAGATGGGAGGGGTAAGATAAAACCTTGATTAACCCCTTCAGTGTTGAGATGCTGTACCAAACGGAATACTGTTATCTGGGTATGGCAAAATTAAAATAAGAAAAATTCATTGTGGGTGGGAGATGCTGATAATCTTAGAGAATTGGGTACCTTAAGTTGTTACAGAATTCAAAGTTCTATGTAACTGTCCTTGAAGTGTCAGTTTCAAATCAAACTGTAAATATAAATTGTAGAATACATAGAAATTGCACAGCTCAGGTATTCACAGATTGAGTTTATGTTTGTGGGTAGTTGTAACTTGAAGGAATCGCAAGTGCTTCTTCCTTTATCCCTTAACCCTTTCAACAATATGACATCTGCAGTTTAAAAATGTTAGGTGGGAGAGAGAGGTTAGAGCCTGAATTCTCTTTTTTTCTCTAAGACTTTTGGCTACATGTTAGAGAAAAGAAGAAATTAAAGCTCTAACCTCTCTCTCTCCCACTCAACATTTCCACTTGTTGCAATGTATCATCTGCAGTTTGGTCTCAAGTCCTAGTGATGTATATTTCCATTTTATTTCAGTGTTGGTAGAGGATGCCTTCAAGTGGTGGCACCAATATACCCAGGCTGCTTTGCTACCTGGCTATACTATACAGTCATCCCTCAGCTCTCTCCCGGTCCTCCAAAAGGAAGATGGTGGACTGCAGAGAATAGGGAAACTACACTCTGCAGTCCACTGGGTTCACATTTCAGATGAGCCACTATCCTTGCTCTCTCCAGATGTATAAATTAAACTCTGAATAGATGTCTGTTATTAAATTGGTTAATGAGGGCTATATCTTCCCCCTGTTGTTCCATAAGTTTCTCCTAAGCTGAATAAAGATCGTCTGGAGATAGCAAGAGTAAAATATTAAGTACATCATTGAATTTGAGGGTTTAATACCTGCATATGATCTTTTTCAGCTCAGGAGAGACTGACTGGAAGGGATAGATATACAATGGCCTTCCCATACCCCTTCACTGTATAGTCTTCAATAACGCCTTCACTACTAAGGCTGTGCTAAGCTGAATAAAATCATGGTTAGAATATAATGAGGATGTCGTAATGTTGAAAGGGCCCAAGGGAGACATAATATACTGTGAAAATTATAATGTGCCACTAGATTGTACAATTGGAGACAGAAGTTTGCCTAATATTTCACCTCTTCTCACTTCCCCCTGCTGGCTGATATTCCTAAGCTGGGAGAGGCCTGATATGCACCTCTACCCATATATGATTCTCTCTTATATATTGCATCAGGGAGGGAAATGAGTAGAGGCAGTCGAATGGTAGGCGGACTTTTGAACGTGATTGTACTCTGCAGGGAAAAATGAGTTTGGAATTGTCATATTTTCTTATACCATTGTCAGCCATCCTTCAGTTTAATTATAAGGATTTTGTAGGGGTATTAATAATGTATATAGATATTTTGCAGCTTAAGCATAGTGAGGTACTGCCAAATGATATCTAGGTTATTTTTTCTACAATAGAGAGTAATTGTAGACTTTATTCTTTAAAATGAGTAACATGTATCATATATTTTATTATTGATTTTTGTACCCCTTTATGTATAATGCATTCCTGTTTTTTGTGCTTTGAGTATTTTAAATAAAGCTAAGGTTTGCTGGAGCTAAATGCAACTTTGTTTTCTTTCACTCTACTAAGTCATTTTAAGAAGAGGGGTGTGAGTTAGAGGGAGGGCAGTATAATTTGCAAAGGACAGGGTAACACTGAGGCAATTTTATGCTTTGAGTATTTAAATAAAGCTAAAGTTTGCTAGAGATAAATGCAACTTTGTTTTCTTTCACTCTTCTGGTAGTCATTTTAAGAAAGTGGGGGAGTGTGAGTTGGAGTTGGAGGGAGAGCAGCGTAATGGCAGAGGACAGGGTAACACAGGCAATTTGTGGGCACCTGTTATGGGATTACAGTGTTTGGTTATAGATGGATAAACAGATAGAAACTAATCAGTTCAATACATCCAGTTAATTGAAGATGGGAAATGAACCAAATTTTGCTTCACCATATGATATTGAAACCAGTTAAAACTAAGAGATATTTTCTCTCTTGTTTCAAAGGTTTTCTAACACTTCCATATTTATTTTGCATTTCTCAGCATATTATTCTTTTAAGTTATGTTATATTGACACAGATTTCATAAACAATAAAAGAATATTAAAATGCCATATGCAAAAATGAACTGGATGGAATGAGGTGCCAGAGAGCTTTGTATGTGAGTATAAATAATTAGCTTATACTTCTTGTCACTTTTCCACACCACCTGATGAAGCAGCAACATAGTGGGTATTTAAAATATTTCAAGTTTGCCAATTTCCTGTGGGTTATATCAGAATTGAGATGACAGCATTTATTACTTCATTTAGAAATCACTTTCTAATGATACAGTACTAGTTTTATGTCTACACCCCTATAAATAAAAATTTTTTCTTTATGGCCTTTGTGTGTGTGTGTGTGTGTGTGTGTGTGACTGTAGGGATGACCTAATCATGTCAGCCACTAAAATGAGGGCACACCATCAACTGCAGAGGATGTCACTGAAACCTTAAATGTCAAAATTAGTCCATAAATGCAGTGAATGAATGGGTAGACAGATGGAAAACTCATTTTAGCTCAGTCACCCAAGGCCCATGATTTCGTCTTTGGGAACTGGTGTAGAAAATGATGAAGCCATTGCTCAGTGGTTGTGTACAAGCAGCCTCGTACCTCCTCTAGCACAAGAGGGCAGATTGTCTTAGGGGTTTCCACTGTCTTCTGATTCATGCCCTCAGTGGGATTCAACAACCAGTCTGAGTCCTTCCACCCAACGTCAGGGGAGAATGATGATGAGTTAGATATAAGTGTAATGTGGCAGCACTCCTAGATCTCCCTACGCTTCAACGCCAGTGTTTGTATAATAATTGCTCCCATGGGAAATTGGCTGCCAATAAAGTTTTTAATGCAAGGAAGAAAGAACCAGAGACTCACACAAAGTTGTTCTTTCCAGGCAGAAACTTACTGAAGAGAGCCAGATTCAAGATCCATTCTTTCCAAGATGCCTAGACACATTGTACACAAATGACTGAGCTATCATCAGAGGAAAATACAGACTAAAGAAGACAGTTCCTGGGTTGACCTGTTGCATAGCTATAAGACAGGAATGGGTTTCCTTGTCAAATCAATAAAAATATGTATAATTTCGTGCATTATGGTTATTATTCAGTGGACAGATGGTACCTTTATGAAAAGCAGAGTAGGTTATAACTAAGAAGATTAAATCCACCCTCAAGACTTGAATAAGTCGTGATTTCATGTACTTCATCTGGAATGAGTCTCCCTGGTTACAAGTCAAATCGACCATCCACTACGGCTACATTTGACCACCATCTGAACAACAATGGTTTCGGAATCTTCACTGGGGCAGGAAAAATAGGGGAAAAAATCAGTATAACTTGCATTAAAGGGAATATACATTTAAAAATGGCGGGCAAAAGTGGTTCTCCGCTGATCAATGGAGTAAACAAAAGACGTGTGATGGCCGCCCCCTTGGTGACTCACCTCTGTGCCTCTACCAAAACAAACAGACATATGAGGTAACTGTGGGATCAGGGGCTTATCTGGGGTGGCTGTGGTGTATATTTTAGCAGACATAAGTGGCCAAGTACGTGAAATAATGGTGGAAGGTGGGAATAAGTGGCAGCGGAGTGCATAGTTGTGGGATTACGTCATAACAGCGAAATTTTCCTTCTTGAGTTTACTTCTTGGCGACAATTAGTGACCTTGAATTAAATATATTGCACATCTAGCCATATATGTAGGTATTGGCAACATTAGAGGTAGTGCTTAATGGCTGTAGATAGAGAAATAGCATTAACTTTTATCGAATTTCATACAAGAGATATATTCGTCTGACCAAATTTCGAAGTTGGTCATTTTATTTATTCGGATTTTGGCATTTCTTCTTTCTTGTAATGTGTTTATTAAAGATTTTATTCCAGCTCCCAACAGACGGTTTATTCACCCTAGGGAGGATTTATATTTAATGACGACGTAGTGCTGCCTACTTCTTCCTTAGCCTTTATCATTCTTTTTCTGTGCCTGTCCTCCTCTCTTCCTATTTCTCACCATCATCCACTCACTTGATGTAGTGCTGCCTACTTCTTCCTTAGCCTTTATCATTCTTTTTCTGTGCCTGTCCTCCTCTCTTCCTATTTCTCACCATCATCCACTCACTTGATGTAGTGCTGCCTACTTCTTCCTTAGCCTTTATCATTCTTTTTCTGTGCCTATCCTCCTCTCTTCCTATTTCTCACCATCATCCACTCACTTGATGTAGTGCTGCCTACTTCTTCCTTAGCCTTTATCATTCTTTTTCTGTGCCTATCCTCCTCTCTTCCTATTTCTCACCATCATCCACTCACTTGATGTAGTGCTGCCTACTTCTTCCTTAGCCTTTATCATTCTTTTCCTGTGCCTGCCCTCCTCTCTTCCTATTTCTCACCATCATCCACTCACTTGATGTAGTGCTGCCTACTTCTTCCTTAGCCTTTATCATTCTTTTCCTGTGCCTGACCTCCTCTCTTCCTATTTCTCACCATCATCCACTCACTTGATGTAGTGATGCCTACTTCTTCCTTTGCCTTTATCATTCTTTTCCTGTGCCTGTCCTCCTCTCTTCCTATTTCTCCCATCCTTCCTGTCACTTCTTATTGCTTTTCTTTCCATTACAGGTGGCTTTACATTGAGTGACAAGCCAAATGGTGTCCTGTAAGCCAGGAAACCATTTACAACGCTGGGTGGTAACCATATAACCAAACCATACGTGCTCCCTACGTGTCAGCAAGTGGGTTGGTGGAGGGTTAGTGCCCCTCCCCGTAAAACAACTAACTCAAAGACAAACGGCCACCCCTTAAGGGATTATGGCGTCTGGCAATAGATAGATAGATAGGTTTAATGGGGTGTTGGCTTTCCGATAATTTTCGTTGTTTGAGACAGTCATGGTAGTTAGGTTTGGTCGTTGTGGTTAGTTAATTTGGTTAGATTACTTAGGTTAGAAAAAAAAAAATAGAATGAGTGTCCTAAACTGCAAATATACCAGCTACCAACCAGCTCAAAATGTCTCTCAATGTGAATAAAATGACCAGACGATTATAATATTTGTAGAGATGAACGGAGATATATACAGTATTGGCTTTTTCTACAGAATTCAGGTGGCTCCTTTAGAAAACATAGGCTAGTGCTACCTTATTATGTAGTTTTGTGTTTTTTATTTTGGATCATAGGATTTGTAGAGATGAATGTTGATATATTGGCTATTTTTGCAGAATTTAGGTGTTAGAGATAAATTAAAAGATGGAGGGATGGAGCACAGAGGTATATGAGAGAGGGGGATGTAAGTTGGGAGCAGGGCAGTGAAATGGCGGGGGACAGGGTGACTTGGAGGCGATTTGTTTGTGGCCACCCCGTACGGGATTGGGGGGTCTGGCAATAGATAGATAGATAAAACATAATTGGCAATACTTAAGGAGTCAGTGCTACCTTACTGTGTAGTTTTGCATTTTTTTCTCTACTTTTGGTCGTAGCATTCTATTATTATTATTATATTATTGCAGTTTTATTTTATTTTATTTTTTTGGCGAAAAGCATTTTAAAAGCAATGTTAGTGTATGGTCCCTAACAGCACCAGATAAACAGACACCATCTTGTTGTGCATAAAGACAGAGAGATTCCATCTTAGAATGCTAGTTTTGAATGAAATTGCCTTTATCAGTGCCTATTTAACCAAGCCTAGCCAAATTTTTCATGTTTTAACCCAACCATATCTATCCTACCCAAACCAAACTTATTTTATGCTAACCTTACCAAACTTATCTTAACCTTTCCAGTATGTAATTACACTCAAACCTCGATTTTAGGGATTTTGGATTTAAGGGACTCCATATTCTACCTGACAAACGGACAAGACCATTCAAAAATGAGACTTAATGTCTAGGTTATACACATTAATACGTTTCTTTATACAGTACCCTTAAAATAATATTCATAATCATATAAATAACTAATGTAAGTGAAACAGTCATTGCATATTTTAATAAAATTGTCTTTCTGTGTGGTAAAACAATGGACATTTTTAAGTAACAGACATTTTCAAGTAAGGGATAAGTTGATTCCCCATTTAGTCCCTTAAATCAATGTTTGAGAGTATACCTGTATTTGCCTTGTTTATTAAATGTACAGGTATCCCTTTTATACTAAAAAATGCACTCCTGTAAACCTTTGCAAAGTTACTGAATCAGTCCATAGGCAGGTACCGGTAAGTAAAAATTTGTGCTAACATTTAAGAGATGGTGATGCTGCTACTCCTTACCCTGCCCCTGGGTGGAAGAGGAGGTCCGGATGATGATGATGATGATGATGATTTGAGAGATGGTCCAATGTCTCCAAGCATTACTGATAAAACTTAACATCCTTCAGACCAAACCTTAGCATTTTTTGTACCTTCCTTTGACATCCTTTGGCCTTAAACTTGGGATTCCTCTTAATACATATCCCATTCATTAAACAATTTCCAAACCTCGTAGTTGCTTACTGTTAGTCAGAACAGAGTAAATAAAGATATAATTTATTGTGGATGAGTAACTAGAGATGCTTTTTAACACCTTGATTGTGAAAAATATTATGTATCCTATGCTTAATATGATCCAATAATGATATCCAGAATAAAATGAAGCTGATGCCGTGGTACTGAAAGGGATAAAGTAAGAACTGACTGTACACTCAAAGCACGATTTAAGGGACCTCCATTTAAGGGATTTTGGATTTAAGAGACTCCATATTCTACCTGACAAACGGACAAGACCATTCAAAAATGGTACGTAATATCTAGGTTATACACATTAATATGTTTTTTTATACAGTACCTGTAAAATAATCATAATCATATAAATAAGAAAAGTGAAACAATCATTGCATTTCATAATAAGATTGTCTTTCTATGTGGTAAAACAATGGACATTTTCAAGTAAGGGACAAGTTGATTCCCCATTTACTCCCTTAAATCGAGTTTTGAGTGTATTTTCTTTTCAGAGTGTAACCGAGCCAATCAGAATGAGCGCCTTTGCCAGTAAGAGTGGACGGGCGGTGCATCCTCAGTCACCGCCCTCTGGTTCTTCCTCCGGGGGCACCACAGAGCTGGCCAGCCTCTTTGAGTGTCCCGTGTGCTTCGACTATGTGCTGCCACCCATCCTTCAGTGCCAAAGTGGACATCTTGTGTGTGCAAACTGCCGACCCAAACTCACATGCTGTCCAACGTGTAGGGGGCCATTAGGTTAGTACTGGCGATGGATCTCTCTCTCTCTCTCTCTCTCTCTCTCTCTCTCTCTCTCTCAATATACAAAAACAGCTGCAGTATCTGAAAGACAAATGGCCACCCTTTATGGGATTATGGCGTCTGGCTGTAGACAGATAGATAGACATAAAACAACTAACTTAAAGACAAACATCCACCCCTGACGGGATTATGACGTTTGGTTCTAATCTTCTCTTCGTCTCTGCAGGAAATATCCGTAACCTTGCCATGGAGAAGGTTGCCTCGGCAGTGATGTTCCCTTGCAAGTACTCCTCGTCAGGGTGCTCGGCCACACTCCTGCACACAGATAAGACGGAGCACGAGGATGCTTGTGAGTTCCGGCCATACATGTGTCCGTGTCCAGGTGCCTCGTGCAAGTGGCAGGGGTCACTGGAGCAGGTCATGCCACACCTCATGAGTGTTCACAAGAGCATCACCACACTGCAAGGTAACACGCTGCTTCTGTGGACCTAGGGGGTGCTGGTAGTAGTAGTGGTGGTGGTGGTGGTGGTGGTGGTGGTGGTGGTAGTAGTAGTAGTAGTAGTAGTAGTAGTAGTAGTAGTAGTGGTGATGGTGGTGGTAGCAGTAGTAGTAATGGTGGTAGTAGTAGTAGTAGTAGTAGAGTAGTAGTAGTAGTAGTAAGATGATTGGCCTGTGAGAGAGAACCAGGCTTCCAGTTACTTGAATGGTATGCGAATGGGTGTTTGGCCCATTTTACTTGATGTGGTTTTGATAGTTCATCCATCATGTCTTTTATTTCCTTGTTTTGCAGACCCTACCTCACCCCATCCTTAGCTGAGAAAAGGGTTAGGATGACGATGATGATGGCGAGGAGGAGCAGGAGAAGGGGTATGAGGACAAGGAGGAAAAGACAAGGAGGAGGTGGAAGACAAGGAGGAGGAGGAGGAAGACAAGGAGGAGGAGGAGGATGGTACTAATGGTGATGATAATTTTTACATTTCAGGTGAAGACATAGTGTTCCTTGCAACAGACATCAATTTGCCCGGAGCTGTGGACTGGGTGATGATGCAGAGCTGCTTTGGCCACCATTTCATGCTGGTGTTAGAGAAGCAGGAGAAATACGACAGCCACCAACAGTTCTTTGCCATCGTGCAGCTCATAGGCTCGAGAAAACAGGCTGAAAGTTTTGCGTATAGGTAAGCAGTTGTTCCAGCGTTTGTTCTTCTTTGTTTTAGTGTTGTTTGTTCCAGCAGTTGTTCTTCTGTGTTGTAATGTTTGTTTGATTCTGGCTCATAGGGTAAAGAAAACAGAAAGCTTTGCGTATAGGTGAGTGTTCGTTCCACTGCTTGTTCTTTTTCGTTCCAGCATTTTGATCCTCTCTATTCCAGTGTTTGTTCCTTGCTAGCATGTAGGGTTAAGGAAACAGGCAGAAAGTGTATGTATTTGTTCCATTTTTTTTGGTCTTTGTCACATGCTGAAGAAAACAAGCTGAAAATTTTGCATGAAGACCAGACATTGTGTTGAAGGATATGTATATTGTCTTTAATTCAGTTCCCTTTTATTCCTTATTATTTATTACCCTCAGTCCTAGGGTTGTAATATAAAAGAAAAATGTAGTAACCAGCCATCCAGTCATCATCTTTAGACAGGAAACTCAGCCATAAGTAAAGAGTTTAAAGTCTGATCTGCAGCTGACTTATTGAACAAATGTCATTACTCATCTTAAATTTCTTTCCTACCAGCAGTTTCTAGCAGCTGTTTGGAAGTAATTACTGGGTGTTGGCACTTGGTTTAGCTCCCTGTCCTTAGAAAATATCAGCTATACTGTGGTTGATATCAGTGTAAGGAGTACTGTACATGGAAGCGTGGCACAATGATGATGATGATGGATGATGATGATACTGGTGATGATGATGGATGATGATGATGATGGTGATAATGATTTAGGATGATGATTGGTGATAACTGTTGATTGATTAAGATGATGATTAATGATGTTGATTGAGGAGGAGGAGAATTGATGATCATGATAATGATTTAGGATGATGATTGATTATGATGATGATTAATGATGTTGATTGAGGAGGAGGATTGATGATGATGGTTGATGATGATGATGACAGATTGGAGTTGAATGGACCAAGGCGGAGACTGACATGGGAGGCCACCCCAAGGTCTATACACGAAGGCGTCCAGTCGGCCATCATGAACTCGGACTGCCTGGTGTTTGATACATCCATTGCCCAGTTGTTTGCCGATAATGGAAACCTCGGAATAAACGTCACAATATCCATGTGCTGAAGGTGAGTGAGGCTACGAGCAGGCTGGTCTTGATATTATCGTATTGGCTTGAAAATACAGGAGGTGTAATCGCAATGTTTATTTGGTGTATTAGGGCAGGAGTTACCTTTTCTTAGTGTCTAATTATTTTCTTATTTATTCCCAGTATGTAAAGTTGTACAGGTGGAATACGGGTGGTGTGATCGTTGTGTTTATCTGTTTATTGTATTAGGGCAGGAGTCATCTTTTCTTACAGTGTCTTTAATTATTTTCTTACTATTTCTCTTATTTATTTCCAGTGTGTAAAGTTGTACATGTGGATCCTTCTGTACAAAAATTCGCGAGCTATATGAGAAATTGGTGATGCGAAAATAGGCAGTTTATGGTGTAATGTATTCTTAATGACTCCTGGCAGTGTTTTTCAGTTTAAGAAGAGCACTTAGCAGTAAAGTTCAAAGCCCAGGACTGTAATGCAATATTTGGAACCCATCTAACTACTGTGCAATAGTTTCATGACTGATTAATAACAGGAGTGATAGACAAAAGGAGTAATCAGTTTATCCCCCAGCATAAAAAGGCAGGTCTGGTGAAAAGCCTCGTTCACTGAGGGACAAAACGAGCAAGAGAATGATAGTTTGGGTGAGTTAACAGAGACATCAACTACCTATGGCTTTGTCTGTTTGAAGGGGATACCAGTTATTGCTTTCATCAGTACAAGCATATTTAAAGTTGTCAGTGTAAATAATCATCTTTTTTGTCAACATAGTGAATATCCTGGAGGTAGATGAGTGGCTGCCATAGACCCTGAGAGGAAATACCTGTACCATGGGAGTAAAATGTGGCCACAACCTTGATAATTAGTCACACAGTCATCACTCTAGGCAGGAAACGTTGAACCATATGCAGTCACTTGGTAATCTTTCTTCGGAGTGACTGTACACATAGTCAAAGCCGAGACGTGATGTTGCAAATCTTAATACTCGTCTCCAGTTTCTTTTTTCCCAAATGTGTGTGTATATGATGAGGTGAGTGTATGTGAGTGAGGTGGAGGGGGGGAGAGGGAGGGGGAGGCCAAGGATGAGATGAAGGGATGGGTGGAGAGGTATATGAGAGAGGTGGGGGGTTGAGCTGGGAGCAGGGCAGTGAAATGACGGGGGACAGGGCGACATGGGGGCAATTTGTGGCCACCCCTTACGGGATTAAGGCGTCTGGCAATAGATAGATAGAGTGTGTGTGTGTGTGTGTGTGTGTGTGTGTGTGTGTGTGTGTGTGTGTGTGTACAGGACCACCATTTTCATTTCACAGCAAATAATCTTCCTCTTTTTCAGCCTACTCATCTGGACATCAGACTGCCAGAAAATTTATAATGCAAATGTGCTCAAAACACTTAGTATGGAGGAGAAGAGGACCTTTGTAGGCCTTGTGTTGTGGATTCTTGTTTCACCTTACCTGCACCCACACCAAATTCTGAACCACTTGAGGCTGGGTAATGTCATTTTTTTTATTTATTCTGGCTACTTTCTGATGATTTATTAGGATTTATTTGGAAAGGGAGTGTATTAGAGGGGTTTGTGGTGTTGTAGAGGGATGCCTTCATGTGGTGGCACTGATATAACTGGGTGGTTTCACTGCCGTGTTATACAAATGTCCCTCAGTTCCCTCCCTATCCCCCAAATGTAGGATAGTGGAGTGCAGAAGGAGGGGAGCTTCAGCCTGCAGTCCATTGGGTTCACATTTCAGATGAACTTGCACCTAAAACAACTAGCTACTATTGCTACTACTTACTACTACTACTACTACTACTTCAGGAAAGTTACCTGGTATATATGACCCTCCAGTTTTGAAGTCTCCATGTTAGAATAAAATAATTAGAAGACAGGAAGAATAAATGAGAAAAAAGACCTCCCAGCCTCAGTGGATTTATTGCATCAAGAAACAAGCAGTTGATTTTACCCTCCAGTGACTTGGAATACTTAGTTGTGTCTTCATAATGCCATTGTAGATCAAAATACAGCTAAGTCCTCTTTATATGTGGCCTAATTTATATACATTTTTGCTGTTGACCCATTGTATTAGGTGATGCCTCTTATTGACTTACTGTTGCTACATACAGGCAATTATATTCAGCTTAGTAGAGACCTTGAGGGAGTTTTTGAAGGCTGTGTGTTCCCTTTTCAGCTCATAGTCTCCTAAACTGAGCAGTATTGAGGGCAGTAGCTAACCTCTCCATCTTGTAGTCTTTTTCAAACAGCAATATTGAAAGCAGTATCTAACGTCTCTATCTCAAAAAGTCTCTCTCAAACTGGGTAATATTGAGAGCAGTATCCAGCGTCTCCATCCTGTAAAGTCTCTTCCTAGCTGAGCAATACTGAAAGCAGTATCTACTATCTCCATTTCATAAAGTCTCTCTCAAACTGGTTAATATTCAGGGTAGTATCTGATCTCGCTATCTCATAAAGTCTCTCCCTAACAGTAATATTGAAAGCATAATATTATCTAACCTTTCCAGCTCGTACTCTCCCAAATTGAGTAATATTGAAGATTGTATTTCACCTCTTCAACTCACAAAGTCTCTCTCAAACTGGGTAATATTTTAGGCTGTCTCTAACCTCTGCAGCTTAGGAAGTCTCTCCCATGAGTAATATTTAAGGCAGTATCAAACCTCTCCATTTCTACCAGCCTCTCCCAAACTGAATATATTTGTCTGGAGGTAGCAGGCATAAAGCATAAAAGACATCTGTACAAGGGGTTAAGACTTCAGTGAATTACAAAAATATTCCTACTTAAAATCTACAGTATTACTATCTTTCAATCTAATATGCCAGTTTTCCCCGAGTTACATAACCAGCTGTGTTGAAAAGATGGTAATATATTTAGACTTCATCTTTATCATATATTGAGGACCACCTGTACTGTGAGGCCGCAGACACACTTCCTCAGAACTTGTGATTGTGTGGAATGAGGAAGAGGATTAATAGAGTCAGAGGGATGGAGTGGAGAGGTATATGAGAGAGGGGGGTGTGAGCTGGGAGCAGGGCAATGAAATGGCGGGGGACAGGGTGACATGGAGGCGATTTGTTTGTGGCCACTCCTTATGGGATTGAGGCATCTGGCAATAGGTAGATAGAGAGGATGTTAAATGGAACACTGCTGATGAGGAGCCTTCATGTGGTGGCACTGTAATACCTGGGGGGGAGTATTTGTCATGTCAACCTGTGAGCCAAACCTCTTATATCCAAGCACCTGTATGAGAAAGGGGATGTAAGTTGGGGGAAAGGCAGTGTTATGGCAGGGGACAGGGCGACATGGAGGTGATTTATTTGTGGCTACCCCTTACAGGATTAAGATAGATAAGTTGTGGGAAGGGCAGTGTTATGGCAGGGGAGACGAAGACATGGAGGTGACTTATTTGTGGCTACCCCTGACAGGATTAAGATAGATAAGTTGTGGGAAGGGCAGTGTAATGGCAGGGGAAAGGGTGACATGGAGGTGATTTATTTGTGGCTGTTGGAAGGGCCTTGATCCATTCCAAGTGAGGGACTGTCTATAACATGGGGGCGTTGGATCCCTACACAGTGTATGTATCGTACTGTACCTGTAGGATGGCCACACAGGACCAGTTATTTGCCTGTGGTTCATGGGTCTGCTCAGCTAGACAGGCCAGGCAAAGCAACATTAAAAATCCTCATTGATAGCATGTTTGAAGGAAGTGTATCTGCTCCCTAAATAAACTTCATATTGACTGTCATAAAAGTTGAAATTTTGTTAATGTATGATAACCTGTGGAGTTTGGTTACATGGACATAACTACAAGCTGTATGTACGTTTGTTTTTTTTCTCTTTTTTTTTTTTTTAATATTGAGGAAAGCTTATTTTTGGTGCCATGTGTGTGTGTTTGTGCGTCTGGTTTAGCCATTTTGTTTCTTGTTGACTTCAGAGATTATGCCAAGTACAATACTGGTTAATTTTTCCTTGGTTTGGTTGTTAAATCACCTAATCACCTTGTATATAGTATGAGAGAGAGTGAAAGAGAGAGTGAGAGAGATAGAGAGCGAGGACGAATGATTGTCCTAGGATTATCGATGTGCATTTTCCCATTCATCATAACTTCATCCAATAATTCATCCTTTATCATTAAGTTATTAGATATCCGATAACACCATAATTAAGTTGTGCACAATATATATTCTTTCTAAGTAAAAAAAAAAGAGATATTTGTTGCACTTAAATATACTGTACTATAGATTTTTCCTGATTCCTGGTCAGACTAAATATAAGAATCTCGATGCTGAGGGATATATTTCTGGTGGCACTGGAAGGTCCTTGATGCCTCCTCTGTTGTGATTTATTTTGCCTCTTGCACCTTATCATTCTGTAATGTGCTGTCGTGGTTTAAATGTGCAAGGGTTGATTGATAATTTTGTGGGGTAAGGTGGGAGGTGAGCGCGGCATACAGACTGTGATTGTAGTTCAGTTTGTGAAGTGATTGCCAGAGTGTTTGAAGCTATTGATCATATTGTATTGTTTATAAAGACTCCAACAGGCTTGTATATATTAGTCTTGGTCACCTAATGGCAACTCTTTGTGCTGCTTGATCTCTGGCAGCCTCCCTGTTCAGATTAATTGTATTGTATTATTCATGAAGGCTCTAACATGCTTGCATCAGCCTTGGTCACCTAATGGCGACTCTCCATGCTGCTTGATCTCTGGCAGCCTCCCAATTCAGCCCCTTATCCCTGAGGTCACACGCTGTAACTTTATCCCAAGTCTTTTTCAGTCCTAATGGCATCTCTCCATGCTGCTTGATCTCTGGCAGCCTCCCTTTTCAGCCCCTTATCCCTGAGGTCACACGCTGTAACTTTATCCCAAGTCTTTTTCAGTCCTAATGGCATCTCTCCATGCTGCTTGATCTCTGGCAGCCTCCCTTTTCAGCCCCTTATCCCTGAGGTCACACACTATAACCTCCTCCCAAGTCTCTTTCAGTCTGCCTCTTGCATGATTATTTTTCTGCCACACAATGAAACCAAGGCAGCAGTTCCGTAAAAAGTGGCAAGCATCAGCCAGCATGCAGTCATCTGCTGATTTGCAAGTTTTAATTAATGGTACAGTATTTGCGGGGAAACAACAAACAAAGAACGTGGTGAATATTTTTGGAGTATCTGATAGAGCCAGGATTCCGGGGGTTTGAATGATGAGTGAATGGAAGCGTGGCCCATTGGATTGGGCAAATTTGGGCTGTCTGGATGCTGCTACTCCTCACCCTGCCTTAAGGTGGGAAAGGAGGTCCGGATGATGATGATGATGATGATAATGATTTGTAGGGAAAAAAAAAATCAGACTTCAAACATTCTGTGAAATCAACCAGCAAATTGAACTTCACGTCACGTATAGCAAAAACTGTATATCTCATCTCCCACCCCAGGCCATGAACTCATCACTCACCCCTCATAGACACAGGTTTGCATCAATAACATCCTTACATCGAGGTGTAATTTGCAGAATAAATCACATAGGAAGAGGTGTTACGGTCTCCAAGGCCTCAGAGTATGCCCCTAATACAGTACTGTACTAGCTTTTCACTATTTATTTTTTTACATTCTTCATTTAAGGCACAGAAGACGGAAAAATTATCACATTATGTTCCTATTTTCTGTGTATCTTGGCCAATATTTTCTGCTAAGTCCACAGTAAATATGATAATAGACTAATTGCCTCTTAGGTTCTGGTATTATCAGTGGAACTAATATGGTCAGTAAATCCCTAAAGCACTAGTTGTATGGAAAGTGGGATTATTATTATTATTATTATTATTATTGTTATTATTGTTATTATTATTATTATTATTATTAGATCTTCAATGTCAGGACCAACTTGCCTAGCCCCGGGTTCTTACGCTCCTCATGGGACAACACAGGATTGGACGATGGATGCTTTATTATTATTATTATTATCATTATTTTTATTATTATTATTGTTATTATTATTATTATTATTATTATTAGATCTTCAGTGTCATGGGACAACGTAGGATTGGATGATGGATGGATCATTATTATTGTTATCATTATTTTTATAATTATCATTATTATTATTATTAATTTACTATTATTATTACTACAACTACTACTACTACTACTACTACTACAACAGTACTACTACTACTACTTCTACTACTATTATTATTATTATTATTATTATTATTATTATTATTATTATTTTCACTTCCTTTGTATAATGAGAAATGCCTGTACTTACCTGTCTAGTATCCATTGTAAGAAGGGGAAATTTTGGGTGGGATAGAGAGACACGTTAAAGCTTGAACTCTTTCTTGATTTCTTTCTTTTCTCATTGGTGGGTTCTGTGTCACCCAGAGTGTTAGGGAAAGTAAAGAATTCTCTCTCTAACCAGTCTCTCTCTCTAACCGGTCTCTCTCTCTCTCACCCTCTACATTTGGATGGAAGATTTGCAGTATTATGTTTCATGCTGGACTGATTATATATATTGGCAGGTATACTGATATTCATTTAAAGACATTTGAATATCTGGTTAAGTATTTCCACTCCACACTGATTCACACACCATCTGTATTCCTTCCCCACACCATCTGTATACTTCCCCACACCATCTGTATACTTCCCCACACAATCTGTATCCCCACACACCATCTGTATTCCTTCCCCACACAATCTGTATACTTCCCCACACCATCTGTATCCCCACACCATCTGTATCTTTCTCAGTGTAGATTGATAACCCATGAATACTGAGAGTTATTTTACAGAACGAATAGGCTTTTGTATTCTCTCAAGGTAAACCCATTGAAATACAAGGCTATGATTTTGTATTACGTTTTTTTAAGTACATTATCAAAAGCTTTCTTGATTTTTTTATAGTATTGGCATATTGTGTAAACCATAATGTGATAATTTTTCATGTCGTTTTTCCTCAAGGGAAGTGTCTTTGTCCTATAGTAAGCTGTGGAGAATAGGTAATGACTTCTAGGATAAGATTTAGTCTGGAAAAAGGGTGAGGTGGCAGTGGTAGTGTCCTTGCTTGGCACTCTATACCCTTTATACTCAAATTTGGCCCAAAATTGCCATCTCTCCATCTTGAATACTGAGTTATAGAAGAGATTAACACACTATACTGCTAATCACAAAGAAGTGCTGTGGAGAGGATTGACAGTGGTGTTGTCTTTGCGTGGCACTGTATACCCATTTTACTCAAATTTGGCCCAAAATTGCCATCCATCTTGAATATTGAGTTACAGAAGATGTTAACATTATGCTGCTAATCACAAAGAAGTGCTGTGGAGAGGATTTACAGCTGTTGTATTACTCTACCACTGAGGTTTGAGAAATAATCTGCAGAGAGACGAAAATCTGGGCCAAGTTAAGGTGAAAGTACGATAGTTAATAAGTCCTCAGACCATCGAAGATTTTACAGTGACGAATACACTGAAGTTGTTCCCATAAGGTGTAACTCTTGTGAATCTGGCTGATATCTTTTTGCATTTATTGATGCTGTTATTAGATGATTTTGCTTATCATCATCAGTCCTTCTCATTCCCGTCATCCTGAGTCCACTCGGTCGGGCAATTTCTTGTGTTGTGGGTGCGGCTCAGTGTTATCTACCATGCATAATTTATTCATTTACTCCTAATGCCTCAATGACACCCACACCAGCAGACTGAACCGTCCTCACAACATATACTGCCATGAGAATTTTTAGTGCAGTGCAATTTACAGGCTTGTGTGTGTTATTCCTCAAGGGTGAAGGATGAGAGTTATAAGCCATTCTATATTTCATCCTAATTTAGTATATACATATTGTGGGGTTTCTGATGAGTAGGTCAGTTGTGCAATGTCTACTCTCCTTGCTTTACTTTAACTTGGCCTAAAATTGCCATCTCTTCCTTGTGGATACTGGATTGTAGTGAGAATTTACCTCTTCACTGCATGAGGTCTGTGGTAAGCTGAGTAAAATCATATGGAGATAGCAGGATTGAAACGAAAAAAAAACAGACTTCTGGCCTTAGGTTCCTTCTTCCTTATATCACACACACACACACACACACACACACACACACAAAGGTTAATACTCAGTAAGGATCTGTAAGTCAGCCAGTCACCCTTTTGATATACTCTGTTTATCTTTATTTCGCCTCGATTTCCATCCTTTTGCAGCTTATTTCACATAGCTCAGTGGCAGAAAGAGAATGCCAAAACTCTATATCCATTCCATAGCACTTCTTTGTGACTAGCATCATATTCCAGGGTTAATCTGTTGTTACATTCAGCATTCAAGATGGAGAGATGGCAGTTGTAGGCCAAGTTAGAGTAAAAAGAGTATAGTTGTAATATGCACTGAGTGGACCATTTTGGGTGCCATATTAATTTGATGATGACATGGGATCGTAATGTAGTGGCAGTGGAAATTTCCTAACACCTCTTCCATAACAACTTATCCTGCTTGTTACAGCTCTATATCCCCTTTTAGCCTGATCATCTCTCACTCCTTCAAAAACACACATACCTTTCTCACTCCTTCAAACACACACACCTTTCTTACTCCTTCAAACACACACACACCTTCTCACTCCTTCAAACACACACACCTTTCTCACTCCTTCAAACACACACACCTCTCTCACTTCTTCAAACACACACACACACACCATTCTCACTCCTTCAAACACTCCTCTTCCCACTCTTTCTTCAGTATAAAGTTCCTGTCTCTACCAGTACTGCCCTCTGTATCACTCTCACACTTTCTTTGGCATTCTTTGTACATGACCATACCATCTCAGTGTATTTCTATTGTATATTATGTATGCAAACTAAATGATAATAATCGTATCTTTTGTATCATTTATAAAGACTCCAATGTACTTCTGTCTTCGGCCTTGGTCACCTAATGGCAGCCCTCTGTGCAGCCTGATCTCTGGCAGCCTCCCTATTCAGTCCCTTATCCCTGAGGTCATGCTGTATGACCTTGCCCCAGGTCACTTAAAAATGTACTAGCAAATGTGAAGGTATGCTGTAATATCTATAATAAATCACTAAGGAAGAGGTTTTAATGCTTCCTACGCCACTTCAGATACAACCCATGCCTTCATTGTTAACTTGGAATTTCCTGTACAGTACTGTAGGTATTTATCCTGTATTTTTCTGGGAGGATGGCCAGCCTCTCGTACCAACATTTACAGTGTACATTTTATCTAGGAAATGCTTTGACTTCTTTTCTTGATATTTTTAAATGACCAAAACAATAGATATGTTCATATTTTAAATACATGTATATGTTTTGTAGTACAGGTATTTACTAAACAAGCACTGTTTTGGGTATAGTATTATAAATACTGTACATCATTAAATATATTTTATAAGTGAATAAAGACCACTAAGCCATAATATGTATTTTTATTTTCATTTAAAAAGTGAAATGTTTTTGTTGCTCTACCTTGATATCTCTGACTGAACAGACCCATCGACAGCAAGCAAGCAGCTATCATCTTGTGACAGACAGTTCCTCACCAGGGTCAGAGCAGGGTCCTTCCACATGGTGAGGTGCAGGAAAAATAGATGTGGCATAGTCCCTTCGAGGATGAGTTGTGTATAGGAGATGTATAAGTAGTATTCTTAGCCTGGACTTTGACTATTGAGTAAATGCAGTTTAGGTTCCTGCCTGGGAGTGTTGTGCAAGGCCAGCAGTGTATAGGAGATACGTGTGAATAGTAGTAGTAGCAGTAGAAATAGTAGTCTCAGCCTGGACTTTGACTACTTGGTAAATGTGGTTGAGTTTCGTGCCTGGGAGTGTCGTGCAAGGCTAGCTACTGGACCTTCTCTCCACATCACAGCCATGGTAGTACCTCCCAGGACAATGATAACAAACTATTAATGAAGTTATTGAAAACAGAGGAGAATGCAAGTACTCGTGCAGTGTGCTTATGAAATGCTACAGAAAACAAGATGGAAAGAAGGCACAGGGAGGGAGTGGAAAGAGGTGAAGGGAAGAGGGTGTTTTTAAGAGATGCATAAGAATATAGGAAGAAATTGAAGGAAATGAGAAGGGAAAGGAAGGAGGGGAGAGAGAGGAGATAGAGAAGGGAGGGGAAGGAACGAAAGAAAGGAAACGGAAAGAAGTTATGGGAAGAGGATATCATACAAATGCATAAGGACATAGGAAAGATGAAATGAAAAGGGAGAGAAGGAGAGAGAGGAGGGAGGGAAGGAGTGAAAGGGGAGAGGGAAGGAGAGAAAGTGAGCCAAATATGAATGCAAGACGTTCCAGTTCTTTGGTAGGGTATGTTGTGATACGGTTGCTGGTTCTAGTAAAAGGGTGCCTTGTGTGGTGGACAGAATACTGAGTATGGGGCACGTGGTAGAAACGTATGGGTTGAGAGAGAGAGAGAGAGAGAGAGAGGATCGTTGTGTGACCTCTGGATGGATGGAGATGCTTCGAATCTTCCTAATGACACTGTTTTGCTTCCTAAATTTTCTGAAGCTATTTTGAATATATGAAATCGTATATATAAACATGAATATAAACATACACAATACACATAGGTAACTGTGCTATAATATCTAGCGTATTACAAGGCGTTAAAAAGCAAGATATTACATGACTTGTAGAAGCCTCAAAGGTTACATAAACCGTGTGTGGGCGTTCGATCAGAAAGGGTCAGTGTCGCTGAAGACCAACTAGGAATACGCAAAATAAGAAACGAATACATGAAGTAAAGTTAACACAATTACTATACCATTTTCACCTTCACTTGGCCCAGATTTTCATTTTGCAGCTTATTTCACGTAGCTCAGTAGCAGAAAAAGGCAGTCATACGGCCCTATATCCTTTTCATTGCACTTCTTCATTACTAGCATCATATTCTCATACTAATCTACTGCCACAGCATTCAAGATGGAGAGGTGGCAATTTTAGACCAAGGTAGAGTGAGAGGAGTATAGCATCTTATTTGCAAATCAACTCTTGTGATCATTGATGCTGCAATGCGGAATACACGCTTTTTTCAATTCTCATCTGTAAACTCATAACATTTCTGCAATTACAAAACTGTATTTAATCATCATTCAGGTTATATAAGTTCATGAATAACCCAGCTTTCCTATTGCAACTATACTTATTTATATCTAAGCCAAATTATTGCCATTACCGAAGCATCGATGTCCCGGAGCAGGATGAGGGATGGGGGATGAGGCAGGGAGGGAGGGAGAGGGAAGGGGGGATGAGAAAGGAGGGATGGGGGGGCGGTAGTCGGAGGAGTGACGCAGAGGTGGCGTAGGGGTAGATGAGGTAGATTTTGTGGAGGAAGAGTATTTAAAATTAAAGATTGAAACGAAGGAGTGGGCTATTTTTCACTCTGGGCGATTCCTGGGCTACTTATGGGCAGGATTGGACAAGAGGGAGACGACCAACCTGGCAACCTCAAATCGGTGAGCCACGCAGTGTGCACGTAACAGTGGTGGGGGAAGGACATGTGTCGGCGGTCAGAGTGCAAGCGTGTTTATCTCGGTGTCTCGCATCTCTCATACGAATCCCACGCATCTCGTTGATCTCGCTATGAACTCGATCTCGCAATCAGTTCGACACCCTGCTGGAGATCAGATGTGTGTCGTGAAATAGTGGAGATTAAAAGGTGAGCGATAGACATGAGAGCCAAGAATCTATTGAACTGTATTGTCGAGTTACAAAATGAACCATACGATCTTGCAAATATCTCGTCTCTACATCTCGCACGAGACATCTAAAACGCGCGTCTCGTGAATTTATGGAGAGGAAAACCCCGAAATAGATGTTAAAAATTATGTAACTTGAGTGTTGACTAGGAACAATGTTATGTAACGGGGGAATAGAACGTGAAAACACGATTTATCTCTCATGTAGCCGTCGATGGAGCACGGGAGAGGATTTAGGTGTTTGAAATAAATCCCCTGACTGCTTGCTTTGCCCTCGTGCCTAATAAAATCGCCAGGATTTATCAAGAAGTAAAATATTAATCCTAATAACCTCGCCTTTGAAAGAAACTATTATTTTCACCCATGGCTTCGTGTTAAATAAAAACTGCTTAAGTTACTGAGGAAGAAAATGAGCAGTAATACAGAGGGGTGATAAATATTCCTAAATTGGGGGTCTCGATCTCTGTCTGCACCAAATTTAGAGCTGAAATAGGGATCTGGATATCACATTAACAGTTGCGTATCTTCTTAGGGATGATTCCAGCCTCTTGTCCTCTCTCTCACCCTCATAGCATTAAATATACATATGTTTGATACTGAATGCTGGTTCTTTTAGGGACCTTGCAAGTACATCGACAGTAAATCGTAATCTGGGGGATGAGTACGTAATTCCTGCGTTTCTTTGACTCATTATGGTATTAATATCGCAGAAACTGGCTTGGTGTGACTGGTATTGAGGGAAGTGACGCGCGCTGGTATGAGGCGTCTGGAATTAGGAAGTGACGGTGGTGTGACGAGAAGCAGAAATGGTTTTACTCTATGAGGAACTAAATCTACTGGTATTACGGTATAAGGAGGCAGCCAACTGGTATTAATGTAGTGGGGATAGTGACTAATACTGGTGTTAGGTGACGCAGTGGTGTTATAAGTGACGCTGTGGATGTAGAAGTGACGTATTGGTGTTACAAGTGACGTTGTGGATATACAAGTGACGTATTGGTGTTATAAGTGATGCAGTAATGTTATAATAGTGACGCACTGGTGTTGAAGTGACGCAGTGGATATAGAAGTAACGCCTTGGTGTTATAGGTGACTCATTGGCCTTAAAAGTGACGCTATGGTGATATAAGTGACGTGTTGATAAGTGACGCATTGGTGTTATTAGTGACGCGTTGATGTTATAAGTGACGCACTGGTGTTATAAGTGACGCATTGGTGATATAAGTGACGCGTTGGGGTTATAAGTGACGCATTGGCATAGAGGTGACGCAAAATGATAACAGAAGACGTCACAAGCACCATGGCCAGTGTTGGACCGTCACTACAAGCCTGCCACTGGACCGTCTCCCCCGACACAGGGCTGGTGACGGTGACGGAGGCGGGGTTGGCGGGAATTTTGAATACAGATCCGATTGAAAAGTGGTACCAACTGGACCCTGAGCCCATAGCGAGGTAAGGACTCTCTCTCTCTCTCTCTCTCTGTTTTTTGCTTTTTCTTTTCCCCATTTCCTCTTTCTCCCCATCTTTTTCCACTCTCTCCAGGGGCGTAATTTCTGGGGGGGCTAGGGGGGCTATAGCACCCCCAATTTTTTCTGTATATTAATTTCTCAAAACTTAAGTTAAGATTGAGGGCTTATAAAGCTGAACTTAAAAATAAAATGAAAGAAATATATACTTGGAGTAGTTTGGTTGAAAATTTAAACAATTCTACTCGTGTTTGATCAAATATTTCTAAATTTGATCCAAACTGATCCTAAACTAAATAATAATAGTATTTAGATTTTAATTATTTTATTATTACCAAAAAAATAAGGGCAGACTGGAATATTTCAATCTGAATCCAATGTCAAATGACCAGATTATTAAACTTAGTCACAGTTTGAGTTGGAAATTCAGACTGACAGAAAGTGAAACCCTTTATTTAAACACCCACCTCCATCACTAAACAACCATGCCTTATTAAACATCAGCTTTCATGCAGAATCAAACTGAAAAATATCGGATGGTCTGCAAACTGAAGCGCTTCGATTTAATTTTAAGTGTGTAGTACGCAGGTATATACATTTTGGTCTAGGCCTCTGAAAATTCTGCTGAAAATCACGGGTATGCTCTCTCTCTCTCTCTCTCTCTCTCTCTCTCTCTCTCTCTCTCTCTCTCTCTCTCTCTCTCTTTCAACTTGCTGCCCTCACATTGCCACCTACACTTGTCAAGTATAAAAACCCACTACACACACACACACACACACACACACACACACACACTTTCCTTCTGTCTTTCTCCCTTTCTGTTTCTTTGTTTTCCTCTCTCTCTCTCTCTCTCTCTCTCTCTCTCTCTCTCTCTCTCTCTCTCTCTCACACACACACACACACACACACACACACACACAGGTACACCCACACACCTGCCTCCAACCAAGACCTTTAAACGATGCACACACACGCAATCCCGAGAGAGAGAGAGAGAGAGAGAGAGAGAGAGAAGGTATGTGTGTGTGTTAGCAGTTCTGTGTGTGTGTGTGTGTGTGTGTGTGTGTGTGTGTGTGTGGGACTGAGCTAGTGTCCTTTTGGTTAGTGCTCTCTCTCTCTCTCTCTCTCTCTCTCTCTCTCTCTCTCTCTCTCTCTCTCTCTCTCTCCTCTGGTCATATCAGTGCCACCACGTGAAGGCGTCCCTCTTTCGCCTTATAGTAAACAGTAATAGTGAATGTTGTCCCGTATACCTATCTACCTACCTACCTACTTACCTACCTACCTACCTACCTACTTACCTACCTACATACATACCTACTGTACTTACCTACATACATACATACCTACTTACCTACCTTTCCGCCTAACTACTTACCCACCTACCTTCCTGCTACCTACCTACCTACCTACTTACCTATCTATCAACCTACCTACCTACTTACCTGCCTACCTACCTACCTACCTGCATACTTACCTACCTACCTATCCGCCTAGCTACTTACCTACCTACCTTCCTGCCTACCTACCTACCTGCCTACTTACCTATCTACCTACCTACCTACCTACCTGCCTATCTATCTATCTATCTGTCCATCTATCTATCTGTACATCTACCTACGTAGCACCGTACCTACCTACCTACCCACCCATGAGGCCATTAATCCCACCTTGAAATTAATAGTGAAAGACGAACCCAAGGCTGAGATACAAAGGACGTATTTGCGATGAAGGTGACATGGAAGAAAAAAGTGTTAGGAAATTTCGAGATAAACACAGCACTTAAATATAATAAATAAATAAACAGGGAAAAAAGAACCCAAGGCTGATATAAAAAAGAAATAAAAAATCTTAAATTCCAGCATTGACTTTTTCTATAAATTAACAAAAAAAAAAAAAAAAAAAGACCCTATCAAGCTTAGAAAGCAGGGAAAAAAGAACCCAAGGCTGATATAGAAAAAAATACTTAAATTGCAGTATTGACTTTTTCTAAATATTAACCCCCCCCAAAAAAAAAAAGTCCCTACAAAGCTCAGTAAAATAGTAAAAGAAGAACCCAAGGCTGACACCTAAACAGAAAGCACTTAAAAATAATCAAATCACATTACTGACTTGTACCGTTTGTCCGAAAGAGTCCCTACCAAGCTTAGAAAATAGAAAAAAAAGAACCCAAGGCCGGTATACAAAAAATAAAAAACGCCTGATTTCCAGTGTTGATTTCTTCTATAAATGAACCTTAAAAAAAGTCCCTACCAGGCTTAGAAAATATAAAAAAAGAACTCAAGGCTGATACGTAAACAGATTGCACTTAAAATTACTCCAATTCTAGTATTGACTTCCTATAAATTAACCTAAAAAAAAAGTCCCTACAGTGCTTAGAAAATAGACAAAAGAACCCAAGGCTGATATATAAAAAAACCGCTTGATTACTAGTGTTGATTTTTTTATAGATTAACCCCCCCAAGGGCCCTACGAAAAAAAGACCCTATCAAGCCTAGTAAGTAGGGAAAAAAGAACCCAAGGCTGATATGAAAAATGCTTAAATTGCAGTATGGACTTTTTCTCTATATTAACCCCCCCAAAAAAAAAAGAACCCAAGGCTGATACGTAAACAGATAGCACTTAAAAATACTTAAATTCTAGTATTAACTTTTTCTATATATTAAAAAGTCCCTACAGAGCTTAGAAAATAGAAAAAAGAACCCAAGGCTGATATAAAAAAGAAAATTATAAACGCCTGATTTCCGCCGTTGATTTCTTCCATAGATTAAACCCAGAAAAGTCCCTACGAAGCTCAGTAAAATAAAAGAAGAACCCAAGGCTGATATATAAACAGGGAGCACTTAAAAGTACTTAAATTATAGTACTGACCTCTGTATATTGTCCGAAAGAGCCCCTACGAACCTGAAAATTAGTAAATGAAGAACCCAAGGCTGATATAGAAACAGAGAGCACCTAAAAGTACGTAAATTACAGTACTGACTTTATACGTTATTCGAAAAAATCCCTGGCCAGCTGGATAAGATACTGAAAGAAGAACCCAAGGCTGACTGATGTTTTCTGTGCAACATCTGATACTCACCCCTAAGGTCACGCGGCCTACATACACCGCGGCGCGTCACCCCTGCATAGTGAGAGTGTGATACTGTATTCCTTTTAGCGATTTATTTTTGGATATGGCTGGTTAATATCCTTTTGTACGTTGTTTATGCAGAGTATGGCGATACTGGAAGGATTTATGTAACACAGAAGAGGACAGTAAGGTGTAATAAACAGAATAAATCGCTTAGGAAATGGTGTTAGGGAATTCCTCACGACTAGAAATACGGGGCCAGAAGGTAATTTGAGTTTTAGAAGAGTTAAATTCTCTCTCTCTCTCTCTCTCTCTCTCTCTCTCTCTCTCTCACCTACAGCTTGGCTAATCCATTGAGGTAGGCGACCTTGCTTGCTCCCACGGCTGTGTGTGTGTGTGTGTGTGTGTGTGTGTGTGTGTGTGTGTGTGTGTGTGTGTGTGTGTGTGTGTGTGTGTGTGTGTGTGTGTGTGAGAGAGAGAGAGAGAGAGAGAGAGAGAGAAATCACAGAAACCCTAAAACGAGGCAGGCAAAGGAAGAGAAAAATTAAGCAGACAAAAAATTAGCGCAAATAATGGCCAAAATAAAAACTCGCAAAATAAACAAATTTATCGACTATCTCAAAAGATTTTTCTCTCTGACTACGATCTCCTCATGTCTATTTTTTTTTTTTTATCTTCTTGGTGTGTGTGTGTGTGTGTGTGTGTGTGTGTGTGTGTGTGTGTGTGTGTGTGTGTGTGTGTGTGTGTGTGTGGGTAGTATTGGTGTAGTGTAGACAGGAGTGGGGTGTGGGCGGCGGTATGGACGTGGGGGAACTTGAATACTTATACTTGTGAGCGATGCTGTAAAGAGCTAGGTAGGATGGGTGAAAGGAGGTGGGTGGTGATGATGGTGGTGGTGGTGGTGATGGTGGTGGTGGTGGTGGTGATGGTAATGGTGGTGATGGTGGTGGTGGTGGTGGTGGTGATGGTGGTGGTGGTGGTGGTAGGGGTGGTGGTGATGATGGTGGTGGTGGTAGGGGTGGTGGTGATGGTGGTGGTAGTGATGATGATGGTGGTGGTGGTGATGATGATGATATTTGTCGTGGTTGTGGCGATGGTGGTGACGGTGGTGGTGGTGAAGGGAGGTGGGGGTAGTGTTGGTGATGGTGATGGTAAGGATGGGTGTTGGTGGTGGTGGTGGTGGTGCTGTGGTGGTGGTGATGGTAGGGGTGGTGCTGCTGGTGGTGATGATGATGATGATTGTGGTGGTGAAATGTGGTGGGGGTAGTGATGGCGGTGGTAGTGATGATGGTGGTGGTGGTGGTGATGATGATGATATTGGTGGTGATGATGATGGTGGTGGTGATAATGGTGGTAGTTATGGTGGTGGTGATGATATTGATGGTGATGATGGTGGTGGTGGTGGTGAAGAGTGATTGTGGTGATGATGATGGTGGTGGTGGTGGTGGTGGTGGAGGAAGGTGGATAGAGAGGTGATGGAACAGTCTGCAGGTGTGGGACAGGTGTGTGGGTGTGGGAAGGAGAGAAACACAGGTGTGGGGCAGGTGTGTGGGTGTGGGAAGGAGAGAAACACAGGTGTGGGGCAGGTGTGTGGGTATGGGATAGGTCGTGTGTGGGTGTAGCAGGGAGGTGGTGGGTGTGGGGGAGAAAGAGAGAGAGATGTGTGGCCTAGATGAATTGACTCAAGATTTAGGGCTATTGACAGGTGTGGGGCAGGTGTGTAGAAGCATAGCAGGTGTGGGGATGGTTTAGCAGGTGTAGTGTAGTTACGTTAGCGACTTGGTAGGTATGGGAAGGCGCCAGTAGAGAGGGGGGAAGAGAAAAAGTGTTTGGTGGTGGTGGTGGGAAGGAGAAGTGTGGAGAGAGGCAGAGAAAGGAAGGTATTAGGGAACTGAATGGGACTGGAATAGGCGTGTGGGTGATCTGGCAGGTGTGTAGGTGGTGGTGGGGGATGATGGGATGGGGAGGGCAGTGGGAGAAGATGGTGTGGGTGAAAAAGGTGGGGAATTGTGGATATGAGGAAGCAGAGGGAAGAATTACACCGTACACTTCCCACTCATTTTACTCTTGACCTAAAATTGCCATCTCTCCATCTTGAATACCGAGTTGTAGCAATAGATTAAAGCAAGAATATGATGCCAGTCACGAGGAAGTGCTATGGGAAGGATGTAGAGCCGTAGTATTGTCTTTTTCTGCCACTGAGCTACGTGAAATAAGCTGCCAAAGGACGAAAATCTGGGTCAAGTTAAGGTGAAAGGAGTATAGTCACGAAGAAGTGCCATGGGAAGGATGTAGAGCCGTAGTATTGTCTTTTTCTGCCACTGAGCTACGTGAAATAAGCTGCCAAAGGACGAAAATCTGGGCCAAGTTAAGGTGAAAGGAGTATAGTCACGAAGAAGTGCTATGGAAAGGATGTAGAGCCGTAGTATTGTCTTTTTCTGCCACTGAGCTACGTGAAATAAGCTGCCAAAGGACGAAAATCTGGGCCAAGTTAAGGTGAAAGGAGTATAGTCACGAAGAAGTGCTATGGGAAGGATGTAGAGCCGGAGTATTGTCTTTTTCTGCCAATGAGCTACGTGAAATAAGCTGCCAAAGGACGAAAATCTGGGCCAAGTTAAGGTGAAAGGAGTATAGTCACGAAGAAGTGCTATGGGAAGGATGTAGAGCCGTAGTATTGTCTTTTTCTGCCAATGAGCTACGTGAAATAAGCTGCCAAAGGACGAAAATCTGGGCCAAGTTAAGGTGAAAGGAGTATAGTCACGAAGAAGTGCTATGGGAAGGATGTAGAGCCGTAGTATTGTCTTTTTCTGCCACTGAGCTACGTGAAATAAGCTGCCAAAGGACGAAAATCTGGACCAAGTTAAGGTGAAAGGAGTATAGTCACGAAGAAGTGCTATGGGAAGGATGTAGAGCCGTAGTACTGTCTTTTTCTGCCACTGAGCTACGTGAAATAAGCTGCCAAAGGACGAAAATCTGGGCCAAGTTAAGGTGAAAGGAGTATAGTCACGAAGAAGTGCTATGGGAAGGATGTAGAGCCGTAGTATTGTCTTTTTCTGCCACTGAGCTACGTGAAATAAGCTGCACAAGGACGAAAATCTGGGCCAGGTTAGAGGAGGTGAAATGCTGTCAGGTGTATGGCAGGTGTGTGGGCGGGCTGACAGGTGTGCTGATGGGTTCACGGGAGTCTGGAGATGATCAGCAGGTGTGTGGCAGGTGTGTAGGAGGCTCGGCAGGTAGCAAGAGGTGGTTATGGTCGAGTAGGCAAGAATTGAACGTGATAGTGAAAGTCTAGAAAAAATGAAGGAACCTTTCTGTGTGTGTGTGTGTGTGTGTGTGTGTGTGTGTGTGTGTGTGTGTGTGTGTGTGTGAGAGAGAGAGAGAGAGAGAGAGAGAGAGAGAGAGAGAGTATATTATTATCGATATCATGTTTCTCGCACTTTACAATTTGGTGGCCTTTAAATCTCATGTTAAAATCATTCTTTCGCCAAATATAACTCCACTCAAACCCACACACACACACACACACACACACACACACACACACACACACACACACACACACACACACACACACACACACACACAACATACTAAAGGACATACAATTATGAGGTAGATTTTATTGCATGCAAGGATATACAGAGTTAGATGTTGTTCTTAATCACTCTTTGTCTATTTACCTGATCAGACCCATTAACCACAGACAAGCTAACCCCCCACCCCGTGCTACCTCATCCCTTGCAGTGAAGCGATTTTCCCTTGTGACAGAGCGAATGAGGGGAAAAGTGTGGGTTGGTTCTTGGGTGGGCGCCGCATTTGCATCTCCATCCACTTAAAAGGGGCACCATAGTAGGTTTCACCCTTATATCTAGCTATATGGTTACCACCCAGCGTTTTAAATGGTTTTCTGGGTTACAGTGTACAGTCAGCTGAAGTGGAAAGAACAGCAATAAAAAGAGACAGGAAGGAAAGGGAGAAGTAGGAAGAGAGGAGAGCAGACACAGAGAATGATAAAGGTGAAGGAACAAGTAGACAGCACTACATCAAGTGAATGGATGGTGGGGTATATCACATGGGTACTTGGTCTTTAAACTACCTTGACCTAAAATGACCTCTCTCTATCTTGAATACTGAGTTAGAGGAGAGCAAACACAGAGAATGATAAAGATGAAGGAAGAAGTAGACAGCACTACACCAAGTGAATGGATGGTGGGGATATGACGTGGGTACTTGGTCTTTAAACTGCCTTGACCTAAAATGACCTCTCTCCATCCTGAATGCTGAGAAAGAAGGATTAAATCGTATATAAGTAGTGGAAATAGAATGTAAAGGGAAGGCTAGATTAGGAGAGAGGTGCATTGGTCACAGGGATAAGCAACAGACAACCCTAGCATGTATTCAATATGGACGGTGGGTATTAGAGCACAAGTGGTGACGTGTGAGGTGTGGCGCCATTGGTTGCGTGGAATGCTGGGCTTGGGGGATCAGATATACGATTGGAAAAAAATGTTAAACTCAAAGGAAGTGAAGGCAAATGTATACTGCTTTCGAAGGTTATACTAAAGGATATACTGAAAGCGGAGGTATACTGAATGCTAGGTAGGCTGTACTGAGAAGAAAGGTATACTGTGCCAAACTCTACATATATTGAAGGAATACGTATACTGAAGGAAAAAATAAACACGATATACACCAATCCTTGCGTGAAAGGTCTAGTCCACACCCACCCACATCCACCCACACACACCCACACACGCCCACACCCGCCTATACCAACTCACACACACCCACACACATCCACAAACGCCCACACCCTCCCACACCCTCCCACACCCACCCACACTCACCCACACCCACCCACACCCGCCCACACACGGCCACACACGCCCACACCCTCCCACACCCGCCCACACCCACCCACACCCATCCACACACGCCCACACACGCCCACACCCACCAACACCCACCCACATCCACCCATACCCACCCTAGCACCTTTTCCTAAGCGATTTATTTTGCTTATTACACCGTATTGACCTCTTCTGTGCTACATAAACCCTTCCAATATCGCCATACTCTGCATAAATAACGAAGAGAAGGATACTAGCCACCCATATCCAAAAATAAATCGCAAAGGAAGAGGTGTTACGTATTGATAAGGGGATTAAATAGGAGATACTTGACAGGTAAACGCGATAAGAATGATGATGATGATGGATGACTTGCGGTGATTCTCTCTCCTTCTCTCTCTCTCTCTCTCTCTCTCTCTCTCTCTCTCTCTCTCTCTCTCTCTCTCATCCTGTTGCCGTTTGCCTTTATTTTAACATAATATACCGTACCGCGCAGAATGAATCGCTAAGGGAAAGACGTTAAGAGGCACCAGAATACGTTCCTTAGGCTGAAGAGTTAAGGGGCCCTCCTCTGCATCTCAACATCTCCACTTCCAAATGGGGGAGGAAGAGAGCAAGGTGGACCGCTGGCTAAGGAGCATGTGAAAAGGAGTTAAGGGAGATGAGAAAGATTTGAGACAGAGGTGAGGTAGGAAGGGCGGTGAGAAAGATGGTTTGTCTGTCTGTTTGTCTGTCTGTCTCTGTTTGTTTGTCTGTCTGTCTCTGTTTGTTTGTCTGTCTGTCTGTCTGTCTGTCCGTCCGTCCGTCCATCTGTCTGTCTGTCTGTCTTTCTGTCTTTCTGTCTGTCGGTCTGTCTATCTGTCTGTCTGTCTGTCTGTTAGCAGGATTACTTAAAATGGTATGAACGGATTGTGGCGAAATTTTGTGGAAGGGTGGGCCATGGGACAAGGAAGAAATTATTTAAGAGGCGGCTCCAGGTCTGGGTCTGGAATATCCCGCACAATACCTCCAAAAGTTCACATCTAATTTCAGTGAATTTCGTGGATAGGTGGCCCGTGGACCTAGGAAGAGCTGTTCACATTTTTGGGGGGGCGGATCGGAATTAGGAGGTATGCACTCTCTGATGCTTTCTAGTTCCTCTTTTACTAGTTCCTTTCTTGTGTCTTTACTGGGTTTTAAAAGATCATGACGCGCGTGTGGATGGATGGAAGAGATGGGTAAATGGGAGAGCTAAGTCGTGGTGCGTAGATGGTGTGTTGTATCTCTCTCTCTCTCTCTCTCTCTCTCTCTCTCTCTCTCTCTCTCTCACACACACACACACACACACACACACACACACACACACACACACACACACACACACACACACACACACACACACACACACACACACACACATACACACACATACACTACCCCTCTTATTTCCATCTTCTCCATCTTAAACCTCTGTCTGTCTGTCTGTCTGTCTGTCTCTGTCTGTCTGTCTGTCTCTCTCTCTCTCTCTCTCTCTCTCTCTCTCTCTCTCTCTCCCTCTGCAAAATTACTCCTTCCCTGGACTGGAAGACACAGTAGCCAAAGGAAGATGGGGGGAAGAGGGCAAATACTCT
>NC_136990.1:2419774-2424774 GCF_032717465.1 Coenobita brevimanus
CAGGATAGAAACTGATAACTCTGGCCCTCCACATAACAAGAGAAAACACACGCATAGTGAGAGAGAAGGGCTATATCTGGACTACCTTATATATACAGTTTTTTATGCGTATTTGACTACTCCTTATAAATGAACTGAATCGTGGCGTGGTCAGTAGGGCGAGATCAGAGCGGCGAGGGCAAGGACGCTGTGGGGTAGAGCTGAATGCCCAAAGGTTTTTTAGTACAACTGCGTAGTGAGAAGAGTGTTGTGTTTTGATGTGTGTGTGTGTGTGTGTGTGTGTGTGTGTGTGTGTGTGTGTGTGTGTGTGTGTGTGTGTGTGTGTGTAAGTACTGTACCTGTGTGTGTGCGTGTGCGTATGTGGTTAAGTAGTGTCCGTATGTGTGTGTATTTGATTATTTTAAGAGTACTTCTCATTGTGTGTGTGCGTGTGTGTATTAAAAGTACCGTACGTGTGTGCGTGTGCGTGTGCGTGTACTGTGGCTGTCCTTGAGTGTACCCAGCCTCACAAACAACCACCACCACCACCACCACCACATCATAAATCATTAAAAACGGGTCTCATAATCTTAGCCACCACAAGCCACTCCACGCCATAGTAAAAATTCTCAAGCCGAGCATCTTTCCCTCATCAGTATTTTCTCTTAATAAGTCTCAAATTTATCTATCTGTCTGTCTACCTATCTATCTGTCTATATGTTTGTCTGTCTGTCTGTCTGTCTGTTTGTTTAATCCCGTAAGGTGTGGCCACAAACAAATCGCCTCCCATGTCGTCCCTGTCCCCCACCATTTCACTGTCCTCCTCCTAACTTACACCCCCCTCTCTCATATACCTCTCTACTTCACCCCTCCATCTCCTCCTCGGTCTCCCCCTTCCTCTCCCCTCTTCACCTCACTCACCCACTCTCCTCGTTAGTCTCTCACTCTCTGTCCTCCCAACTTATACCTCTCTCTCTCTCTCTCTCTCTCTCTCTCTCTCTCTCTCTCTCTCTCTCTC
This sequence comes from Coenobita brevimanus, assembly GCF_032717465.1. NCBI lineage: Eukaryota > Metazoa > Arthropoda > Malacostraca > Decapoda > Coenobitidae > Coenobita > Coenobita brevimanus. Next base: position 2,420,772 of record NC_136990.1, read on the forward strand.
ACATACCTGTACTCCATCCCTCATCTCATCCTTGGCCTCCCCCTCCCTCTCCCCTCTTTACCTCACTCACATACACTCTCCTCGTTAGTCTCTCACTCTCCATCCCCCCAACTCACTCCCTCTCTCACATACCTCTACTCCATCCCACATCTCATCCTTGGCCTCCCCCTCCCCCTTCCCCAAATGTCCAACGTGGAATAAGCAGCAAATGGACGAAAATCTGGGCCAAGTTAATGTAAAGGAAGTATAGCCCATATCCTTATATCTGTGCAAAAAATAGATAGAATTATAGATGGATAGATAGATAAATAGATAGGTAAGTAGATAGATAGATAGATAGATAGGGGAATAGATAGATAGATAAATAGATAGTATGAAAAATAGAGCTTTCTTGACGGTGTGGCTCTACACTGTGGTGTGGAGGGAGAGAGAACAAGGTGAGGTGTAAGATGCTTAGCTATTTACTGATTATTCTCTCTCTCTCTCTCTCTCTCTCTCTCTCTCTCTCTCTCTCTCTCTCTCTCTCTCTCTCTCTCTCGTTGGTTAAGGAAGTTCCCAAACACCTCTTCCTAAGCGAATTAGTTTACTTATTACACACCCATCCTCACCTGTGTTACATAAATCCTTCCACTGCCACCATACTCTGCATAAATAACATACAAACTTATCGGAAAATAAATCGGTAAGGAAAAGGTGTTAGGGAGCATCTATAACTCAGGAGAATAGGAGTCTTTAACAGGTCAGTAAGTAATAATCTATCTATCTATCTATCTATTGCCAGACGCCATAATCCCGTAAGGGGTGGCCGTTTGTCTTTGAGTTATTTGTTTTACGGGGAGGGGCACTAACCCTCCACCAACCCACTTGTTGACACGTAGGGAACACGTATGGTTTGGTTATATGGTTACCACCCAGCGTAGTAAATGGTTTCCTGGCTTACAGGAAACCATTAGGCTTGTCACTCAATGTAAAGCCACCTGTAAAGGAAAGAAAAGCAATAAGAAGTGACAGGAAAGATGGGAGAAATAGGAAGAGAGGAGGGCAGGCACAGAAAAAGAATGATAAAGGCTAAGGAAGAAGTAGGCAGCACTACATCAAGTGAGTGGATGATGGTGAGAAATAGGAAGAGAGGAGGACAGACACAGAAAAAGAATGATAAAGGCTAAGGAAGAAGTAGGCAGCACTACATCAAGTGAGTGGATGATGGTGAGAAATAGGAAGAGAGGAGGGCAGGCACAGAAAAAGAATGATAAAGGCTAAGGAAGAAGTAGGCAGCACTACATCAAGTGAGTGGATGATGCTGAGAAATAGGAAGAGAGGAGGGCAGGCACAGAAAAAGAATGATAAAGGCTAAGGAAGAAGTAGGCAGCACTACATCAAGTGAGTGGATGATGGTGAGAAATAGGAAGAGAGGAGGGCAGGCACAGAAAAAGAATGATAAAGGCTAAGGAAGAAGTAGGCAGCACTACATCAAGTGAGTGGATGATGGTGAGAAATAGGAAGAGAGGAGGGCAGGCACAGAAAAAGAATGATAAAGGCTAAGGAAGAAGTAGGCAGCACTACATCAAGTGAGTGGATGATGTTGAGAAATAGGAAGAGAGGAGGGCAGGCACAGAAAAAGAATGATAAAGGCTAAGGAAGAAGTAGGCAGCACTACATCAAGTGAGTGGATGATGGTGAGAAATAGGAAGAGAGGAGGGCAGACACAGAAAAAGAATGATAAAGGCTAAGGAAGAAGTAGGCAGCACTACATCAAGTGAGTGGATGATGGTGAGAAATAGGAAGAGAGGAGGACAGACACAGAAAAAGAATGATAAAGGCTAAGGAAGAAGTAGGCAGCACTACATCAAGTGAGTGGATGATGGTGAGAAATAGGAAGAGAGGAGGGCAGGCACAGAAAAAGAATGATAAAGGCTAAGGAAGAAGTAGGCAGCACTACATCAAGTGAGTGGATGATGGTGAGAAATAGGAAGAGAGGAGGACAGACACAGAAAAAGAATGATAAAGGCTAAGGAAGAAGTAGGCAGCACTACATCAAGTGAGTGGATGATGGTGAGAAATAGGAAGAGAGGAGGACAGACACAGAAAAAGAATGATAAATGCTAAGGAAGAAGTAGGCAGCACTACATCAAGTGAGTGGGTGGGAATATATATAGTCAGGCAGAAACTTCAACAGAGCAATAAGAAATGATCCACGGGAATATTAAAGGGATATCGATGCAGAAATTTCAACGTAGCTGTAAGTAGTTATCCTAGCTTGGTATATGGAGATTTGCTAACAGAATTTCGACGGTGTAATAAGTAGTGATCTTTTAGCCTTCATTAACTCCCTCTTGGTCTGTTTTCCTTACCCCTCCTCTCAGCGTACCGTCCCTCGCCTATCAGCTCATACTCGTGAAGCTTAGGGCGCGTCCACACATGCTGGGAGAAGTGCTGACATGAAAACAACAAGCTACGGACAATCGAACAGCAGCGTTCATATTATGTAGGCAATATAATGATTTTTCAGCATCCTCCTCTGCACACACTCATCCTATCACCTCTACTGCCAGTAAGTCCGCAGCCGCACTGATATATGTTACCCATATGGACGCAACCTTATGTCCCTAGATCTCTAACTCGGGGGTCCCTTCGTATCTGGTATTTTTCTGTGCCTTGTGTTACGAAGTGAATTGATAACAGGTATTATAATCAGCGGTGTAGTGGTATTAAGTGGGTATTATTAACGTGGTATTATAAGTCAGTAAAGAGTAGGAGTGACCTTTTGAGGGGTATCTTATGTAACGGAGGGGTGTAGGCTTTGTAATACCGCCCACTGTTCTCTCTCTCTCTCTCTCTCTCTCTCTCTCTCTCTCTCTCTCTCTCTCTCTCTCTCTCTCTCACACACACACACACACACACACACACACACACACACACACACACACACACACACACACACGATATATTACCCTCATTTACACATCAATATCTTATACCGAGGATAATTCGTATCGTATATCACATCAGTATCATTTGCCACACCAGAATTAACCACACTACCACAATTCACCACATTAACCACAGTACCACATTAACAACAGTGCCACATTTCACCTCATTAACCACAGTATCACATTAACCACATTAACCACAGTACCACATCTCAGCACACGAAAATTAACCACAGTAGCCTACCACATTTCACCACACGAAAATTAACCACAGTGCCACTGTTCACCACATTAACCACACTACCACGTTAACCACAGTGCCACATTTCACCTCATTAACCACACTACCACATTTCACCACATTAACCACAGTGCCACATTTCACCACATTAACCACAGTGCCACATTTCACCACATTAACCACACTACCACATCTCACCACACGAAAATTAACCACAGTGCCACACTTCACCACATTAACCACAGTGCCACATTTCACCACATTAACCACACTACCACATTAACCACATTACCACATTTCACCACATTAACCACATTTCACCACACTAACCACACTACCACATTAACCACAATAACCACACTACCAACCACACTACCACATTAGCCACAATAACCACACTACCAACCACACTACCACACTTCACCACATTAACCACACTACCACATTAACCACACTACCACATTTCACCACACTTAAATTAACCACAGTGGGGGGGAGGCCAGAAAAGCATCGTAACTTAATGGAATTACGGACTCCCCCCTCCCCCCTTGTACTTGGGGGGGTGGGGGAGGGGGTGGGGGAGGGGGGAGGGGAGTGGAGGGGAGGAGGGAAGAGGAGATGGGTTGGGGTAAGAGGGAGAGAGGAGAGGAGAGGAGAGGGGAGGGGAGGGGAGGAGAGGGGAGGGAAGCTTGGGGAGGGGGGAGGAGAGGGGAGGGAAGCTTGGGGAGGGGAGGAGAGGGGAGAGAGAGAGAGGGAAGTGTGAGTGCATCTGAGCGTGAAGCCTTTGCAAGATAAAATTAATTGGCACTCTCTCTCTCATCCTCGCTCT
>NC_136990.1:2437274-2442274 GCF_032717465.1 Coenobita brevimanus
AGTCCCTCCAGATTAACACACTTTTGGAGAAGCTCGGCGACGCCAACGATACTATATATACGTCTGTTTTTAAACTGAGGATCACTTGTCTTTCAGCTCAAATGATGGCCAAATGTAGTAAAATTAGAGGGTGGATTTGACTAGTAATCAAGGAGACTCATTCTTAACTGTACATACACTGTTGGAGGGTGGATTTTTTTTTTTTACGTGTTCGACTCTGGGCAAAGGCTTCTGTGCCTGTTCCCAAGTCCCAGTAGTCCTCCTTGGGGCCCAGTAGTCCTCCTACACCTCCACATGTCACCACTTCGGCGCTAACATCCACCATCCATATTGAATACATGCTAGGGCTGTCTCATACAGGACTGGTGTACTGGTATTTGACTAGTAACCAAGGAGACTCATTCACACACATGACCATACCGTGCTGCCCTACCAATCCTGACCTTTTCACCCCGGATGTACCCTCTCTTAAAGTATGACCCGCCGACGTAATATATCTCTATCTTAAAAGGAACCGATGACCCTTGTGGTGTAATACTTGACCTCCACCGCATCTAGTGAGGGGCTGAGTCATGGAAGGGAGGGTTAGGAGGAGGGGAGGATAGATTTAAGGCACAGATGGATAAGTAGGTGGTGCATCCTTCTCTCTCGCTCTTTCTCTCCTCCTCCTCCTCCTCCTCCTCCTCCTTCTTCTCCTCCTCCCTGTCAAATTAGTCACCAGCGATTATCATCATTTTTGCCCCTTTGTCTCATCCTCTCCCCACCTCTGTCCTTCGTCCTCTCTCATCTCTCCCTCTTCTCTCTCCCTCTTATCCCTCTCTCCCTGGGTCCTGGGTTCGCATTCTTATCGGGTAAGGAAGCTCCCTAACACCTCTTCTATCTATCTATCTATTGCCAGACGCCTCAATCCCGTTTGGGGTGGCCACAAACAAATCGCCTCCAAGTCACCCTGTCCCCCGCCATTTCACTGCCCTGCTCCCAACTCACCCCCCCCTCTCTCATATATCTCTCCACCCCATCCCTCCATCTCATCCTCGGCCTCCCCCTCCCTCTTCCCCCCTCCACCTCACTCACATACACTCTCTTCGTTAGTCTTTCACCCTCCATCCTCTCCACATGGCCAAACCACCTTAGTGTGTTCTTCATAACTCTTCCTATCACATCCACATCCACACCACAACGCTCCTTTACATCCTCATTCGTCAGCCTGTCTCTCCATGTGACTCCACAGGCTTCTCTTAAATAACTCATTTCCACTGCTCTCACTCTTGACTTGTGTCCTTCCAACAATGTCCAAGCTTCACTTCCATACGTTAGAGTTGGTATCACAATACTGTCATGTAGTAACTTTTTCACTTCCATGCTCACCTCCCTGTTTCTTATCACTGCTTTCAAAGAACCAGCAACCTTTCTTCCCTGCTGTACCCTTTCAAGCACTTCATCCTCCAAACCTCCATCTTTACTCATCACACTACCCAAATACTTAAACGTACTCACATTTTCCAATTCCTCACCATCCAACCTCGCTGTACATTCACTAACTTCACCTCTCTCAAAGACACCTCTTCCTTAGCGAATTATTTTTATGGCTGGTTAATATCCTTTTGTAGGTTATTTATGCAGAGTATGGCGATATTGGAAGGATTTATGTAACACAGAAGAGGACAGTAAGGTGTAATAAGGAATCTAAATCGCTTAGGAAAAAGGTGTTAGGGAGTCTCATAAATGGAACTGGTGGCTAGAAAAGTGGTCTGGTATCTAGAAGGGCGCTAGATCGATCCCACAGAAGAGAACAGTAAGGTGTACTAAGCAAACTAAATCGCTTAGGAAAAGGTGTTAGGGAGCTTAAGTGGAGGAAGTGGTTAGAAAAGTGGTCTGGTATCTAGAAGGACGCTAGATCGATCCGTAACATAGACAATTCGTAAAAATACCCTCGCTAATACCAATACACCAGTCCTGTATGAGACAACCCTAGCATGTATTAATTATGGAAGGTGGGTGTTAGCGCCGAAGTGGTGACATGTGGAAGCTTGTGGCACATAGGAGGACTGATATTGCTTTCATCTATGTATGTATGTATCTATCTATCTATCTATCTATCTGTCTGTCTGTGTCTGCCTCTCTATCTATCTATGTATCTAGCTAGCTAGCAGTCTATCTATCTATCAGACTATTTATCTATCTGTCAGTCTATCTGTCTGTCTGTCTGTCTTTCTGTCTATCTATCGAACTGTCTGTCAGGTGTATGTTTTGCTGGTGTGTTTATAACTGTTTTCCTGGCGTGTTTATCATCGTGTTTTGCGTCCAATATATGCTCTTGTGGTGCAGCATTTGTCTGTTTGCGGAAATCTAGCTTATTTCCTTTCATCCACGAGGCCTCAACCACCTGCATCCATCCTCCTTTCCTACCTTACCCCTTACCTTACCTCTTACCTGACTACCTTACCACCTACCTTACCTCTTACCTTACCTCCTTCCTTACCTTCTACCTTACTACCTTACCACCTTCCTTGCCTCTTACCTTACCACCTACCTTACCTTCTACCTTACCTCCTGCCTTGCCACCTACATTACCACCTACCTTACCTTCTACCTTATCTCTTACCTTACTACCTTACCACCTACCTTACCTCTTACCTTACCACCTCCCTTACCACCTACCTTACCACCTGCCTTACCTCCTATCTTACCTGCTATCCACCTACCTGGGAGACAATTAATCATCCTTTGTTGTGTAGAATGAGACCAAACCCTCCAACCTAGGCGCTTTTTTTTTTACCTCTCTCTCTCTCTCTCTCTCTCTCTCTCTCTCTCTCTCTCTCATGTCTCTTCCTCTCTCTCATCTCTCTTCTTCTCTTTTTCATTTCTCTTCCTCTCTTTCATTCCTCTTCCTCTCTTCAATTTCTCTTCCTTTCTGTCATTCCTCTTTCTGTCATTCCTCCTTCTCTCTGTCACATCTCTTCTTCCCTCTCATTCCTCTTCCTCTCTCCCTTTTCTCTTCCTCTCTCCCTTTTCTCTTCCTCTCTCTCATTCCTCTTCCTCTCTCCCTTTTCTCTTCCTCTCTTTTAGTCTTTAGATCTTGAGTGATAGAGAAGGGCTATATATGAACCACTTTGACGTCATTGGTGCTGGAGAGGAGGCGTGGGTGGGGGGACCTTGGACTGGTAATGAGAGTCCCGCCCCTTACAGAGTCCTCAGGTAATGGACTCACGAATCGATCAGTCCACCCGTATTGTTCAAGACCTGGGATGAAATGACCCGATTTGTTTTCATGTGACGGGACTGGATCACTACTTGTATGGGTGTTGAAATGTCTGGATCACTACGTACATGCCTAACCTACCTAAACCCTACCCAACCCAACCTACCCTACCCTACCCTAACCCGACCCAACCCAGCCTACCCTACCCTACCCTACCCTACCCTACCCTACCCTACCCTAACCCGAACCAACCCAACCTACCCTACCCTACCCTAACCCGAACCAACCCAGCCTACCCTACCCTACCCTAACCCGAACCAATCCAATCCAACCCAACCCAACCCAACCCAACCCAACCCAACCCATCCCAGTCCAGTCTAACCCAGTCCAATCCAACCCAACCCAACTCAACCCAACCCAGTCCAACCCAACCCAACCTACCCTAACCCATGCCAACCACATCCGCATTCTCGTGACCGCCATAAATATCCCTAGGTAGCTCACCAAAACGACTGCTAACCCTTTCCACAACAGCTCCACCCACTAAACACCGGTTATTGAGAGGCGCTCGTTACCTCACGCCGACACCATCACTCTTTGGACTCTGCTCTGTGGGTTCTCCTTAGCCGACTGTTATCTTTTGGTTTTAGTTTCAATTCTCAGCTAAAAATTTGAGTTTATACATAATTTAGTACTGATTTTATTTTATTTTTTTTGCAAGAAAGAAGGAACCAAAGGCCAGGAGCCCGCAAACCGTTCCTTCCAAGCAAAAAACAAAAACAATACAAAAGAGAGCCAAATTCAAGATCCGTTCATTTCGAGATGCCTGGACATACTGCGTTTGAAAGACTGGAGATCATAGGCAGTAGGAAATACAGACGGAGGGAGACAGTTCCAGAGTTGACCTGTTGCATAAATGAAGGACTGGGAGTAACGGTTAACTCTTGCATTAGAGAGTTGGACAGAAAAGAGATGAGAGTTTGCTGCTAGACGGGTGCTCCGTGCCCGTCGTAGAGGTGGAGGGATGCAAGCAGACAGTTCAGAGGAGCAGTGACCATTGAAGTAGCGATAGAAAAGAGATAAAGATGCAACAGTGAGGCGAAGAGACAGAGGTTGAAGGGAGCCAGTAAGAGGAGCAGTGACCATTGAAGTAGCGATAGAAAAGAGATAAAGATGCAACAGTGCGGCGAAGAGACAGAGGTTGAAAGGAGCCAGTAAGAGGAGCAGTGACCATTGAAGTAGCGATAGAAAAGAGATAAAGATGCAACAGTGCGGCGAAGAGACAGAGGTTTGTGAAATGTTTGAAAGCTGTTGGTGATGATAGACTTACATATTCACAATCTTATGCACAAATTAAACATATGAAAATTGAAGAAAAAAGTACGCCCCCTCCCCCAATAAAAAAAATCGCATATGAGATTTCTTTACGGGATTTATGAATAAGGAAGCTCCCTAACATCTTTCCTGAAGTGATTTGTTTTGCTTCCTACACCTTCCTGTCCTCTTCTGTGTTACTTAAATCCTTCCACTATCACCATACTGTGCTTAAATAACATACAGAATATTAACCAGCCATATGCAAAAATAAATCGCTAAGGAAGAGGTGTTAGGGAGCTGCCTTGCCTACAAGATTACGGGCCAGTGTGTGAGAGGAAATGCTGTGTGCTCTACGGGGTAAATGAGAGAGAGAGAGAGAGAGAGAGAGAGAGATCTTCCTTCAGCTAAATAAAATACTCTCTCTCTCTCTCTCTCATGTGATTTGTATTCAGAGTGAGAGTAAACAAAAGGAATATTTAGG
>NC_136990.1:2444774-2447274 GCF_032717465.1 Coenobita brevimanus
AAAAAGTGTGACTGGGAGGAATATTCTCTGTTCGACTGGGGTGGAGTGTGAAATGGGGAAAGCATGACACACACTAGCGGAGGAAGGTAGGCCAACTTTTGCTCATAGCTGTGGAGTGGAAAGGATGTTGTCTGTCGTTTAAGAAGGAATGAGAGGGAAGGGAGGGCAGCGTTGGTGGGGAAAAAACATCAAACTCTTGCCCATTGCTGTTCCTCACCCAGCTTCGTTTTAGTGCCTGTTGTGTGGGAGGTGTTTGATGGAGTTTATGTGTTTTATGTGTTTGCTTTCGCCCAAGTAAGAATTGTTGGACCCTACTCAATAAGCCAGGAGTTGTACGAGGCGACTTGAGATGGAGTTTATATGTTGTGTTCCTTATATGACGAAGGGATGTGTGTGTGGGCTATATATCTTTCTCTTTCTTTGGCTTCTGTGAGAGTTTTATGTCTGTGGATGTTCTGCGTTTTTTTCTCTACCTTCTATGTCTCTATCTTTCCGTCCATGTTAAATTTCTGTGTTATGCATCTCTCTCTTTCTTTGGCGTCTGTGAGAGTTCAATGTCTGTGGGTGTCTTTGTGTGCCTTTTCTCTGTCCAGTGTGCTGCTTCTTTTACTCAAGTCTGTGTTACGTATCTTGCTGTATCTTCGTCTGTTATGAGAGTTTGTCCCTTGATGTCTGTGTTCTGTGCCTCTTTCTCTACCTTCTATGTCTCTCTCATTCTTTTCGTCTACTTTAAATCTCTGTGCTAAATCTTTCTCTGTGTCTTAGCCTAGTGTGACGAAGGTGCTAAGTCTGTGGCTGTTTGTTTTCTGTCTTTTTCTCTACCTTCTAAGTCTCTATGCATCTTTTCGTCTGCCTTTAGTCTCTGTGCTACATCCTTCTCTGTGTCTTTGCCTAGTGTGACGAAGGTGCTAACTCTGTGTCTGTCTATATTTCTGTGCCTCTCTCTCTATTTCTGAGGAAGGCTTAAGTCTGTGGGAATCAATACTATTTTTCTTTACGCTCTTCTGTGCCATAGCTTCCTGTATGTGAGAAATCTTTATGTCTGTGGATGTCTGTGGAATTTCTATGCCTCGGCTTAGGAAGGGGAAACTATGCGTCTGTGAGTGTGTTTCATCCATCATCATCATCATCATCATCATCATCATCATCATCATGATTATTATTATCTTCATCATCATCATCATCTTCATTATCAGTGCTGTGTAATTCTTGTCATCATCATCATCATTATCATCAGTGTTGTTTCATCATAATCATTATCATCATCATCATCTTCATCGTCATCATCATCATCAACACCATCAGTGTTGTGTTTCTTTCATCACCACCACCTTCATCATCATCATCTTCATCATCATCATCATCATCACCATCAGTGTTGTGTTTCTTTCATCACCACCACCTTCATCATCATCATCATCATCATCATAATCATCAGTGTTTGTTTCATTCCTCCTCCTCCTCCTCCTCCTCCTCCTCCTCATCATCATCATCATCATCATCATCATCATCATCACCATCACCCTCTTCCCCACCAACACACAGGGTATGACCGAAAAACAAGGAAAATGAACGAACACAAATGGGAATATTATCAACAAACTACCTTGACTTATAGTAATTCTTCCCTATTTAACATATTTACTTGGCCTCTCTTTTCTGTCTCTTAATATTTCGTCTATTTCAATTTTTTTCGTAACTTCATTTCCTCTGTCTATCTATTGCCAGACGCCTTAATTCCGTAAGCGGTGGCCTTAAGCAAATCGCCTCCATGTCGCCCTGTCCCCCGCCACGTCACTGCCCTGCTCCCAGTTCATCCCACGCCCCCTCTCATATACCTCTCCATCCCTCCATCTCATCCTTAGCCTCCCCCTCCCTCTCCCCCCCTCCACCTCACTCACATACACTCTCCTCGTCAGTCTCTCACTCTCCATCCTCTCCACATGGCCAAACCACCTCAGTGTGTTTCTCCTAACGCTTCCTATCACATCCACATCCACACCACAACGCTCTTTCACTTCCTCGTTTGTCAGTCTGTCTCTCCATGTAACTCCACATCCACATCCACACCACGACGCTCCTTCACTTCCTCATTTGTCAGTCTGTCTCTCCATGTAACTCCACATCCACATCCACACCACGACGCTCCTTCACTTCCTCATTTGTCAGTCTGTCTCTCCATGTGACTCCACATCCACATCCACACCACGACGCTCCTTCACTTCCTCATTTGTCAGTCTGTCTCTCCATGTGACTCCACATCCACATCCACACCACGACGCTCCTTCACTTCCTCATTTGTCAGTCTGTCTCTCCATGTGACTCCACATCCACATCACGACACTCCTTCACTTCCTCATTTGTCAGTCTGTCTCTCCATGTAACTCCACATCCACATCCACATCACGACACTCCTTCACTTCCTCATTTGTCAGTCTGTCTCTCCATGTTACTCCCATTCCTGTCTCTTATTATTTCGTTTATTCCATATTTTTTCGTA
>NC_136990.1:2449774-2452274 GCF_032717465.1 Coenobita brevimanus
TCTGAGCTATGGGAAATAAGCTGATGAGAAATACTGAGTGACGCAGTAAGTCGGCCATCTTTGAACGCACGTAAACAACATTAGCCTTGTACATCGACGTCCGCATTCCCGTAGGGTAAGGAGGCTCCCTAACACCCTCTCCTTAGCGATTTATTTTTGGATATAGCTGGTTAATGTCTCTTTGTACGACACACACACACACACACACACACACACACACACACACACACACACACACACACACACACACACACACACACACACACATCTCTACTCCCCTGCTGACTGCCTCTACACTCTCTCTCTCTCTCTCTCTTCTGCATTTTAGGGCCTTTATCCTCGTCGATTCAGGAAACTCCCTAACACCATTTCCTAAGCGATTTATTTTGCTTATTACACCTTGCTGCCCTTCAAACAACACCTTAATAGCCTACAGGATATTAACCAGCCATAACCAAAAATAAATCGCTAAGGAAGAAGTGTTACGGCCCACCTGGAATACGAAATCAAGGCCGACAGAGCAAGGACTAAATAGGAGTGACTAAAATAAATCGCCAAGGAAAATGTGTTAGGAAGGACTGAACTTAATAGGGGTGAACGCTGTACTGAGATAATGAGGTGTTTTGTGCAAGAATGAATCGGTAAGGAAGAGATGTCACGAAAGTACTGGGGTGCAATGTCCAGGATAAATCACTAAGGAAGAGATTTTACGAAGATACTGGGGTGTAGTGTCCAGAATAAATCGCTAAGGAAGAGATTTTACGAAGATACTGGGGTGCAGTGTCCAAAATAAATCGCTAAGGAAGAGATTTTACGAAGGTACTGGGGTGTAGTGTCTAGGATAAGTCGCTACAGAAGAGATTTTACGAAGATACTGGAGTGTTTCTAAGATAAATCACTAAGGAAGAGATGTAACGAAGAGACTGGGGTGTAGCTTCCAGAATAAATCACTAAGGAAGAGATTTTGCGAAGGTACTGGGGTGTAGTGTCTACGATAAGTCGCTACAGAAGAGGTGTTACGAAGGTGAGCTGGCCTCCTCCGTGCTAGATAACAATAGCATTCATTACGGTAACTCTTGGATCTGGGCGAAAGGCAGAGCATATATGGAGGGAAGGAGGGAGGGAAGGAGAGAGGGAGGGAAGGAGGGAGGGAGAGAGGGAGGGAGAAAAAGAATGAAGGATGGAAGGAGGGAGGGAAGGAGGGAGGGGGAGGGAGAGAGGAGCGTGTGTATGTGGGGGAATGTGTGTGTGTGTGTGTGTGTGTGTGTGTGTGTGTGTGTGTGTGTGTGTGTGTGTGTGAGAGAGAGAGAGAGAGAGAGAGAGAGAGAGAGAGAGAGAGAGAGAGAGAGAGAGAGAGAGAGAGAGAGAGAAATTTATATATAAGTACCGAGAGTCAAAGATGGCGAGTGTTCATGGGAGGACGTCGAGGGAGGGAGGGGGGGAGGAAAGGGAGGGGAGGGAGGGAGGGAGGTGGCACAGGGAAGTAGTGGAGGATAGATCGGTAAGGAGGTGATGTAAAGAAAACTGGGCTGTAATGGCCAGGATAAGTCGCTGAGGAAGGGGTGTTTGAGTTACCAAAATCGAAGGCTTAAGTATTTCTGAGTTCCTCGGGAGATTAAGGTGTCCTGCAATCTACCATCGTCCTTTTGGGGGATAGGGAGGGAGTTGAGGGACGTTTGTATACCCAGGCAGCTCCACCTTCAAGTTATATCAGTGCCACCACGTGAAGGCCTCCCCCTCTAGCCCTGGATTAGAGTTAAAAAGAGGACATCAGATTCTACCCCTATCCTGCAGTCCACCATCGTCCTTTCTGGGCATAGGGAGGGAGTTGAGGGACGTTTTTATATCCAGGGAGCTCCACCACCCAGTTATATCAGTGCCACCACGTGAAGGCCTCCCCCTCCAGCACCACCACTTACTCGAGAGGTGAAGTAGGACCTCAGAATCAGAAGGAAGGATGAACTAAAACAAGGGACCTCATAAGCCTTGTATATCTCCCCCACACGTCATGTCTCTCCCCAGCTAACATACCTCCTCAACACGACTCCACCAACACACTCCCATCAGCATATTTTTTTTACGCCTTTCCTAAATTTTTGAGTTGACGGTGCGTTGGTGGGGGTATGGAAGTGATCTGGGAAGCTAGAGTTTTTATATATTCGAAATTCTGTTGAGTTCTGTTTGACTTTTTAAAAACTAATCACATTTTTGGGTTACCACTAAAATAACAGTACCTACCTACCTACACACACACACACACACACACACACACACACACACACACACACACACACACACACACACTGAGACATCAAATTCACTTACCTTCTACTCGTGTGTGGTGTGCCTGGTAAGGAAAGTCTAAGCAAGATTTCACCTCACAAGAAATTAACCTTTTCCATCTCTCTCGTGTCCCTCTCTTTCCCCTCTTTATTGCCTACATACCCGAGGCTTTTGTCCACGCTGCGGCAGTCTAATGGTTGGTAATTTGAGGTTATGA
>NC_136990.1:2459774-2464774 GCF_032717465.1 Coenobita brevimanus
AGTCACCCCGCGTCGAATCACTATATAGGATCCAGTATCATCATCATCACCATCATCATCACCATTATCATCATCATCATCATCACCATCATCATCACCATCATCATCATCATCACCATCATCATCACCATCATCATCATCATCACATCATCACCATCATCATCATCACCATCATCATCACCATCATCATCACCATCATCATCATCATCATCATCACCATCATCATCACCATTATCATCATCATCACCATCACAATCATCACCATCATCATCACCATTATCATCATCATCATCATCACCACCATCCTCATCATCATCACCATCATCACCATTATCATCACCATCATCATCACCATCATCACCACCATCATCATCACCATCATCATCATCATCACCACCATTACTATCTTCCTCATCATCATTATTATCATCGTCACGACCACCACCACCATCATCATCATCATCATCATCATCATCGCCCTTCCCTCGTAAAGACAGCATAAAACAGCACCCAGAAACAAGGAAAGAAAAAGTACGAAAGAGCGAGAATCATCCATATATTTCCTAGTGAAGTGGGCCACATCTTCATCAACACCTCAAGCCAGCCCATGGAATCCTCCCTTACAAGCATTAATAAGAGTGCATTTATTTTTTTTTTTCATCTTTGGCTTTATATATTCCAGGGGTTTATTCTCACGCCGGTCAGACTCTAAGACACAGTTTGCTTTCCCCTTCTCCCTGTTCTAAGAGTGTTATAATTAGGCACCTGGATGGAACAGTGATGGCTTGATCCAATTATTCACGTGTAGTTAATAGGCACTTATAGAAGAGTTTTACTTAGGATTCTCTCTCTCTCTCTCTCTCTCTCAGTCACCGTGGAAGTTGATATTCCAGTAATCTGACCGAATTATCCAAAAATAACTCTCCAAGGCAAAGGTGTTAGGGAGTGTCCTTACCCGACGAGGGTGTGTGTGTGTGTGTGTGTGTGTGTGTGTGTGTGTGTGTGTGTGTGTGTGTGTGTGTGTGTGTGTATCTAGTAATTGCAGAGCAGGGGAAAGACACACACGATCAATCTGATGTGGTCACGTTTGTTCAATTGATCGGTTAGTTGATCTGACTGCAAGAATTAAATTGTGTTTCTCTCCACTAGATAACTGAGAAGAGTGGAGAGTGAGAGACTGACGAGGAGAGTGTATGAGTGAGGTGGAGGGTTGGAGAGGGAGGGGGAGACCAAGGAAGTGAAGGAGCGTTGTGGTGTGGATGTGGATGTGATAGGAAGCGTTAGGAGAAACACACTGAGGAGGTTTGGCCATGTGGAGAGGATGGAGAGTGAGAGACTGACGAGGAGAGTGTATGTGAGTGAGATGGAGGGGGGGAGAGGGAGGGAGAGGCCAAGGATGAGATGGAGAGATGGAGAGGTATATGAGAGAGGGGGTATGTGAGCTGGGAGCAGGGCAGTGAAATGGCGAGGGACAGGGTGACATGGAGGCGATTTGTTTGTGGCCACCCCTTACGGGATTAAGGCGTCTGGCAATAGATAAACAGATTCTTGCTATTTTCACTCTAACCATGCAATGACGAGGACCCTTCACGTGGTGGCATTGTGACCTCTGGGTGGGACACATGCGGCATCCACCCAGGGGCCAAACCTCCTATTTCCCTGCACCTCGCCGTGGGAAGGACCCTGGTTCGATCCTAGGTCTGTCTACCACAAGGGGACGCCGGATCCCTACACAGTGTATGTACTGTACTGAACCTGTAGGAAGGCCCCACAGAACCACTTGCTTACCTGTGGTCGATGGGTCCGCTCGGCCAGACAGACAGAGGTGAAGCAGCAGTAACAATAACCTTTACCACCTCTAGAATATGATGCTAGTCACGAAGAAGGGCTGTGGAAAGGATGTAGAGGTGCAGCAATGTCTTTTGCTGCCACTGAGCTACGTGAAATAAGCTGCAAAAGGACGAAAATCTGGGCCAAGTTAAGGTGAAAGGAGTATAGCATTTTTCCATAATAATGATGATGACAATAATGCTGATGGTAATGATGGTGATGATGATATTGATGATGATTGATGATGATGGTGGGTAGGAAGGCTTGTACTGTCCTCTCCCTCCTCCCTACTCATCAACAACCTCTCTCCCCCTTCGTCAGTGCCTTCGTCAGCGTCATATTTGTGAGGGTTGTGTCAGGGGCGTCTTTAGCTTGTCATGAAGGGGGTATAAAACCTTGTTGATGGGTAATTTTTCACACACACTGCAGCGTCACATCCTCTCTCTCCATCTCTCCCTCCTCTCTCTCCATCTCTCCCTCCTCTCTCTTCTTCTCTCCTCCCTCGACTTCTCTTCCTCCTCTCCTTCCTTCTCTCTCTCTCTCTCTGACAATATTTCACTCCTACACTGCACCATCACCTTCTCTTTGCCTTTGCCTCCTGCCTCTTCTCTCTCTCTCTCTCTCTCTCTCTCTCTCTCTCTCTCTCTCTCTCTCTCTCTCTCAAGTATTTGCAAGAGAATGAGTATCCAATCCAAAATAATTCACCAAGGAAAAGATACCACGAATCCAGCCACTCAGATGGAAACAAACAATCAGTAGCTCTACTCGATGAAGGGATGGTCAGGGAGAGAGGTCAGGCAGGGTCAGGGAGAGGTCACGGAGGGGGATGGGAAAGACAAGCAAAGAAAACGACCGGCCTCGTCGGTGAAGGAAGCTCCCTAACACCTTTTCTATAGCGATTTATTTTTGGATATGGCTAGTTAATTTCTTTTTGTACGCTATTTGTGTAGAGTTTGGCCATGTGGAGAGGATGGAGAGTGAGAGACTGTCAAGAAGAGTGTATGTGAGTGAGATGGAGGGGAGAAGTGGGAGGGGGAGGCCAAGGATGAGATGGAGGGATGGAGTGGAGAGGTATATGAGAGAGGAGGGGTGTGAGCTGGGAGCAGGGCAGTGAAATGATGATGGACAGGGCGACATGGAGGCGATTTGTTTGTGGCCACCCCTTACGGGATTAAGGCGTCTGGCAATAGATAGATAGATGGCGATATTGGAAAGAATTATGCAACACAGAAGACAGTACGGTGTAATAAGCAGAATAAATCGCTTAGGAAAAGGTGTCAGGGAGCTTCCTTAACTGACGAGAATATGGACACAAGAATGGAGAATAACAGACGGTACTCTCTCTCTCTCTCTCTCTCCCCTCTCTCTCTCTCTCTCCCCTCTCTCTCTCTCTCACACACACACACACACACACACACACACACACACACACACACACACACACACTTCGTAATAATAATAATTTTCTGTTTTTAATCCGAAGCCGTGAGAGCAAAAAACATTGTGTGATATTTGATCCAATCCTTGCGTGACCCTTGGCCTTCCCTCCCACAGCGAGAGAGAGAGAGAGAGAGAGAGAGAGAGAGAGAGAGAGAGAGAGAGAGAGAGAGAGGGGCGGACTGACAGACAGAAAGACAGACAGACAGAGACAGAGACAGTGACAAAGACAGAGACAGAGAGACGGACACAGACAGTGTGTGTGTGTGTGTGTGTGTGTAAGAGAGAGAGAGAGAGAGAGAGAGAGAGAGAGAGAGAGAGAGAGAGAGAGAGAGAGACGCAAAGAAACAGCCAAACAACTCTGACATATGATCCACTCCTTGCCTGACCTCTAACCTTTCCTCCCACATCAACTGCCAATCTCTGACCTTGGCTACGGATAGGAAGGAGTATCTTACCTATGCCACGCCTAGGGCAGTCCTCAGGGGGTTGGGGTATGCCGTAACATCTGTCCAATAGCGAACTAGTCTCCAGATTCCACCATGTACTATGGCAAAAAAAATGATGCATCTAAATAACATGAAATTTAATATCAGTGTTTAACGGGGATGAATCGGGTAGAGAAATGTGCTAGGGAATAACCGGTTTTCTCATTGGTTAAGTAAGCTTCCTAACACCTCTTCCTTAGCGATTTATTTTTGGATATAGCTTGTTAATATCCTTCTGTATGTTATTTATGCAGAGTATGGCGATATTGGAAGGATTTATGTAATATAGAATAGCTCAGTAAGGTGTAATGAGATAAGTCGCTTAGGAAAAGGTGTTAGGGAGCTTCCTTAACCAACGAGAATGCAGATCTTAGAATATTACCCAGAGAGACTTATTCTAGAGAAGTTAGGACCTTGAGGAGAAGATTTTCTCTAATTTTTTACCTCTTCTGCTTCTCACTTTCCTCTGCTGGCTAATATTGCTAAGCTGAGAGAGGCTTGGTATGTTTCTCTGGCCTAATATTTCACCTCTTCTGCTTCTCACTTTCCTCTGCTGGCTAATATTGCTAAGCTGAGAGAGGCTTGGTATGTTTCTCTGGCCTAATATTTCACCTCTTCTGCTTCTCACTTTCCTCTGCTGGCTAATATTGCTAAGCTGGGAGAGGCTTGGTATGTTTCTCTGGCCTAATATTTCACCTCTTCTTCTCACTTTCCTCTGCTGGCTAATATTGCTAAGCTGGGAGAGGCTTGGTATGTTTCTCTGGCCTAATATTTCACCTCTTCTGCTTCTCACTTTCCTCTGCTGGCTAATATTGCTAAGCTGAGAGAGGCTTGGTATGTTTCTCTGGCCTAATATTTCACCTCTTCTGCTTCTCACTTTCCTCTGCTGGCTAATATTGCTAAGCCGAAAGAGGCTTGGTATGTTTCTCTGGCCTAATATTTCACCTCCTCTGCTTCTCACTTTCCTCTGCTGGCTAATATTGCTAAGCTGAGAGAGGCTTGGTATGTTTCTCTGGCCTAATATTTCACCTCTTCTGCTTCTCACTTTCCTCTGCTGGCTAATATTGCTAAGCTGAGAGAGGCTTGGTATGTTTCTCTGGCCTAATATTTCACCTCTTCTGCTTCTCACTTTCCTCTGCTGGCTAATATTGCTAAGCTGAGAGAGGCTTGGTATGTTTCTCTGGCCTAATATTTCACCTCTTCTGCTTCTCACTTTCCTCTGCTGGCTAATATTGCTAAGCTGAG
>NC_136990.1:2469774-2474774 GCF_032717465.1 Coenobita brevimanus
TCTCTCAGCTTAGCAATATTAGCCAGCAGAGGAAAGTGAGAAGCAGAAGAGGTGAAATATTAGGCCAGAGAAACATACCAAGCCTCTCTCAGCTTAGCAATATTAGCCAGCAGAGGAAAGTGAGAAGCAGAAGAGGTGAAATATTAGGCCAGAGAAACATACCAAGCCTCTCTCAGCTTAGCAATATTAGCCAGCAGAGGAAAGTGAGAAGCAGAAGAGGTGAAATATTAGGCCAGAGAAACATACCAAGCCTCTCTTAGCTTAGCAATATTAGCCAGCAGAGGAAAGTGAGAAGCAGAAGAGGTGAATTGTAAGCCAGCAGAGGAAATGAGGAAATGGAGGAGGTGAAATACTATCCAGACTCACTTCTAGGTCTGTTCATTTCCACTCAGGTAGGGACAGACTTGGTGAAATGCCTGAAGTGAGTCAGATACGGATCAAAGAGCTCATTTCTTTCCGTGTTTAGCCTTGGGATGGCTTTTATCACCTCTTCCTTGTTAGTTTCTCTCTCTCTCTCTCTCTCTCTCTCTCTCTCTCTTTCTTTTGGCAACAGACCAAAATGAGGAAACTACACGGTGCATAATTACGAACCAGGAATATGTGTCTCTCGAGAGTAATCAGAATTGTAATGCGAATAGGTACAGTTGGCTACATATGCACCTGGCACAGCATCAATGTGTGCCAGAGATCGAGCATTTGGTACACCTAACCTTGACATAATGACCTTTGTTGGTGGCGCTGACATGAAGGAAAATTGTCTATGAGGTGAAATGTCCTGATGCAAACCTCCACTTCACACCGACGCTCTCCCATATACTGTACTGTACATGTGTGGCTAACTGTGCATTGCCCGCTGTGTAAGAGAAGAAGTTTTTGAGTGAGTTGATAGAGTGTGAAATATAAATGAATAGAACTGGAAAACTTGCCAAAGCTTCCTAAACCTTACATATACTCGTATATCAGACGAAAGTACTGAGGTGGAACATGTGGAGTAAGGACAGAAGTGCATGAGTGTTCATAAGAAGTATTGATAACTGAAGGCCCCTTGACCCATGACGTGGTTCTCTGCTGGAAAAAAAATGCTACTGCCATTAAGGTCTAAACACCGTGTAAGAGAAAAGGATAGAAAGGAGGAAGGCGCTCCCCCACTCAGGACGCCATCACGTAAAACTGGCAGGAAAAACATGGAAATAAAAAAAAATGCTTGTGAGACAGAACAGGCATGGGAATTTTATAGGATAGGCAGAAAAGGGACAGCTATGCACAATGTAATTTCTACTCTACACATCTGTAAAGGGAAAAAAACATACACAATGGTTTTCCCAGTATTAGGCAAACGTCTTGCAGCTGGCAGAGGACAGGGCGACATGGATGCACTTTGGGAGGGAGGCCGAGGGTGGGATAGAGGGATGGAGTGGAGAGGTATATGAAAGAGGGAGGTGTGAGCTGGGGGCAGGGCAGAGAAATGGCAGGGGACAGGACGACATGGAGGAGATTAGTTTGTGGCCACCCCTTACAGGATTAAGGCGTCTGGCAATAGATAGAGAGACGAGAAGATAGACATACACTGACAAGGAGGGGGTAAGAAGCTCCCCAAAATTACATACATAAGAGACGAAGATATGAAAGGTAAATATATATAGTTAACAAGTAAAGGGAAGAGAGAGAGTCTTTTGATCTATACTTGGCCTAGATTTTCACCCCATTGCAGCGTATTTCATGTAGGTTGATTTGACTAGTAACCAAGGAGACTCCATTCGCACCTCTTTCAGCTCAGTTGATGGCCAGATGTAGTCAGATTGGAGGGTTGATTTGACTAGTAACCAAGGAGACTCAACTCAAGATATGCATCCCTTTTCATCTCAGTTGGTCAGTGAAGGAAAAAGACAATACTACGGGGCTGCATCCTTCTAGTAGCACTTCTTCGTGACAAGCACCATTTATATATATATTGTTTATCTGCCATTTTATTTTTATTTTTAACAACTCAGAATTCTCGATGGAGAGATGGAAATTTTAGGACAAGGAAAAGTGTTATACATTTGCGATTATATTATTATTATTATTATATATTATTATTATTTTTATTATTATTATTCACTCATCTTAAATGTCAGGACCAGCTTGCCTAGCCCCCGGTTCCTACGCTCCTCATTGAGCAACATGGGATTGGATGATGGATGGATGATTATTATTATTATTATTATTATTATTGTTATTATTGTTATTATTATTATTATTATTATTATTATTGTTATTATTATTATTATTATTTTGAAACGAAAAGAATAACGTCCAATATACATAGAGAGAAGAAAAGAGAGGATGCAGGGGGACGTGATTTCTCTCTCTCTCTCTCTCATAATAAACAAGGGAGAAAGACTAAGACCCTCACGTCAGGGAAGCGAGGTCATTCCGTGTCACCCCCACAAACATCCATTCTTGTGTGTGTGTGTGTGTGTGTGTGTGTGTGTGTGTGTGTGTGTGTGTGTGTGTGTGCCTGTGTCTGTCTGTCTGTTTGCGTCTTTAATGTACGTGTGTGTGTGTGTGTGTGTCTTATGTGCGTGTGTTGTGTGTCTGTTTGTGTCTTTAATGTACGTGTGTGTGTGTGTGTGTGTGTGTGTGTGTGTGTGTGTGTGGGTGGGTGTGTGTGGGTGGGTGGATGGGTGGGTGTCTGTGTGTGTCTTAGGTACTTGTCTCGTGTGTAGGTTTGTGTCTTCTGTGTGCGTGCGTCGTGTGTGTGTGCGTGCGTCTCGTGTGTGTGTGTGTTTGTGTCTTTATGTGCGTGAGTCGTGTGTCTGTTTGTGTCATTTCTGTGCGTGTGTGTGTCTATGTATGTCTCGTATGCGTGTGTGTGTCTGTCTTTGTCTTATGTGCGTGTGTTGTGTGTGTTTGTGTCTTATGTACGTGTCCCGTGTGTGTGTGTGTGTGTGTGTGTGTGTGTGTGTGTGTGTGTGTGTGTGTGTGTGTGTGTGTGTGTGTGTGTGTGTCTATCTTGTGTGCGTGTCGTGTGTGTGTGTGTGTCTTGTATGTGCGTGTGTCATGTGTATTTGTCGTGTGTGTGTGTGTCAGTCATGTGCGTGTAGAGTATATGTGTGTGTTTTTATGTGCGTGCTGAAATGTCACACACATGGACACTGATATATCGATAACTCCTTGGCCTCTTGTGTGTACGTTTATGTGCGTTTGTCTGGTGTGTGTCGGTGTCTTTTGTGTGCGTATAAGTTATGTGCGTGTCTCTTATGTGCGTGCGTCTGTGTGCGTGCAGAAATAGCCTCACCTTGGTACTGAAAAATTGATTTGAATTCTTACTCTCTCTCCCGACTCTCACCGTGGACAGAGACAGAGGCCTAAGTTGAGAGAGAGAGAGAGAGAGAGAGAGAGAGAGAGAGAGAGAGAGAGAGAGAGAGAGAGAGAGAGAGAGAGAGGGAGGGAGGGAGGGAGGGATGGAGGGAGAGAAAATATAATTCCATATCTCCATCCCCATCTTATCAAGCACTTGTGTTATTTTCCAGCGTCTCTCTCTCTCTCTCTCTCTCTCACACACACACACACACACACACACACACACACACACACACACACACACAACAATCTTCCATTCATTTTATTTTCATATTTATTATTCCAAACTATTACATTCCAGTGGGTTAGGAATCTTTGTCAAATAACCCCCAGTGCTCAGTCTGCGGGTGTGGGCGTGGCAGTGGGAAGAGGAATAAGTAAATTGCAAAGGATTAGGGATGTTCATTAGATTTAAGTTGACCAAAATTGAGTTCACAGCAGCTACAGTATATATGAGTGATCCAGACTCCTCCAGTGCTCAGTCTGCTGGTGTGGGCGTGGTGGCAGTGGGAGTGTGAATAGATGAAGCACGTTAGAGGAAGGCTGTGGCTGAATCGGTAGAGTGGTGGCCTGCAATTCTAATGGACCCAGGTTCGAATCCCGGCTGGGGCAGGGAACTGTTTAAGGATTTGAATTTCATAAAGGCTTTACTGATGTACCAGAAGACCCGCCGACATGTTGTAAAAATACCCCCGCTAATACCAATACACCAGTCCTGTATGAGACAGCCCTAGCATGTATTCAATATGGACGGTGGTGTTGTAAAAATACCCCCGCTAATACCAATACACCAGTCCTGTATGAGACAGCCCTAGCATGTATTCAATATGGACGGTGGGTGTTAGAGCTGAAATGGTGATATGTAAAAATACCCCCGCTAATACCAGTACACCAGTCCTGTATGAAACAGCCCCTAGCATGTATTCAGTATGGACGGTGGGTGTTAGCGTCGAAGTGGTGACATGTGGAGGTGTATGGTGTACAGGAGGACTACAGGGCCCTGGGAACGGGCTGTGAAATCTGTGCCCAGAGTCGGACACATAACGATAATAATAATAATAAAAAAAAAAAAAATAGTCAAAATAAATCACTTAGGAGAAGGTGTTTGCCTACTCACATTCGGACACATTAAAAAAAAAAAAAATAATAATAATAATAAAAGTCAAAAATAAATCGCTTGGGAGAAGGTGTTTGCCTACCCAGAGTCGGACACATAAAAAAAAATAAAAATAGTCAAAATAAATCGCTTAAGACAAGGTGTTTGTCTACCCAGAGTCGGACACATAAGAAAAATAATGAATAATAAAAAAAAAAAAGTCAAAATAAATCGCTTAAGAAAATGTGTTTGCCTCTAAGATGGCCTCGAGACAGACCATCTTCCTGGACTGAAAAAGGGTCACCGAGGTACTAGGTCAGGCCAGGTCTAGTCCACAAGTAGGTCTAGGCTACTGTAAGGCTGACGGGGGATTCCTTAGTTCCGTCCAGCAGGCGATTTATTCTTTGCTTCCGTCGTGCCACCTGAGAAAGAAAATAGAATTAGACCTGGTTAGGTTAGGGTTTTTGTTTCTTTCTTTTCTTTCTTTCTCTCTCTCTTTCTTTCTTTCTTTCTCTCTTTCTTTCTTTCCTCCTTTCTTCCTTCCTTCCTTCTTTCCTTC
>NC_136990.1:2479774-2484774 GCF_032717465.1 Coenobita brevimanus
TCTTTACGTCCTAACCCCAATGCCCCGACACCCAATTAATCAGGGACATAAGCTTTCGTTCACCTCCCCCTCCCCTCCCCTCCCCTTCCCTCTTCCCTTCCTTCCCCTCCCCTCCCCTCCCCTCTTCCCTCCCTTCCCCGCCCCTCCCCTCCCCTCCCCTCTCTTGCATAGCTGGGTAGGAACTGCATATTAATTTTCCTCGTTTATATTTGCTTAAATTCTTTGGAGGGAAAAATTGTGGTGATGATGATGATGATGATAAGAGAGAGAGAGAGAGAGAGAGAGAGAGAGAGGACTGGCTTTGCAAATGAGAGCAACTAGACAGTAAGGTACAGCTAAATTGAAAGGAAGTAAGCACCAGAATAAATAGCAGACAGACAGATAAATAGACAGGGAGAAAGCACAGGGATTAACAGACAGACAGCAGACAGGTGTGGCTTGGAGAGGAGGTGACAGGAGTGTGGTGTGGTAAGGTGGGATGTGGTGAGAAGGGGTATGATAGAGTATGGTGTGGTGTGCTGGGATGGGGTGGGGAGGGGTGTGGTGTAGTGTGGTGTGGTGTGGTGGGATGTGGTGAGAAGGATTGGGTGTGGTGTGGTGTGGTGTGATGGGATGGGGTGGGGAGGGGTGTGGTGGAGGTGGTGTGGTGGGATGTGGTGAGAAGTGGTGTGATGAAGTGTGGTGTGGTGTGGTGGGATGGGGGTGTGGGGTGTGGTATGGTGGTGTGGTAGGTTAGATTAGGCTAGACTAGGGTAGGGGGTGGTAGGATGGGTGAAGTGGTGGTGTGGTGGGGATGGGTTGAGGTTGGGTGGGTGTGGTAGGTCAGATTAGGCTAGGTATGTGGTGGGGTGTGGTGGTGGGGATGAAGTGTGGTAGGGAGGCGCGAAGTAGGTGTGTGGGAGTGGGTGGGGTGTGGTAGAGAAGGGGGGAGAGATAGGGTGAGGTGGGGTAGGGGGTGAGGTCTGCTTAGTGTCAAGCCCTTATCGCTTCCTTGCCTGACATGTAACAAGGGGCTATCCACTCACCACTTTTTTTTTCCGTTTTTAAATAACAGAACATTGGAAGGAAAAACAAATGAATAAAAAAAACTAATCCCTACACTAGATTACTGGTGTCCTCTGTTCATAAATTATCTGTAACAGCTGGACTTTAACAGCTGTGGGTTGAAGTTTGGAGGGAAACAACTCTGGGGAAGCGAGTTCCAGAGAGATGCAGTTCGGGGAATGAAAGATATCTGATAGGCAGAAGTTCTGCAATATGGCTGAGTGACATTCCAGTCATGAGCGCTGCCAGATGCCCGTGTAGCACGAGGGAAGGCATGGAGAGGTGGCACAATGGACGCAACTTCGTCTGAGCATTTGCCATAAAAATATCTGTAAAATAATGCAAGGGAGGCAACATTCCTCTGAACATAAAAAAGGCAATTTAAAATAACACATTAAACATATACACAGTGAGGTATAAATTTTCCGATAAACACACAGTGAAGGAGTAATTCAAATTAATAAACACAGTGAGTTATAGAAGCTTAAGAGAGGTAATAGGTGTCTTTAAAAACAATATATATTTTTTGCTTGAAGAGATAGGTAGGTTAATTTTAAAACAATGTGATTAATATGAGTTAGTCTGAAAGGGTTGTTTTGATTCTGAGATACTGAGAATTGCTGAAGATATAAATACAATGTGGATGCACCTAACGCGCGCGCAAACTCACACACACACACACACACACACACACACACACACACACACACACACACACACACACACAGAGTTGGGATGTTTCTCCGGCCTAATATTTCACCTCTTCTGCTTCTCACTTTCCTTTGCTGGCTAATATTGCTAAGCTGAGAGAGGCTTGGTATGTTTCTCTGGCCTAATATTTCACCTCTTCTGCTTCTCACTTTCCTTTGCTGGCTAATATTGCTAAGCTGAGAGAGGCTTGGTATGTTTCTCTGGCCTAATATTTCACCTCTTCTGCTTCTCACTTTCCTCTGCTGGCTAATATTGCTAAGCTGAGAGAGGCTTGGTATGTTTCTCTGGCCTAATATTTCACCTCTTCTGCTTCTCACTTTCCTCTGCTGGCTAATATTGCTAAGCTGAGAGAGGCTTGGTATGTTTCTCTGGCCTAATATTTCACCTCTTCTGCTTCTCACTTTCCTCTGCTGGCTAATATTGCTAAGCTGAGAGAGGCTTGGTATGTTTCTCTGGCCTAATATTTCACCTCTTCTGCTTCTCACTTTCCTCTGCTGGCTAATATTGCTAAGCTGAGAGAGGCTTGGTATGTTTCTCTGGCCTAATATTTCACCTCTTCTGCTTCTCACTTTCCTCTGCTGGCTAATATTGCTAAGCTGAGAGAGGCTTGGTATGTTTCTCTGGCCTAATATTTCACCTCTTCTGCTTCTCACTTTCCTCTGCTGGCTAATATTGCTAAGCTGAGAGAGGCTTGGTATGTTTCTCTGGCCTAATATTTCACCTCTTCTGCTTCTCACTTTCCTCTGCTGGCTAATATTGCTAAGCTGAGAGAGGCTTAGTATGTTTCTCTGGCCTAATATTTCACCTCTTCACTTCTCTTCCCTTCTTCACTAATTGCTAAGCTGAGAGAGGCAGCCTTGATAGTTCACCTCTTTTCTCATTTTCTTTTAGACTTGAGGTAGACTAGGGCAAGAGAAGGTTGAGTGAGGTGGTGGAGGGATAGGGTTACTGCGGTGGTGGCTGTGGTAGTGGTGGTAGTAGTGGTGATGGTGGTGGTGGTGGTATGAGTGGTTGTAGTTTTGTTGTTGTGGTGGTGGTAATGATGGTGGTGATGATTGCGGTGGTGGTGGTGATGGTGGTATTAGTGGTTGTAGATTGGTTGTTGTTGTGGTGGTGGTGATTGTGGTGGTGCTGGTGGTGGTGGTGGTGGTGACAGATTTGTTGTTGTTGTTGGTGGTGGTGGTGGTGGTGATGATGATAGTGGTGGTGGTAGTAGAATTATGGTGTTGGTGGTAGTGGTAATGACTGTGGTGGTGGTGGTGGTGGTGGTAGTGATGGTGATGGTAGTGATGGTGGTGGTGGTGGTAGTGATGGTGTTGGTGGTGGTGTGATGATGGTGATGATTGTGGTGGTGGTGATGATGATGATTGTGGTGGTGGTGGTGATGGTGGTAGAAGAATTATGTTGTTGTTTGTGGTGATAGTTATGGTGGTGACGATTATGGTGGTGGTGGTAGTGGTAGTGATGGTGGTGGTGGTAGTGGTAGTGATGTTTGTGGTGGTGCTGGTGGTAATTATGGTGGTGATGTTTGTGGTGGTGGTAGAGATGGTGGTGATGATTGTGTTGGTGGTGGTGGTGGTGGTAGTGGTAATGATTGTGGTAGTGGTGGTGGTGCATACATAATCTTAGTGTTCTCGCCTTGTATCTCTCTTCTTCTCGCCACTTTGAAATTACTATAGAGGGGATGAGAACAATGGAAGGCTGGGAGAGAGGGAGAATGAAAGTGTGGGAGGGAGAATGAGAGAGAGCGAGATATAGGAGAGAGGGAGAATAAGAGTGAGGGAAGGAGAAGGGAAGAGTGAGGGAGACTGAGTGAGGAGGGAATGAGAGTGAGGGACATATAAGAGTGAGGGAGAATATGAATGAGAGAGAGAGAGAGAGAGAGAGAGAGAGAGAGGGAGAATAAGAACGAGGGAGGGAGAAGGGAAGAGTGAGGGAGACTGAGCAAGGAAGAATGAATAGGGGAGAATAAGAGTGAAAATGTAATTGTAAGGGAGATTATAAGAATGAGGGAGAAGGGAAGAGAGAGGGAGACTATAAGACAGGGAGGGGCTGGAGGTGAGGGGGGATAAAGGGTGGGGTTGTTAGTGGGCGGGGGGATGGAGGGGGGGGTTGATTTTAGTGGGCGTGGGGGCGGGGGGGGTTGGAGTGGGAGGCACAACCCAGGTCATTCCCCACATATGGTCTGACTCAAGTGGCGGGGTCTGTGGTCTGGTCTGGAGGTGGCTGACAGGACTAGACTACTTGTTTTGTTTTGTTTTTATGCAAGGAAGAAGGAACCAAAGGCCAGGAACCCACAAGATTGTTCCCTCCAAGAAAAACAAAAACAAGATAACAGAGCGCCAAATTCAAGATCCATTCATTTCGAGATGCCTGGACACACTGCGTTTGAAAGACTGGAGGTCATAGGCAGTAGGAAATATAGACAGAGGAAGACAGTTCCAGAGTTGACCTGTTGCATACTTGAAGGACTATGAGTAACTGTTAACTCTTGCATTAGAGAGTTGGACAGAAAAGGGATGAGAGTCTGCTGCTAGACGGGTGCTAGGCGCCCGTCGTAGAGGTGGAGGAATGCAAGCAGACAGTTCAGAGGAGCAGTGACCATTGAAGTAGCGATAGAAAAGAGATAAAGATGCAACAGTGCGGCGAAGAGACAGAGGTTGAAGGGAACCAGTGAGAGGAGCAGTGACCACTGAAGTAACGATAGAAAAGAGATAAAGATGCAACAGTGCGGCGAAGAGACAGAGGTTGAAGGGAGCCAGTAAGAGGAGGAGTGTTGATGAGACGAAAAACCTTTGACTCCACCCTATTGAGAAGAGCTGTATGTGGGGAGCCTCCCCACACATAAGAGTTGTACTCTACACAAGGGCGAATAAAACCCGTGTATAAAGTCAACAACTGTGCAGGGGTAAAGATGGCACGGAGTCGGCTTAGCACACCTAATCCCTTGGAAGCAGATTTTACGAGAGAGGTAATATGATCTTTCCAAGATAAGTCCCGAGAGAATGACACTTGAAGAACCGGACCTTTTTGAGAGAGAGAGAGAGAGAGAGAGAGAGAGAGAGAGAGAGAGAGAGAGAGAGAGAGAGAGAGAGAGAGAGAGAGAGAGAGAGAAAACATCAGAATAGCCAGCCAGAAATGGACTGAGAGGAAGAGGCAGACAGAGAACAAGTTGGAGAGGTGAAACTACGAGATCAGCTCATTGGACACACACACACACACACACACACACACACACACACACA
>NC_136990.1:2487274-2504774 GCF_032717465.1 Coenobita brevimanus
CTGTCTGTCTCTCCTGTCTGTCCCTCCTGTCTGTCTCTCCTGTCTGTTCCTCCTCCTGTCTGTCGCTCCTGTCTGTCTCTCCTGTCTGTCCCTCCTGTCTGTCGCTCCTGTCTGTCCCTCCTGTCTGTCTCTCATGTCTGTCCCTCCTGTCTGTCTCTCCTGTCTGTCGCTCCTGTCTGTCCCTCATGTCTGTCTCTCCTGTCTGTCTCTCCTGTCTGTCCCTCCTGTCTGTCCCTCCTGTCTGTCTCTCCTGTCTGTCTCTCCTGTCTGTCGCTCCTGTCTGTCCCTCCTGTCTGTCCCTCCTGTCTGTCCCTCCTGTCTGTCTCTCCTGTCTGTCGCTCCTGTCTGTCCCTCCTGTCTGTCCCTCCTGTCTGTCTCTCCCGTCTGTCGCTCCTGTCTGTCCCTCCTGTCTGTCCCTCCTGTCTGTCTCTCCTGTCTGTCGCTCCTGTCTATTCCCCCTCTCTGTCAGCCACCCCACACTCCAGTACATCTTAACCTCATGCAAAATATTTCACTGCTATCGTTCCCTTCCTTCCTTTCATGGACCACGACACACACACACACACACACACACACACACACACACACACACACACACACACACACACACACACACACTTTCATTCTCACTCTCACTCACACTCAGTCACCCTCACCTACAAACACCCTTACACACACACACACACACACACACACACACACACACACACACACACACACACACTCTTCTTCCTTCTACTCCTTCCTCTTCTCTTCCTCCCCCTCCTCTTCTCTCTTCTTCCTTCCTCTTCTCTCTTCTTCCTTCCTCTTCTCTTCCTCCCTCTCCTCTTCTCTTTTCTTCCTTCCTCTTCTCTTCCTCCCTCTCCTCTTCTCTTCCTTCCTCGTCTCTTCCTGACTATCCTTTCTGGTAGACGGGAGTTCGCGCCTCGCTCAGGTTGCGAAAAGTTTCACTGACGAAGTGGGTGGTTACTGTACCCCTTGAGCAAGGGGACGGGTGTGTGGGTGTGTGAAGGTCACAGCCTTGCCCTTAGATCGGACTATATGAGCTCTCAGCTCCCTTCCGGGAGGGTAAAAGCTGACCATCACGACCATCAAGTGATCCTGACCGACCCGGTGAATTACACACACACACACACAGGGGGGGGAGGGGTGTTTGTGTCTGTCTGTCTTTCTGTGTGTGTGTGTGTGTGTGTGTGTGTGTGTGTGTGTGTGTGTGTGTGTGTGTGTGTGTGTGTGTGTGTGTGTGTGTGTGTGTGTGTGTGTGTGTGTGTGTGTGTGTGTGTGTGTGTATGAATGTGTGTAAGATCCCATACTCTACATCAATAACACAAAACAATATGACAACAGAATAACCAAAATAAGTCGGTAAAGAAAAAGTGTTAAGGAACCTCCACAGCCACTTAAGTATACAGCAGACCAACTTGATACTCTTAAATGCAAACTAGAGCTACTTAAAGCACTATATAAGGTCAGACATCTTAGCATCGATCAATAAGTGGTTTATTTGAGGATGACCTTACGAAGAACGGGATCTGAAGGACGCTGGTGACTACGCAATCAGCTAAGTCACCACCTAGCATGCGTTAAGGTAGACCAGCAGATAGATAGATAAATAGACAGGTAGATAGACAATAGGATGTGATGGATGCTGGTGACTCTACGCAATCAGCTAAGTCACCACCGAACATGCGTTACGACAGGCGGACTGATAGATAGATGGATAGATAGATAGACAGATAGACAGACAGACAGACAGACAGACAGATAGACAGAGAGACAGACAGCAATACCTGAGTTCCACCACCTGTTATAAATCCTTTCTTACACCCGCGCGCGCAGTGGGAGGGGGTTTGGCGTTGGTTTGTGTGTCTGTCTGTCTCTCCTTCTGTCTGTCTGTCTGTCTCTCCTTCTGCCTGTCTCTCTGTCTATCTGTCTGTCTCTCCTGTCTGTCTGTCTGTCTCTTCTTCTGCCTGTCTCTCTGTCTATCTGTCTGTCTGTCCATCTCTCTGTCTGTCTGTCTGGCTGCCCTTTTATGTCTGTCTGTCTGTTGGCAAGATTATGAAAAAATCTCTCTCTCTCTCTCTCTCTCTCTCTCTCTCTCTCTCTCTCTCTTCTATTCCATACACTCTTCTTCCTTCTACTACTTCCTCTTCTCTTCCTCCCTCTCCTCTTCTCTCTTCTTCCTTCCTCTTCTCTTCCTCCCTCTCCTCTTCTCTTCCTGACTATCCCTTCTTCTCTTCCTTGCCTCTCTCTTCTCTTCCTTCTTCTACTCCTTCCACTTCCCTTCCTCACTCTTCCCCTCCTCTTCTCTCCCCACTCTCCTCTTCCTCCCTTCCCATTTGCCTCCTCCCTCTTCTCTTCCTTCCCCTTCCTCTACTCTTCATTCCTCTTCCTTCGTCCCTATTTTCCTCCTTCTTCTTCTCTTCCTGTCTCTTTCTCTCCTCTTCCTCCTTATTTCCTTCCTTCCTCTTCTCTTCCCTCCTCTTCCTCTCCTCTTCCTCCCTCCCTATTGCCTTCTTTCCTCTCTCTCTCTCTCTCTCTCTTCCATTCTGCGTGTGAATCAGCCTCGTGGTATGTGGTAGTGTGGGTGGGATGGAAGGGTCATGGTACAGAGAATGTCCTGGAGAGAGAGAGAGAGAGAGAGAGAGAGAGAGAGAGAGAGAGAGCGGGTTTACCACTGAGAGCAAGAGTGAGCAGTGTCTATGTATATGGCAGGAAGGGTGGCAGAGGAGGGGATGGTATGAGCGGCACAGCAATATCTAGTTCACTCGTCCTAGTGCCTTCCTAACTCGCTCCTAACTCACTCTTAGAGAAGAATTAAAGGAGAATTATTATTATTATTATTATTATTATTATTATTATCGTCATTATCAGTGTCATTATTATTATCATCGTCATCATCATCGTCCTCATCCTCATCCCTCTTCGAAGCATCATTATCGTCATTATAGTTATTACTGTTACTGTCATCGTTATTATTAGCAGCATTATCAATTCTCTCTCTCTCTCTCTCTCTCTCTCTCTCATTATCGTCATTATCCAACCCTTTTCTCCCACCAAGGGGATAGAGAGAGAGAGAGAGAGAGAGAGAGAGAGAGAGAGAGAGAGAGAATTACATATATAACATACTGCCACTACTAGTAGTACTAGTACTACTTCTACTACTACTACTATATTTTTATTATTATTATTATTATTATTATTATTATTACAGTCATTATTATCATTATTATTATTATTATTATTATTTTTATTATTATTATTATTATTATTATTATTATTATTATTATTTTTATTATTTTTATTATTATTATTATTATTATCATTATTATTATTATTATTATTATTTTTATTATTATTATTATTATTATTATTATTATTATTTTTATTATTATTATCATTATTATTATTATTATTATTTTTATTATTATTATCATTATTATTATTATTATTATTATTATTATTATTATTGTCATTACCTCCACCAAGGAGGTTGTGATTTACCCCGCGTTAGTTGGTTCGTCTTCTTTTCCGTCAGTCTGTCTATCTGTCTGTTAGCAGGATTACTTAGAAAGTAATGAACGGATTATGATGGAATTTTGTGGAAGGGTGGGCCATGGGCCAAGGAAGAAATTAGTAAATTTGGTGGCGGATCCGGATCCGCATCCTGTATCCACGGATCTAGATCCAGAACCTTTTTAATGGCAGTTGCGTTGGCGGAGGTATGGGCACTCTGAGCGTTTGTAGTTATTGTTATTATTATTATCGGCACCTGGCCAAAGACTGTTATACCTACAACTTCCTTTATTGTCTTGGTGTCACTGGTGCTCAGATGGACCACCTTTAGTTCTCTTCAAATATTCTTTTCTTCTTGTTTTTATGGTAAAGCAAATTAGTCACGCTTTTGGTATATTTCATGCTGCCAGTTCCCATTCTGTATGCTCTCTCTCTCTCTCTCTCTCTCTCTCTCTCTCTCTTATATACCCACCTACCTACCTACTTACCTGTTTACCTACCTCCCTAACTATCCATCTATATGTCCACCCGTCTATCTATCAGTCTTAGCTTTGAGAGAGAGAGAGAGAGAGAGAGAGAGAGAGAGAGAGAGAGAGAGAGAGAGAGAATCACTTTACAACTAAGCAAGAAAAAAATGAATGGGTGGAGCATTGTAGTGTGCGAGGTTGTTAAAAGTCTCTCTCACCTTCGTTATTATTATTATTATTATTATTATTATTATTACTACTACTACTACTACTACTATTTTTATTATTATTTTCATTATTATTATTATTATTATTATTATTATTTTACTACTACTACTACTACTACTATTTTTATTATTATTTTCATTATTATTATTATTATTATTATTATTATTACTACTACTACTATTTTTATTATTATTTTCATTATTATTATTATTATTATTATTTTACTACCACTACTACTACTACTGTTTTATAATTGTAACCTGAAGACGCTTTTAACTTACTTAAGGAAAAAAAGTGTATATCTAAACCGGAGGAGGAGGAGGAGGAGGAGGAGGAGGAAGAGGAGGAGGAGGAGGAAGACCAAGAACACGAAAAAAGGAAGAAATGAAACAGAAGCTAAATGAAATGGAGTGTGGCAATAATACGAAAGAAATTAATTGATGGGGCGAAACCCAATCAAGAGGGGAGGAGGGGAGAGGAAAAAAGAGGGAAAAGAGGAGAAAAAGAGGGGTGGAGCCGCCTAGGAGTGCACGGCGGGTGAAAGTGTAGCAATCTCTCTCGTGTAAAGAGGACGAGATGGCGATGTCCAGGCGTCTCGAAATGATCGGATGTTGAATTTGGCTCTCTGTCTAGTATTTTGTTTTTCTCTTGGAAGGAACAATTTTGGGGGCTCGTTGGCCTTTGGTTCCTTCTTCCTAGGATAATAATAATACAAAAAAAAACCGCCCGTAGTCTTGAAACAGGGCAGGAGTTACTCTTTCCGCACCCCTCTCGAAGTAGAAGCTCACGTACTCAAAGTAAGTGGTATTTTGAAAGCAGGAGAGCGCACCCCTTCGTGTGGGTAGGCGCGGCAAACAGATGATGACACTGAATTATTTTACGAATCACCTTCACATCGTAATACAGAGGAATTTATATATTACACATAAATTACAGTTTAAATATATCATCCAAGCATAATGTGTATGAAATCAAATCTATATATCTATCTATTGCCAGACGCCATAATCCCGTAAGGGGTGGCCATTTGACTTTGGGTTATTTGTTTTACGGGGAGGGGCACTAACCCTTCACCAACCCACTTGTTGACACGTAGACAGGACGTATGGTTTGGTTATATGGTTACCACCCAGCATTGTAAATGGTTTCTTGGCTTACAGGAAACCATTTGGCTTGTCACTCAATGTAAAGCCACCTGTAAAGGAAAGAAAAGCAATAAGAAGTGACAGGAAAGATGGGAGAAATAGGAAGAGAGGAGGGCAGGCACAGAAAAAGAATGATAAAGGCTACGGAAGAAGTAGGCAGCACTACATCAAGTGAGTGGATGATGGTCGCCACCACCTACCACAAGTTTAAAATTTAAAATCTTAGAATAAAATAAAAAGGCATATGAGAGTTTCTAAGACTGACATACAATATAATCTCTTGATATTAGCAATTCTTACCTCTTCTGTTAAAGACTGGCATTTATTCTTGAATAGTCTGTGTAAGAGTATGCATACAGGCTTTGGAGAACCTGTACCGTAGGAAATAATTCGGTCTCAGACATATTGTAGCTTCAAAGGGGTTCATGTGTCAGTTATAACCTAACAATACGCCTTGGCTGGTCACACCGATTTTGACAATATTTCTGCCCCAAATGCTTGTTTTTGCCATTTTTCCCATCCAGAAACTCGAAATCCCACCTTTTTCCCAAGACACGAGCACCTAAAATAAAGGTCAAATTCGTTCAGATCACACCAATATACACCAGAAAAATATATTGCCAAACCAAAACAAAACAGTGCTGACTTGTAAAAGTTTACCGAACGCAAACATGAGACTTCGTAATTCACACTACCCGGCTGTGCATGATTCGTCTGTTTAGGTTGTACTCGGCCATTCTTTACTGTAGGAATTATTTCACGTACTAATCCAACTAATTATAGAAGTATCACGCACCGTATCTGATAAACAGCTTAGGAGAAATAGTGAAAATCAAAATGGAAGTGGATACAGTATTTCATCTTTGTTTTCGTCCCGTCGTAAAATAACCATCTCCGGAGAAGCGCTGACGTCTTTTAAAACGATAAAGATATTAAACGCCTATTTTTTTTCTTTACACGATGTTTTTATCATTAAATTAACATTCACATCGCACACACCATAGGGTCCTTCAAATTCTACATGGTTTTCTTTGCTCAAGGCTGCTATGATATGACGAAGGGGCATGTGAAGGGGTGCTATGTGACTCCCTGCGGACTCCAGTACTATAGACGAAGGGGCATGCGAAGGGGTGCTATGTGCCTCCCTGCGGATTCCAGTACTATAATATGACGAAGGGGCATGCGAAGGGGTGCTATGTGCCTCCCTGCGGACTCCAGTACTATAGACGAAGGGGCATGCGAAGGGGTGCTATGTGACTCCCCGCGGATTCCAGTACTATGACGAAGGGGCATGCGAAGGGGTGCTATGTGACTCCCTGCAGATTCCAGTACTATAATATGGCGAAGGGGCGCTATGTGACCCTGCAGATTATGACGAAGGGGCATGCAAAGGGGTGCTATGAGACTCCGCGCAGATTCCAGTACTATGCTGGGGTAATCCTCTCCCATTCACCGGGGAACACTCTCCCGTTTGTGCATTGAAATTACCAAAAGATGCGGATAGGACAAAGTGAACGTCTGCCCACAGTTTAAGACTAAGGCCGAACCTCCCCTTGCAGAGCCCCACCTTCCCAAAATCGACTCGTGCAATGGCCTACAAATTCACTGCTTTTTACACCCTCCTCAGCTTAACTTCATGTACTGTAGCACCTTTCAAGAACCTACTCATTCTGGTAACATCTAGAATTATCCCTGCAACGACCGAACCCCTCCCCCTGCACAGCCCCAGCTCCTATATTATTATTGTCATTATTATTATTATTATTATTATTATTACTATTATTATTATTATTATTATTGTCTTCAAAAGAGAGCGCAATATATCTCCCAATTTCTCTACTTATTATTTATTATTATTATTATTATTATTATTATTTTCCTCAAGAGACCACAATATATCTCCAGCTTTCTTCCTCTCTCTTTTTCTCTCTAATGTTTAACCTGGATTTTCTTTAATTGGGTTAGAGATTCAAGGTCTCTCTCTCTCTCTCTCTCTCTCTCTCTCTCTCTCTCTCTCTCTCTCGTGCATACATTGAGAGTTACTCGGAATTCTGTGTTGTGGTGTTGGATGAATGAGAGAGAGAGAGAGAGAGAGAGAGAGAGAGGGGAGAGAGAGAGAGAGAGAGAGAGAGAGAGAGAGAGAGAGAGAGAGAGAGAGAGAGGGAGAGAGAGAGACCAGACAGACAGACAGACAGACAGAGAGGAAGAGAGAGACAGAGATGGAGAAGAGTAAAGGAAAACAAGTAGGTGTGTGTGTGTGTGTGTGTGTGTGTGTGTGTGTGTGTGTGTGTGTGAGAGAGAGAGAGAGAGAGAGAGAGAGAGAGAGTCAGTGGTTAAGTGCAGGTTGGGCTCTTGTCTTTGCATAAACCACTGATGGGCGGAGGCTAAGACAACCCGCCTGAAAAGGAAGAAAAGCATCAGACGGTGTTAGTGTTGGTGTCATGCTCCCCAGTGCCCCCCCCCGCTCTCTCTCTCTCTCTCTCTCTCACACACACACACACACACACACACACACACACACTCTCTCCATCTATCAATTCGTCATACACCTCACACCAAACTCGGTAATAATTCTCCAATCTCTCCAGTCTAATGAAGCCTATTTCCTCCTTCCTATTGCTCCTTACAGATAATTTCCCTCAGCCTAGGAGTATTACTGAGGAGGAGAGGGGCGTCAGGCTATAGATAGATAGATAGATAGATAGATAGATAGATAAGGAAGGCATCAAGTAATACACAGACTAAGGAGATTGGCTTATATTTGCAATCAGTAGGAAGAAGAAGAGGAGGAGGAAGAGGAGGAGGAGGAGAAGGAGGAGGAGGAGGAGGAGGAGGAGGAGGAGGAGGAGGAGGAGGAGGAGGAGGACGAAGAAGTAAAGTATATGAGACAAAGATAAAGGAGAAACATACATACACACAGACACATAAATCATTAGGTTAAATTTACCAGTGACATACGCTTGGAATTGGACCTTAGTGCTTATAGGCTGAAGGTTAGAGAGAAAATCTATCTATCTGTCTATCTGTTTGTCTGTCTGTCTATTTATCTATTTGTCTGTCTGTCTGTCTGTCTTTATATGTCTCTCTCTCTCTCCCTATCTATCTATCAAGCTGTCCATCTATCTATCTGTCTGTCTGTCCGTCTATCAGTCTGTTTGTCTATCTATCTATCTGTCTGTCTGTCCGTCTATCAGTCTGTTTGTCTATCTATCTGTCTGTCTGTCTGTCATCCTATCTATCTATAGCCAGACGCCTTAATCCCGTAAGGAGTGGCCACAAACAATTCGTCTCCATGTCTCCCTGTCCCCTGCCATTTCGCTGCCCTCCCCCCAACATAAACCCCTGTCTCATATACCTCTCAAAACCATCCCTCCATCTCATCCTCGGCCTTCCCCTCCACTTCACTCACATACACTCTCCTAGTTAGTCTCTCACTCTCCATCCCTCAACTTACATCCCCCTCATATACCTCTCTACTCCATCCCTTCATCTCATCCTCGGTCTCCCCCTCCCTCTCCCCCTCTTCACCTCTAGCTTAGGTAAAAAGAGGTGTGAGGAACTGAGAGAGGGAGACTAGGTTAAGCTGAGCTAGAGAGAGAGAGAGAGAGAGAGAGAGTCATGCTTAGCGAAGGTTATATCAAAGTTAGGTAGGTAGGTAGGTAGGCAGGGAGAGAGAGAGAGAGAGTGAGAGAGAGAGAGACAGACAGAGACAGAGAGACAGTTCTGAATGGAGAGAGCATTGGCTGGATATATATAAACATGAGACAGAGGCCTTGTGGTGTGGATGAAACTCAAGGGCAAGATGAATGAAGTGGGTATATAGGCAGGAAGAAATTTGACCTGTCTTTCTGAAACTACAGGTAACTATAGACAGAGGGAGCGAAATTTAATGCCACAGGGAGGGGAAGGCCAAGGATGAGATGGAGGGTTGGAGAGGTATATGAGAGAGGGGTGTGAGCTGGGAGCAGGGCAGTGAATTGGCGGGGGACTGGGAGACATGGAGGCGATTTGTTTGTGGCCACCCCTTATGGGATTGTGGCGTCTGGCAGTAGATAGATAGACAGAAAGTCCTTTTACTTCACCTGATAGATAACACGTGAATGAGGAGGAGGAAAGTGACAAGCAAGATTTGATTACATTAGGAACATTTTGAGTAAGTTTAAGTAAGATTTCAGTTAGTTTTTGGCACCATTTGTAGTGTAAATGAACTTTTGATTCGACCTATCTATCTGTCTATCTATTGCCAGACGTCTTAATCCCATATGGGGTGGCCACAAACAAATCGCCTCCGCGTCGCCCTGTCCCCCGCCATTTCACTGCCCTGCTCGCAGCTCACCCCCCCCCCTCTTATATACCTCTCCACTCCATCCCTCCATCTCATCCTTGGCCTCCCCCACCTTCTCCCCCCCTCCACCTCACTCACATACACTCTCCTCGTCAGTCTCACACTCTCCATCCTCTCCACATGGCCAAACTACCTCAGTGTGTTTCTCCTAACGCTTCCTATCACATCCACATCCACACCACAACGCTCCTTCACTTCCTTGGCCTCCCCTTCCCTCTCCCCCCCTTCACTTCACTCACATACACTCTCCACGTCAGTCTCTCACTCTCCATCCCCTCCACATGACCAAACTACCTCATCGAACTACACAGGTGAGAATGGATTACTGGTTGCATATGCAGGTGTGAGCAATTTAATCATGCAAGAAATAATGCAAGGAGAAACGAGGCCAGTTGCATGTATAGGGAGGCCATTGATATAGGAGTGATGGGGACTGAAGATTGTATGTACATGAAGCGTGTGGGGAGAATTACGAATGACATTAACCTCTTCCATTTGGTGATTTGTTTTATACTTTATGATCTAGATAATAAAGTCAGTCTCTCTCTCTCTCTCTCTCTCTATGTGAAAGAGAGCAACACACGAAGCCTCGTACACCCACCTTGTAACCTAACCTAACCACGCCCGTCACTCACACACTCCAAGTAATTGTCTAGCTTAAGTCTTCTCTCTCTCTCTCTCTCTCTCTCTCTCTCTCTCTCTCTCTCTCTCTCTCTCTCTCGTGCGATTAGAGAGCGTGAAACTGGTAGAGGCAAGAGAAATGCACATGGCTTGATTAATCCACACACACACACACACACACACACACACACACACACACACACACACACACACACAACAAGCGAAAAACATAGATACATACATACACAGACACACACACACACACACACACACACACACACACACACACCTGTCCTGTTGAGTAAGGTGGGCAGTGTTAGAAAGAGGCTGATGGAGGGGAGAGAGAGGATGGGGGGAGGGAAGGGAGGGGAGAGAGGAGGGGAGGGGAGGGAAGGAAGGGAGGGGAAGGGAGGGGAGAGAGAAGGAGGGGGAGGGAGTGGGGGAGGGAAGGGAGAGAGTGTAAATGGAGATGGGTAGTAGTAGTAGTAGTAGTAGTAGCAGCAGTAGTAGTAACGTGAACCCTGTGGACTGCAGGCTGAAGTTGCCCTCCTCCTGCAGTCCACCATCGTCCTTTTGGGGGATAGGGAGGGAGTTGAGGGACGTTTGTATAACCAGGCAGCTCCACCACCCAGTTATATCAGTGCCACCACGTGAAGGCCTCCCTCTCCAGCGCATGAGGAAGTACAGGAGAGAGAGAGAGAGAGAGAGAGAGAGAGAGAGAGAACCAGGGGAAGAGGAGGGGCAGACCAAGGATGAGATGGAGTGATGGAGTGGAGAGATATATGAAAGAGGGGGATGTGAATTTGGGGGAGGGCAGACAAATGGGACAGGGCGACATGGAGGCGATTTGTTTGTGGCCACCCCTTACGGGATTAAGGCAGTAAGTAGATAGATATATAGGTAGGTAGGTGGATGAATGAGTGGATGGATAGGTAGGTAGGTAAGTAGGTAGGTAGGTAGGTAGGTAGGTAGATGGATGGATGGATAGACAGAGAGACAGATAGATAGATAGATAGACCAAGACCTCGACCTTGCCCTCCATATCACGAGACGCAGGTGAGAGAGACAAAGATGGCGATCGTTTGGTCTCTCTCTCTCTCTCTCTCTCTCTCTCTCTCTCTCTCTCTCAAAGCTAAGTGTGTCAGGCGATTGTTATGGCGTGAGAGTCAGTGTCTGTCTCTGAGTCCATTTTCGGCTG
This sequence comes from Coenobita brevimanus, assembly GCF_032717465.1. Classification (NCBI taxonomy): domain Eukaryota; kingdom Metazoa; phylum Arthropoda; class Malacostraca; order Decapoda; family Coenobitidae; genus Coenobita; species Coenobita brevimanus. Next base: position 2,498,795 of record NC_136990.1, read on the forward strand.
CAGGATGAACTAAGAGAGGATGAAAGGGGCCTCGTCCACCCTGTATTAAGAAATATCTGACCTAGTGGGGCACTGGGGTGAGGTTAGGAAGCTTACTAACACCTCTTCCTTACCGATTTATTCCTGATTCTGCTCCGTTACCTGGAAGCTTACTAACACCTCTTTCCTACCTACCTACCTACCTACTTACACCGGAGGTCATAGGCAGTAGGAAATACAGAGGAAGACAGTTCCAGAGTTGACCTGTTGCACACCTGAAGACTGGGAGTATTGGTTAACTTACCTCCTCTCTCCCTACCTGCCTACCTACCTATCTATCTACCTATCTATCTATCTATCCATCTGTCTGTCTATGTCTGTCTACCTACCTACCTACCCACCCACCTACCTACCTACCTACCTTTCCCTCTCGTCAGGCTCCTATCGACACTCTCAGGTCCAGTACTCAGTAAATCCGTCTATCTTTACCTGGGTCCACATTCTCCCCTAACACCTCTTCCTAAGCGATTTTTTTTTTTTTTTTTTTTTTTTTTTTGTGTCCGACTCTGGGCATAGGCTTCACAGCCTGCTATCAAGGCCCAGCAGTCCTCCTACATACCATACACCTCTACATGTCACCACTTCGGCGCTAACACCCACCGTCCATATTGAATACATGCTAGGGCTGTCTCACACAGGACTGGTGTATTGGTATTAGCGGGGGTATTTTTACAACAACACCACCGTCCATATTGAATACATGCTAGGGCTGTCTCATACAGGACCAGTGTATTGGTATTAGCGGGGGTATTTTTACAACACCACCGTCCATATTGAATACATGCTAGGGCTGTCTCATACAGGACTGGTGTATTGGTATTAGCGGGGGTATTTTTACGACATGTCGGCGGGTCTTCTGGTAGATCAGTAAAGCCTGATTTAATGAAATTCAAATCCTTAAACTGTTCCCTGCACCAGCCGGGATTCGAACCTGGGTCCGTAAGGACTGCAGGCCACCTCTCTACCGATTGAGCCACCGCCTCCCCTCATTACACCTTGTTAGAGAGACTAACGAGAAGAGTGTGAGTGAGGTGGAGGGAGGAGAGGGAGGGGGAGGCCAAGGATGAGATGGAGGGATGGAGTGGAGAGGTCTGTGAGGGGGGGGGTGAGCTGGGAGCAGGGCAGTGAAAAGGCGTGGGACAGGGCGACATGGAGGCGATTTGTTTGTGGTCACCCTTTACGGGATTAAAGCGTCTGGCAATAGACTGACAGATAGATTATATTAACCAGCCGTATCCAAAAATAAATCGCTAAGGAAGAGATGTTTAGCGATCGGATTTGCCCTAGTTTACGTTTTTCTTTTTTTTTGTTTTTTTTTGCTATTTTCGAGCGATTTTAATTCCTATACTCCTTTCACTCTAACTTGACCTAAAATTGCCATCTCGTCTTGAATGATGCGTTATAACAACTGAGTAGCTCTAGAATATGATGCTAGTCACGAAGAAGTGCTATGGGAAGGATGTAGGGCCGTGGTAATCTGTCATTGAGCTTTGCGAAATAAGCTGCGAAATGACGAAAATCAGAGAGAGAGAGAGAGAGAGAGAGAGAGAGAGAGAGAGAGAGAGAGAGGGTCGTGGGTGTACAATCGGTGCAATAGTTAGTGACCCCCAGACATAAGAGGTAGATTACACCCCGCTAATTAACGCACCTGCCCCAGACATAAGAGGTAGATTACACCCTGCTAATTAACACACCTGCCCCAGACATAAGAGGTAGATTACACCCCGCTAATTAACACACCTGCCCCAGACATAAGAGGTAGATTACACCCTGCTAATTAACACACCTGCCCCAGACATAAGAGGTAGATTACACCCTGCTAATTAACACACCTGCCCCAGACATACAGGTAATAGCGAGGTGTTCAAGGTGTGATAAATGGTTCCTATCATTCTCACAGTTATAGATCTTTGACTGGGACTTCTATTCTGACCTAGGTTATAGATTCTTTTTGTTACTTTATATTTTTAAGTTGCCTATTCTTGCGAACTCTCTCACACACTTCCCTCCCTCCTTCGTTCCTCCGTTCGTTAGTTCCTTCCTTCATTCTATCCTCTCCTCCTTCCCTCCTTCCTTACCTATTTCTTTCCCTTTCTTCCTTTCTTCGCTCCTTCCTTCATTCTTTCCTTCCTTCCTTTCCTTCCTTCCTTCCCTCCTTTCCCTCCTTCCTTACATATTTCTTTCCCTTCCTTCCTTTCCTCCCTACCTCCCTTCCTTCCTTCCTTCACCCCTCCTTTCCTCCCTCCTTTCCTTCCTTCCTTCCCCCTTCCTTTCCTCCCTCCTTTCCTTCCTTCCTTCCCCCTCCTTTCCTTCCTTCTTTCCCTCCCTCCTTTCCTTCCCTCCTTCCCTCTCTCCTTTCCTTCCTCCCTACTTACTAGCCTACTTATTTACTTACACACACACATACATACATACATTACATACAGACACACATACATACATACATATTTAACCCCTTCAAACCGAGGGACTATTTTTTCTCCCATTCTCTCTCTCTCTCTCTCTCTCTCTCTCTCTCTCTCTCTCTCTCTCTTAAAAGCATCAAGAGAGAAATAAACACACAGACCTTCATTTCCCTTAAGATTATACCCTAAGAAAGTGAACTAATTAAGGTAAATATGAGAGACTGACGAGGAGAGTATATGTGAGTGAGGTGGAGGGGGGGAGAAGGAGGGGGAGGCCAAGGATGAGATGGAGGGATGGAGTGGAGAGGTACATGAGAGAGGGGGGTGTGAGCTGGGAGCAGGGCAGTGAAATGGCGGGGGACAGGGCGACGTGGAGGCGATTAATTTGTGACCACCCCTTATGGGATTAGGCGTCTGGCAATAAATAGATAGATAGATAGATAGAAAATAATCTCAAGGTAGCATAGGCGAATTAGTTAGGGACCTTAAACGGAAAATGATGGTTGTTGTAAATCTTAGGAGGAGGGGAGAGTAAAAAGTGTATAGATTATCTGATATTTTTGGTGATAAAATGCGGTATCTTTAATGGGTTTCTTGATGGCGGTCGTAAACAGAGAGAGAGAGGGAGAGAGAGAGAGAGAGAGGAAGGCCTTCACGTGGTGGCACTGATATAGCTGGATGGTGGAGGTGCCTGGTTATACAAACGTCCCTCAACTCCCTCCCTATCCCCCAAAAGGACGATGGTGGACTGCAGGAGGAGGGCAACTTCAGCCTGCGGGTAGTGATGAATGTTTATCTATATAGTGATGATGATGATAGTGATGATGATAGTGATGATGATGATGATGATGATGATAGTGATGATGATGATGATGATGATGATGATGATGATGATGGTGATGATGATGATGGTGATGATGATGATGGTGATGATGATGATGATGGTGATGATGATGATGGTGATGATGGTGATGATGATGATGATGATGATGATGGTGATGATGATGATGGTGATGGTGATGATAATGGTGATGATGATGATGATGATGATGATGATGATGATGATGGTGATGGTGATGATGATGATGGGCATTGCAAGGCATGTCTACGGGTGGTTTAGCTTCAGTGTCTTATATGGCATCTTAACTCCATCCTACACTTGGGCTCTTGGCTGCTCTTTAACCTTTCCCCTCCCTCACCTCATCCTCATCCTTCACCTCTACCCCTTCCCCTTCATCTTCTCTCTAGTTTCCCTTCCTTTTCTCTCCGTCTCTCCACTTCTCTCCCCCTCTCCTCTCCATTCTCTCTCTCTTTCTTCCTCCTTCCATTTTTTATTTCCTCCTATCCTCTTCCCTTCTCTACCCTTTTCCCTCCTTTCCTCCTCTCCTGCTTCTCTCCCTCCCTCCCTTACCCCTCCCATCTCCCCTCCTCTCCTCTCCCCTCTTCTTCCCTCTCTTCCTCCTCTCCCTCTTCTTCCCTTCCTTCCTCCTCTCCCTCTTCTTTCCTCCGTCTCCATCCTCCTCCTCCCTCACCTTCCTTCTCTCCTTTCCCCTCTTTCCTCTCTCCCCTCGTCCTTCCCCTCCCCTCTCCTCCCCTCTTACCTCCATCCCTCCCCCTCCTTATCCTCCTTCCTTCCTTACTATCGCCACTCCTTTCCTCTCTCCCCTCTCCTCTCTTCTCTCCATTCCTCTCTTGTCCCCCTCTCTCCACTCCTCTCTTCAAAGACTGATATTCAAAGTCTATACACTATTAGCTTCTGAGTTAGACTATTCTCTCTCTCTCTCTCTCTCTCTCTCTCTCTCTCTCTCTCTCTCTCTCAGTGCCGTTGTAGAAGCGAGTGGGGAGACATTACCTACTCCTCCCTCTACCTCTCCCCTCCAAATCCCACATAATTAACAATCTCTTTCTCTCTCTCTCTCTCTCTCTCTCTCTCTCTCTCTCACTTAATGAGCAACACACAAAGATATGAGAAAAAAAAATATGTAATTTAGTAATGAATTTTGAAGAGACTGTAATATACGAAAAAACTAACCCGCGCTTCGCTGTGGGCTGGGAGAAGAAGAAGGAGTAAGAGGATGGTGGGGGAGGGGGAGGGGAGGGAGAGGGGAGGAGGGGAGGGAGTGGGGAGAGGGGGAGGAGGAGGGGGGATGATGGGGTGAATTGAATGGAGGTGCATAGATAAGGAGGCAAAAAGCATTGAGTGGGGAGGGGGAGAGAGAGAGAGAGAGAGAGAGAGAGAGGGGTTTGACTAGGATAAAAGCTATATTTCCAGTCTAGCTGTCTTATCACCCCGTTACATTAGGCGTGCACACTGCATTAGGATAGTGTAATATTAGGTTTTACGACCGTCAGTGAGAGGGTGGAGAATGAGAGACTGACAAGGAGAGTGTATGAGAGTGAGGTGGAGGGGGAGAGAGGGAGGGGGAGGCCGAGAATGAGATGGAGGGATGGAGTGGAGAGGTATATGAGAGAGGGGGGTGTGAGCTGGGAGCAGGGCAGTTAAATGGCAGGGGACAGGGCGACGTGGAGGCGATTTGTTTGTGGCCACCCCATATGGGATTAAGGCAGCTGGCAATAGATAGATAGACAGACAGATAGACGACCGTCAGTGTGGTGGCCGGCTTCGTAGTTTAAATCCTGTCTGTCCGAATCTATACCAAATTCACTTCAACCTGACCAAACACCTTTCCATCTCTAACTTAGCCTAAAATTGCCATCCATCTCTCTAACTTGGTCTAAAATTGCCATCTCCCCATTTTCCATTCGTTGTACTGACACTAGATGATGATGCTAGTCACGAAGAAGTGCTATGGGACGATTATAGAGCCATGGTACTGTCTTCTTCGGCCTTAGAGCCTGTGGACAGCTGAAGGAAGAAAAGCTGGGCCAAGTTAAGGTGAAAGGAGTATATGTCAATGGTGAGATAATGTTAATCTTGTGTCAGAGAGAGAGAGAGAGAGAGAGAGAGAGAGAGAATAGCACTTTTTCGTGACTAGCACCATATTGTAGTGTTAATCTCTTCAACACTGCAATCGAGAGAGAGAGAGAGAGAGAGAGAGAGAGAGAGAGAGAGAGAGAGAGAGAGAGAGAGAGAGAGAGAGAGAGCAGTAATAATAGTAGTAATATCCTTGTCACAGATATGAGAGAGAGAGAGAGAGAGAGAGAGAGAGAGAGAGAGAGAGAGAGAGAGCAGTAATAATAGTAGTAATATCCTTGTCACAGATATGAGAGAGAGAGAGAGAGAGAGAGAGAGAGAGAGAGAATCTAATTAAACACGACCCAAGCTCAGCATAATATTAAATGAGAATATTAATTAGCCACAGGGGACGGGCACATTCCCTAACACCTTTTCCTATGCGATTTATTTTGCTTATTACGCCTTAGTCCACGTAAATCCCCTAACACCTTTTCCTAACCGATTTATTTTGCTTATTACACCTTAGTCCTATTAAATATCCTAACACCTTTTCGTAATCGATTTATTTTGCTTATTACACCTTAGTCCACTTAAATCCCCTAACATCTTTTCCTAAGCG
>NC_136990.1:2507274-2509774 GCF_032717465.1 Coenobita brevimanus
AGGATGGATGGAAGGATGGAAGGAAGGATGGATGGAAGGGTGGGAGGTAGGAAGGATGGAAGGAAGGATGGATGGGAGGTAGGAGGAAGGATGGAAGAAAGGAAAGAAGGATGAAAGGATGGGTGGATGGATGGAAGGATGGGAGGAAGGAAGGAAGGAAGGATGGATGGAAGGATTGGAGGTAGGAAGGAAGGAAGAATGGAAGGATGGATGGAAGGATGGAGAGATGTAATGAAGGAAGGATGGAAGGATAGGTGGAAGGATGAGTGGAAGGATAGGTGGAAGGATGGAAGGATAGGTGGAAGGATGAGTGGAAGGATAGGTGGAAGGAAGGAAGGAAGGAAGGATGGATGTAAGGAAGGAAGGATGGAAGGAAGGAAGAAAGGGAGGGGTGGGAGGGAGGATGGAATGAGAGGGAGCGGGTGGGAGGGAGGATGGAATGAGATGGAAAGGAGGATGGAAGGAAGGAAGGAAGGACGGAATGAAGGAAGGAAGGATATGAGGTTGGAATGGAAGGATGGAAGTAAGGAAGGAAGGAGGAGAGGATGGAAGGAAGAAAGGAAGGAAGGGAGAAGGAAAGGGAGGATGGAAGGAAGAAAGGAAGGAAGGGAGAAGGAAAGGGAGGATGGAAGGGAGGCCAGCAAGGATATGAAGGGACAGAAAAGAGATTTAATTAGGAGCTGGAAGGCATACTGAAATTGAGCTGACAGGGACTGAAAAGGGGCTGACAGGGGTTGACAGGGACTGGACGGTTGCTGAAGAGAGTGTGACAAAACTGGAAAGGAACTGGAAGAGTGTGGGAGGGTGCTGGAAAGGGTTTGGAAGAGTGTAGAAGGATCTGGAAGGGGCTGGAAGGGTGTGACAGGGGCTGGAAAGGATGTGGAAGGGACTGGAAGGATGTGAAAGAGGCTGGAAAGGATGAGGATTGATGTGGAAGGGGCTGGAAGTGTGTGACAGGGACTGGAAAGGATGTGGAAGGGTCTGGAACTGACTGAAAAGGTGTGGGAGGGTACTGGAAAGGAGTGGAAGGGTCTGGAAGGATGTGACAGGGACTGGAAGGATGTAGAAGGATGTGGAAGAGTGCTGGAAAGGTTTGGAAGGGTGTGGAAGGGACTGGAAAGGATGTAGAAGGAACTGGAAGGGTGTGAGAGGGAGTGAAAGGACGTGGAAGGGTGTGGGAGGGTACTGGAAAGGAGTGGAAGGGTCTGGAAGGATGTGACAGGAACTGGAAGGATGTGGAAGAGTGCTGGAAAGGTCTGGAAGGGTGTGGAAGGGACTGGAAAGGATGTGGAAGGGTGTGGAAGGGTGGATCTGAGCTACAAAAGGACAAAGTGTGGTGACTCATTGTTGACGTGGAGCGAAGAAATTTTAGTGGATTAGGTAGGCACGGCAGGCTAGGGGGAGGGGAGTCGGCAGGGAGGAAAGGGAGGGGAAGGGAGGGGAGGCAGGGAGGGAGGGAAGGGGAATCGTGGGAGGCAGAGGGATGGAGGGAGGTAGGGAAGAAAGAGAAAGGGGTGGAGACAGCTTTGAAAGGATGGGGAAAAAAGGTAGGTGGAGGTAGGAGTAAGGGGAAGAGGGGAAGTGGGATAGGGCAGGGGACGGGGGGAAGGGAGAGGCGGGGAGAAGAGGTAGAGGGGAGGGAGAGGCCAGGAGAAGAGGCAGGGGGTTGGGAGAGACAGGGAGGGAAGGAGAGGAAGGTAGGGAAGAGGAGGAAGGAGGGATGGTACTTTGGAAGGAAGGCAGGAAAAAAAGGAAATGTACAAAGGCAAACAGACAGGCATTAATAGTTGGAAGAGTGGGAGAAGGAGAGAAGGGGGAAAGGGAGGAAGGGAGAGAGAGAGGGAGGGAGAGAAGGGGGAGAGGGAGGGAGAGAAGGGAGAGAGGGAGGGAGAGAAGGGAGGGAGGGAGAGAAGGGAGAGAGGGAGGAAGAGAGGCAATTGAGGTGGGGTGATAAGAGACGGCCATTAGAGATTAGGTGGGAGGGAGGAAAGAAGGAAAAAAGGATAGGAGAAGAGGGAGGGAGGAAAAAAGGAGAGAGAGAGAGAGAGAGAGAGAGAGAGAGAGAGAGAGAGAGAGAATAAAGCAAATCAGGTCTAAAAGCATCCGCCATCATTGCATGTCCACAGACTCCCACCCACACAACGCTTCACACACTCTTCCATTCTTATGCAAATGTCTGCCTTTCAGGGCGTTGGACATGAATAGAGGAGGCAGAGAGCGTAAAAAAATATCAAAATAATCTCCCAAAATAGCTATAGTAGTAATAATAATTTTAGGAAGGGAGAAATATGAGCAGAAAGTCATTTAGGGAGGAATGAGGAAGATGGAAGACAGGATACAGTGCTAGCGAATTATTGACCACTTCCTTTTATTCTTGGCCGTATCTTAAAGTCTCTTAAAGGGACCAAAACAAAGCCAATTCGATTTCTTAGCTCAGTAGGCAGAGACCGTAACAAATATTAAAATAATCTCCAAGAATAGCTATAGTAGTAATAATAAC
>NC_136990.1:2519774-2524774 GCF_032717465.1 Coenobita brevimanus
ATGATGATGATGATGATGATGATGATACACTGCATAGATGAACCGTACAATCTTCTCTCATACATCATACACTCTTCATACACGCTCAGACATCCCTCTTCATACACGCTCAGACACCCCTCTTCATACACGCTCAGACACCCCTCTTCATACACGCTTCTATCTCTCAGCCAAGGATTCACTTCCCCCCATGTAATTCATCACAAAACTCTTATTAATCATCTTTTGGTGGGATGGAGGGTAGGCAATTAGACAAGGCCATCATTAAGGCTCTCTGTAATTACTCTGGTCCCTTAATCACTATCATTACACACAGGCAATTAACAGGGCTCTTGGTCAAGCTTAGAACCAGATCCTGCCTTATTCTCAGTACGGTCTGGGTAATAATTTCTCTTTCTTGTACTTAGCTTGGGCTTGTGATGGTGAGGGGCCTTCTCGTGGTGGCACTGATATGGCTAGGTAGGGAAGCTGCCTGGCTATATAAACGTCCCTCTACCCCCTCCCTATCCCCCAAAAGGATGGTGGGATACACAAGGAGGGTAACTTCAGCCTGCAGCCCACAGAGTTCACGTTTCAGATGAACCTGGCTGCACACCTGCTGTTACCTTTACTTAACCTGCATTTTCTTCCTCATGCAGCTTATTTCACGTGGCTCAGAGGTAGAAGAGGATTATACTAAGGCTCTACATCCTTCCCATAGCACTTCTTCGTGATTAGCATCATAATCTAGTGTTAATATGGTGCCACAGCTCACCATTCAAGGAGAGATGGTAAATTTTAGGCCCGGTTGAAGTGAAAAGAGTATTATTTCGCGTATTTTTTTTTTACAAATTGTCTGTCTTATGATCATACCACAAGTCTTGAGAGAGAGAGAGAGAGAGAGAGAGAGAGAGAGAGAATGTGAGATGAGGTGAGGTGTGTGTGTGTGTTTATGTATTATGTGAGGTATGCGTGAGTTTATGTATTGTGTGTGTATGTGTGTGTGTGTGTGTGTGTGTGTGTGTGAGAAAGAGAGAGAGAGAGAGAACAAAGTGAGGGTGGGAGACTTCAAGACGTTGATAAGAAACTACCAACAAGGCTTGATCAGTGAGTCATTCAACACTACACACTTATACACACCCAAATTCAGACACACACACACACACACACACACACACACACACACACACACACACACACACACACTTACCTCACCCACATCCACAAAACAACACCACCCAAGCCATGTACACAGACCTACCCCACCCACACCCACACCCACACCCACAAACCTACCCCCCCCACACACCCACCCACACACACCCACAAACCCATCCACCCCATACCCACAAACCCATCCACCCCACACCCACACCCACACACACCCACAAACCCACCCACCCCACACCCACACCCACACACACCCACAAACCCACCCACCCCACACCAACACACACTCACAAACCCACCCACCCCACACCAACACACACTCACAAACCCACCCACCCCACACCAACACACACCCACAAACCTACCCACCCCACACACCCACACCTACTCAACACACATCCACAAACCCACCCACCCCATACCAAAACACACCCACAAACCCACCCACCCCACACCAACACACACCCACAAACCTACCCACCCCACACATCCACACCTACCCACGAACCCACCCACCCCACACACCCACACCCACACACTACACCCACCCACACTCACACAGCCACAGACAGTAAAAAACAGCTATTGAGTTGATTGAATGACACTGCTTCGAAACATGCTTCTGATAAATGCTGCTTCAGACAGATAAGGGAGAATATCTGTAGCTGGTATCTAAACTTGGAGAGGGGAAAGTTGGACTGAGAGAGAGACAAATGAGAAAGACTTACGTAGCGGTGAAAATACATAACGTTGAGAGAGAGAGAGAGAGAGAGAGAGGGGGGGGGACAGGGAGGGAGGGTATGTGAGTGAATTTGTGTGTGTGTGTGTGTGTGTGAGAGAGAAAGAGAAAGAGAGAGGGGGGGGCAGGGAGGGAGGGTATGTGAGTGAATTTGTGTGTGTGTGTGTGTGTGTGTGTGTGTGTGGACAAGTGAAGGACTCCCATTAGTCAAGCGTCGTAACAGGATATAAGGACACAATCTCACTCCTTAGTCTCTTCCTTTTGGCAATCTCTCTCTCTCTCTCTCTCTCTCTCTCTCTCTCTCTCTCTCTCTCTCTTTCGACCCATATCTTTCCAGAGAGAAGGGAGGTAAATTATCTTTTCCCAGATACTTGTCCTTCCCTTCCCCTCCCTTCCCTTCCCTTCCCTTCGCTTCCCCTCCCTTCCCTCCCTACCCTTCTCTTAGCTTCCCCTCCCTTCCACTCCCTCCCCTTCCCTCCCTTTCTTTCCCTCCCTACCCTTCTCTTAGCTTCCCCTCCCTTCCACTCCCTCCCCTTCCCTCCCTTCCTTTCCCTCCCTACCCTCCTCTTAGCTTCCCCTCCCTTCCACTCCCTTCCCTTCCCTTCCCTTCGCCTCCCTTCCACTCACTCCCTTTTCCTTCCCTTCCTTTCCTTTCCCTTCCCTTCCCTTCCTTTCCTTTCCCTTCCCTTCCCTTCCTTTCCTTTCCCTTCCCTTCCTTTCCTTTCCCTTCCCTTCCCTTCCCCTCCCTTCCCTTCCCTTCCCTTCCCTTCCCTTCCCTTCCCTTCCCTTCCCTTCCCTTCCCTTCCCTTCCCTTCCCTTCCCTTCCCCTCCCTTCCCTTCCCTTCCCTTCCCCTCCCTTCCCTTCCCTTCCCTTCCCTTCCCCTCCCTTCCCTTCCCTTCCCCTCCCTTCCCTTCCCTTCCCTTCCCCTCCCTTCCCTTCCCTTCCCTTCCTTTCTTTCCCCTCCCTTTCCCTTCCCTTCCCTTCCCTTCCCTTCCCTTCCCCTCCCTTCCCTTCCCTTCCCTTCCCTTCCCTTCCCTTCTTTCCCCTCCCTTTCCCTTCCCTTCCCTTCCCTCCCTTCCCTTCCCTTCCCTTCCCTTCCCTTTCCCTCCCCTCCCTTCCCATCTGGTCAGGACGGTGTGGGTACGCTTCATCTCAGTCTACATTCTTCAGTAGTTTCATTTGTGATATTTGTAACTTTCCTCCTCCCTCCAGTCCTCCTTTGGCATCTCTTCCTCCTTCTCTCCTCCTTCACTATCCTTTCCTTCCTTCCTTCCTTCCTTCTTTCGTTTTATCTCTCTTCCCTTCCTTCCTTCCTTCCTTCCTTCTCCTTTCTTTCTACTCCATATTCTCTCTCTCCCCTCTCCTACTATCAGTTAACTTTTTCTACACTTCTCTCAAATTCTTTTCTTTCTCTCACCTTTATTTATCCTCCTCCTCCTCCTCCTCCTCCTCCTCCTCCTCCTCCTCCTTCCTTCCTTTCTTCCTTCCTTCCTTCCTTCCGTCGTCCTTCTTATAATTTTCTTTTTCCTCTCCTTCTTCTTCTCTTCTCTTCCCTTCCCTTCCCTTCTTCCCTCCTCTGTCCTCGCCACTCCTCTCCTCTCCGCTCCTCTCCTCTCCTCTCCTCTCCTCTCCGCTCCGCTCCTCTCCTCTCCTCTCTTCTCCGCTCCTCTCCTCTCCTCTCCTCTCCGCTCCGCTCCTCTCCTCTCCTCTCCGCTCCTCTCCTCTCCCCTCCTCTCCGCTCCGCTCCTCTCCTCTCCTCTCCTCTCCTCTCTTCTCCGCTCCTCTCCTCTCCTCTCCAATCAAGGCCACATATTCACAAAACAGCACCTGTCCATCACCTTCCCCTGCCGAATTAAATCTCTTCTCTTCTACCCTTTCCATTCCTCTCCTCTCCTCTCCTTTCCTCTCCTCTCCTCTCCTCTCTTCTCCTCCCCTCCCCTCTCCTCCATCTTCCCTCTCCAATCAAGGCCACACATACACAAAACAGCACCTGCCCATCGCCTCCCCGTGTCGAATCAGCTGTTGATGAATGGCAGTGTACCGTAATGAAGCGATCAGATGAAGAGGACAGACCGAGCCTTCCTTTGTACCCTTGTCATATTAAACTGCCTGAGTACACACACACACACACACACACACGCACATGAAGAGGGAGGGAGAGAGAGAGAGAGAGACTTCACCTGTACCCCAGTCAGGCACAGTCCAATTACCAGTATTGACCAAACAGTCGAAAAAAATATATATATATATATCTCATATTTTGGCACGTCGCGATTTTCGACAATTTCGCCCCGTAGCGTCGAGCGCGATAGCCGAAATTTTTGTTTCGTATTTTTCTGACACTGCCCGGCATCACCACGACCCAGTGCAAAAAGAATTAGGTCTACATCTTTTACCGTTCACGTGAAAGAAACACACACACACACACACACACACACACACACACACACACACACACACACACACACAGCTTGACTTTATATATACTGACCCCAGCGGTTATATAGCACAGAATCAGGGCAGACAGATGTGTGTGTGTGTGTGTGTGTGTGTGTGTGTGTGAGTGTGAGTGTGTGTGTGTGTGTGTGTGTGTGTGTGTGTGTGTGTGTGTGTGTGTGTGTGTGTGTGAAATAGACATAGGGAGAGAGAGAGAGGGTATAAGAGGGAGAAAATGAAGAGTGTGTGGGTAGTTAGACAATATATGTGTGTGTGTGTGTGTGTGTGTGTGTGTGTGTGTGTGTGTGTGTGTGTGTGTGTGTGTGTGTGTGTGTGTGTGTGTGTGTGTGTGTGTGGACCACCGAACCCTTACATCACCCCCCTGGTTACATCACGCCACCAAAAGTGTAATCGTAATATTAGGTGGAGTCTAGGCAACCGCAGGCTCTGAATAGGCTCTAATGGAAACCCCTATCCCACCCTACACCACACCATCCACTCATCTGATTGACCGAGTATCCGATTCAGTTCAAAGATTTATTATTTCGTATCCTTTCACTGTCTTCAAGATTTTATTTAGCTTGTGAAGAGTGTATGTAGAGGGAGGGGTAGACCAAGGATGAAATGAAGGAATGGAGTGGAGAGGATGGAGAATGAGAGACTAACTAGAAGAGG
>NC_136990.1:2527274-2542274 GCF_032717465.1 Coenobita brevimanus
ATCCGAGTCATTTAGATATCGACTCTTCTCACCTGACTGCTTTTGTTTACATCGCCGCCATCTTTGTTTGCCGAGTGGTTGTCATGGTGATGGATTGTTTACATCTGTCAGCTGGACGTGTGTGGTGCGTGGCAGTGAATATATTGGGGTCTTGATATGGAAGGGATTATGAAGCTTGTCTGCACCTGTGTGTGTGTGTGTGTGTGTGTGTGTGTGTGTGTGTGTGTGTGTGTGTGTGTGCGCGCGCAAGTAACTGTTCAGACGTGAGGCGGAAGGCGTGCGTCCTTTGTTTTTGTGTTTGTTTTTGGTCCCTCACTGTGTTTGTTAGTTGGCAGGGCTTAGTTTGAACACCCAGCTCTTAGTTCCCATAATGGTTCAGGACAGGGACGCCTTCATGTAGTGGCACTGATATTAACGGGCGGAGCATTTGGAGTTACATGGAGAGACAGACTGACAAATGAGGAAGTGAAGGAGTGTCGTGATGTGGATGTGGATGTGGAGTTACATGGAGAGACAGACTGACAAATGAGGAAGTGAAGGAGTGTCGTGGTGTGGATGTGGATGTGATAGGAAGCGTTAGGAGAAACACAATGAGGTGGTTTTGCCATGTGGAGAGGATGGAGAGTGAGAGACTGACGAGGAGAGTGTATGTGAGTGAGGTGGAGGGGGGGAGAGGGAGGAGAAGGTCAAGGATGAGATGGAGGGATGGGGTGGAGAGGTATATGAGAGAAGGGGGTGTGAGCTTGGAGCAGGGCAGTGACATGGCGGGGAACAGGGCGACGTGGAGGCGATTTATTTGTGGCCACCCTTTACGGGATTAAGGCGTCTGGCAATAGCTAGATAGATAGGATCCACTGCCCTTGTATACAAACTCTTCAACTTCTTCCCTATTCCAACTCCACTATACAATCTTTATCTATCTATAGCCCGACACCCTAATCCCGCAAAGGGTGGCTGCAGACAAAACGCCTCCAAGTCGCTCTGTCACCCACCATTTGACTGCCCTCCCTCCAACTCACTCCCCCCTCCCTCATATACCTCTCAACTCCATCCCTCCACCTCATCCTCGGTCTCCCCTCCCTCTCCCTCCCTCCACTTCACCTACATACACCCTCTTAGTCAGTCTTTCATTCTCTATACAAACTCTTCAACTCCCTCCCTATCCCAAATCCACTGCCTGGTTATACAAACGTCCCTCAACTCCCACCCTATCCCCCAAAAGGACGATGGTGGACTGCAGGAGGAGGGCAACTTCAGCCTGCAGTCCACTGGGTCCACATTTCAGAACAGCCTGAAGCAACAACAACAACAACAATAATAATAATAATAATAATAATAATAATAATAATATATAGTGTGTTGACGCCACTTCTTGTCGTACTCTAACTTGGCCTAAAATTGCCATCTCTCCATCTTGAATGCTGATTTGTAACAGTATAGGAACAGTAGAAGATGATGCTAGTCACGAAGAAGTGCTATGTAAAGGATGTAGAGGCACGGTGACTTCTTCCGGCACTGAGCTACGTGAAATAAGCCTCAAATGGACGAATATCTGGGCCAAGTTAATATGAAAAGAGTATAGTGACAGAGTGCATTGTTTTACTCTGCCTTCCTTAATTTAACTTTGCCTCGCTTTATTTAGATTTGGGGTATAATGGAGTGTGGTGGAGTGTGGTAGAGAGTGGTACGGTGTGGTAGGGAGTGGTACGGTGTGGTGGTGTGTGGTAGAGAGTGGTACGGTGTAGTGGAGTGTAGAAGAGCGTTTAAGAATATGAAAGTGCGTAGAGAAGTGCCTCCGAGAATGTAGTAGTGGTGTTTGGTAGTGTGTGGTAGGGTGTCGTAGTGTGTGTGGTGGTGTGTGGTAGTGTATAGTAGTGTGTGGTAATGTGTGGTAGTGTATAGTAGTGTGGTAGTGTGTGGTAGTGTATAGTAGTGTGGTAGTGTGTGGTAGTGTACTCTGTGGTGTGTGGTAGCGTGCGGTGGTGTGTGGTAATGTGTGGTAGTGTATAGTAATGTGTGGTAGTGTATAGTAGTGTGGTAGTGACGGTTTCTAAAAAAAGTGGGGCGTCGTACTGAAGGGGTAAATGTCACCTGTAGGATGAGGGCAGCGTTACTTCACCTTGGCAGAAGAATTGGGTAACGCGATACTCAATAAATATCCCTTTTTGACGCTACAAGGCACGTATATACAGCTGGAGACATATAAACCTGGTACAGCATCGGTGGGTGCCAGAGATCGAGCAGCTGATACGTGACAAAATACAGCTGGGGACTTATAAACGTGGTACAGCATCAGTGTCTGCCAGAGATCGAGCAGCTGATACGTGACAAAATACAGCTGGGGACTTATAAACGTGGTACAGCATCAGTGTCTGCCAGAGATCGAGCAGCTGGTACGTGACAAACTACAGCTGGGGACTTATAAACGTGGTACAGCATCAGTGTCTGCCAGAGATCGAGCAGCTGGTACTTGACAAAATACAGATACCGACTTTTTCTGTTCACATGTACAACTGGGAACATATAAGCCCGGTACCGGATCAATAAATGCCAGAGATCGAGCAGTTGGTACTTGATAAAATACAGTTACCGACTTTTTCTGGACGCTACAAGGATAGGTATGTACAGTTGGCGACATATGCACCTGGGACAGCAACAATGGGTGCTAGAGATCGAGCATTTGGTACACTTAACCTTGAGATAATGAGATGTTTGTCGGTGGGGCAGACATGAGTGAAGGAAGGCGTTGGAAATGAGTTGAAATGACAAGGTAGCCGTGATGCATGTCCATTGGCGATTGTAGCTAGATCTCCACACACACACACACACACACACACACACACACACTTATTTACATATTGTTCCACGATCACGTCCAATTACATGTGTACATATACGAAAGGTCAAGGCACACACACACACACACACACACACACACACACACACACACACACACACACACACACCTTAACTTGGCCCAGATTTTCGTTCTTTGGCAGCTTATTTCACGTAGCTCAGTGGCAGAAAAAGACAATACTATGGCTCTACATCCTTCCCATAGCACTTCTTCGTGACTAGACTCCTTTCACCTTAACTTGGCCCAGATTTTCGTCCTTTGGCAGCTTATTTCACGTAGCTCAGTGGCAGAAAAAGACAATACTACGGCTCTACATCCTTCCCATAGCACTTCTTCGTGACTATACTCCTTTCACCTTAACTTGGCCCAGATTTTCGTCCTTTGGCAGCTTATTTCACGTAGCTCAGTGGCAGAAAAAGACAATACTACGGCTCTACATCCTTCCTATAGCACTTCATCGTGACTAGAAGCATATTCTAGTGTTAATCTATTGTTACAACTCAGCAATCAAGATGGAGGGATGGCAATTTTAGGCCAAGTTAGAGTAAAAAGAGTACAGTGCACTCTTTATAACCTGACGAAGAATCTCTCTCTCTCTCTCTCTCTCTCTCTCTCTCTCTCTCTCTCTTTCATTCATGTCAACTTTTTTTGTCCTCTGTTCTATTGCATCTCTCTCTCTCTCTCTCTCTCTCTCTCTCTCTCATGCTCAGTATTTCATTGTGTCTATTTATCTGCCTACCCGTTCTATCTATTTCTCATGTATAACAATAAAAGAAGACATTGAGATATAACATGCAAAATAAATCGCTATGGAAAAGATGTTAGGGAATATTAAGAACTTTTATAAATCCATGTCCTGTTCCTCTCACTGTTATCTATCGTCCCTTTTCCTTTCATGTCTATCAGGCATTGTACTCTCTCTCTCTCTCTCTCTCTCTCTCTCTCTCTCTCTCTCTCTCTCTCTCTCTCTCACACCTTACAAAACTCTTCATTTCTCTCTTCTCCTACTTCTTCCTCTTCTCGTCTCTTTTCTCCTCATCTTCGATCCTTCCATCCTTCCTTCCTTCCTTCATTTATTCTTTCCATCCTTCCTCTTCCTCCTTCCTTCTTTCTCTTCTCTCTTTTTCCTTTTCTGTGTTAGCTTCCTCTGTTTCTCCTCCCTTCCTCCTTCCACTTCTACTTTCCTACCTTCCTTTCTTCCTTCCTTCCTTCCTTCCTACACATACACACTCCTTCCTGCCATCCTTCCTTCCTTCTCTACAACCCTTCTTCCCTTCTTGAACGGTAAAATCCTCCTTTCTTCTTTCTCTCCTCTCCTCCCTCCCTCCCTCCCGCCTTCATACCTCTCCTCCTTTCCTCCCTCTCTCCACATCTCTCCTTCTTTCCTCCCTTCCCTCCCTTCCCATCTTCTTCCTCCAAATCAACTACATTCTTCTCCCTTCCTTCCTTTCATCCTCCCTCCCTCCACTTCTTCCTCCCTCCCTGTTTCCCTCCTTCCCTCTCTCCCTCCCTCCTCCTCTTCTTTCCTCCCTCTTTCCCTCCCTCCCTCTCTCCATATCTCTCCTCCTTCCCTCCCTCTCCTTCTTCTTTCCTCTTTCCTTCCCCCACATCTACACCACCCTTCTCCCTTCCTCCCTTTCATCCTTCCTCCTTCTACTTCTTCTTCCTTCCCTCTCTCCCTCCTCCTCTTCTTTTCTCCCTCCCTCCTCCTCTTCTTTCCTCCCTCCCTCCTCCTCTTCTTCCCTCCCTCCTTCCTCCCTCCCTCCCAGCCATAGATATCCCTTTATCACGCAGTTCAGTGGCAGTATGAAGCCAGTAATTGCCTAGTAATTTACTGCTGATGAGGTCATTTGTCTGAGAGAGAGAGAGAGAGAGAGAGAGAGAGAGAGAGAGAGAGAGAGAGAGAGAGAGAGAGAGAGAGAGAGAGAGAGGTAACAGAAGAGGAGACAGGAAAATAGTTGACATGAGAGAGAAAGACAGACAGACAGACAGACAGACAGAGGGAGACAGACAGAGAGACAGACAGAATCAGAGAGAGAATTAGAAAAAGAAAGAGAGAGAGAGAGACAGACAGACAGACAGAATCAGAGAGAGAATGAGAAAAAGAAAGAGAGACAGACAGACAGACAGACAGACAGAGACAGAAAGAGAGACAGACAGACATAGTAGAGTGTGGTAGGCGATGGTGCTAGAGTTGTAGTGTGGCAAGGAGTGTGGTAGTGTGGTAGGGAGTGTGGTGAAGGTGTGGTGGGGAGGTTAGGTACATCAGACAGGGAAGAGTGAAGGGATAGTGCGTCTTTCCTTTATCTCTCTCTCTCTCTCTCTCTCTCTCTCTCTCTCTCTCTCTCTCTCTCTCTCTCTCTCCGTCATGGTGTTCTTTAGGGTGTTGTGGTGCTTGGAGGTGTGGTGGAGTGTGGTAGGGAGTGGTAGAAAGAGGCGGACTGTGGTAGAAAGTGAGGATGTTGGAGAGAAGAAGAGTGTGGTAGAGAGTGTGGTAAGAGGTGTGGTGCAGTATGGTAGTGTGTGGTGGAGTGTGGCAAAGTGTGGTAGGGTGTGGTGCAGTGTGGTAGTGTGTGGTGGAGTGTGGCAAAGTGTGGTAGTGTGTGGTGGAGTGTGGCAAAGTGTGGCTACTAGGGTGTGGTGGAGTGTGGTAGTGTGTGGTGGAGTGTGGCAAAGTGTGGTAGGGTGTGGTGGAGTGTGGCAAAGTGTGGTAGGGTGTGGTGGAGTGTGGCAGTGTGGTAGGGTGTGGTGGAGTGTGGCAAAGTGTGGTAGGGTGTGGTGGAGTGTGGCAAAGTGTGGTAGGGTGTGGTGGAGTGTGGCAAAGTGTGGTAGGGTGTGGTGGAGTGTGGTAAAGTGTGGCAAAGTGTGGTAGTGTGTGGTGGAGTGTGGCAAAGTGTGGCAGGGTGTGGTGGAGTGTGGCAAAGTGTGGTAGGGTGTGGTGGAGTGTGGCAAAGTGTGGTAGTGTGTGGTGGAGTGTGGCAAAGTGTGGCAGGGTGTGGTGGAGTGTGGCAAAGTGTGGTAGGGTGTGGTGGAGTGTGGTGGAGTGTGGTAAAAGGTCGCGGTACATCAGGGAAGGAATGGCCCGTCTCACTCTTATCTGGTCCCTTTGTTTACATTCATGTCCTTTGGTCCATCTCGTGCTGGGGCTTCTTCTCCTCACCTTACATTCGTTTTATTCCTTCAAGGTCTATCTCCACGATCTATCTATCTATCTATCCATCTATGTATCTATCTATTTATCTATTTTTTTTACTGAAAGAGGAAGAAACGATGGATTGAATTTTCTTTGTTTTGGGATTCGAATTTTTCAGGCGAAGGACATTTCAGAAAAGATATATTGATTTTCTTTCTTTTTTTGGCCACTGGGACAATTTTTCTATCTATTTTTTTCTATCTATTTTTGGTTTTGTGTGTTAGAGAGGGAGGCCTTCACGTGGTGGCACTGATATAACTGGGTGGTGGAGCTGCCTGGTTATACACACGTCCCTCAGTCACTTCCCTGTCCCCCGAAAGGACGGTGGTGGAGTCTCTCTCTCTCTCTCTCTCTCTCTCTCTCTCTCTCTCTCTCTCTCTTTCCACACACACACACACACACACACACACACACACACACACACACACACACACAGAAATGAAGCTGCATCAAGGTGTAATAGACAAAATAAATCGCTTACATAACAGCGCTACAAACCTCCTAACCGCACCATTTCTCTCTCTCTCTCCTTACGGCCTCAGATTCTGATAAGAAGAAGAACAAGAACAACAACAACAACTACTACTACTACTACTACTACTACTACTACTACTACTACTACCACTACTACTACTATTACTATTACTACTACTACTACTACTACTTCTACTACTACTATTACTGCTACTACTACTCTTACTACTACGACTAATAATATTAATAATAATAATAGTAGTAGTAGTAGTAACACCACCACCAACAACAACACAAGACATCCAGGTACAAGGACCAAAACAAATCGCTCTCAAAACGGCGCTACGAACTCCATGACCCAAATTTTCTCTCTCTCTCCCTACAGCCTCAGAATCTGGTGCTGATGGGCGACTTTCCAGACTGTGCAGTGAAGCTATGTGACTTTGAAATTTCCCGCCTTTTGACTCCAGGCAGAGACGTGAGGGAGGTACTGGGCACGCCTGATTATGTGGGTGAGTATTGCGTGCGTGCGTGCGTGAGGGAGGAAGTGTGTGCGTGCGTGAGGGAGGGAGGGAGTGGGATATGGGTGTATGTTTTTGCTTTGTTGAGTGACGGAGGGAGTGAGTGGGTGAGGGAGGGAGTGAGGGAGGGAGGGAAGGAAGAAGGGAGGGAGTGAGATATGGGTCGGTGTTTTTGATATGTTGAGTGAGGGAGGGAGGGAGGGAGGGAGGGAGGGAGGGAGTAAGTAAGTAAGTAAGGGAGCCAGCCACTCATTCACCCACTCATTCATTCATTCCCCATCCTTCCTCCTCCACTTCTTTCCATCTTCTCTCCACCCTGCTCCACCCTGCTCCTCCCACGCCCATTATCCGTTTCTCCTCCTCATTGCATATCATTTGCATATTAATCCCGTGTTGCATAAACTTGACCGAACTGGAAGGGGGTATTGCTTTTACGTATGCTCTTTGTTTGTTAATTGTAAGGCAAGAGACCTCCTTTTTCCCTAATTTGGGGTCCTGTTTCGCTCCATTCGATGCGGGGATGGTGGTGGTGAGGGTGACGGTGGTGGTGGTGATGATGGTGGTGTTGGTGGTGGTGGTGATGATGATAATGGTGGTGGTGGTGGTGGTGGTGGTGGTAGTGATGGTGATGATGATGATGATGATGATGATGATAATGGTGGTGGTGGTGGTGGTGGTGGTGGTGGTGGTGGTGGTGGTGGTGGGGTGGTGGTGGTGGTGGTGGTGGTGGTGATGGTGGTGGTGGTGGTGGTGTAGTGAGGGCTGTGGTGTTATAAGATGGAGTGGTGGTGAGGGGTGTGGTGGGAAAGGGTTATGAGTAAGAGTGGGCTGTGTAAGAACATAGAACATAAGAAGAGAGGATAACTGCAGTAGGCCGGTTGGCCCATGCTAGGCAGCTCCTAGAAGAGTAACTGAACTACTAGAATGAGATAAGGATAGCAAAGAAGAAGGCTCTCCCCCGCCCTCCAAACCCTCCAGCCGAAGCCGGCAGGAAAAAGTCAGAAAGAACACCACGCCGTATAGAAAAACTGGCGTGGACATTTTACAGGAAAGTGTGAAAGGAGAATAGAGACTATCATAGTGTAACCTGAAAAGAAAATTTATTTTTGAATTAGTATTGGTTATAATATTTTCTTTATTCTATATCCACCCCTTATTTGTCATATGCTTATCTAGCCTATGCTTGAAACTCTCAATGGAAGAGGCAGCAACTACTTTACTAGGTAGCTTATTCCATTCGTCTACTACTCTATTACCAAACCAATTTCTACCGATTTCCTTTCTGAAACGGAATTTTTCTAGTTTGAAACCATTATTTCTAGTTCTATCCTGTATGCTCACTTTAAGTACCTTGCTAATATCTCCCTTATTTATACCATTCATCCACTTAAAAACCTCAATTAAGTCTCCCCTTACTCTACGCCTCTCTAGCGAATGCAGACTTAGTCTTTTCAGTCTGTCTTCATATGACAGGTTCCGGACGTCAATCATATGACAGGTTCCGGACGTCAAGGTGTGGTGTGAACTGTGAGGGAGAGGGATTGTGGTGTGGTGTGGTGTGTGGTGGGAAAGGGTTGTGAGAGGGGGTGGGGTAGGGTGGTGGTGTGGTGTGGAGAATGTGGTGTGATGTGATGGGTGTGGTTGGGGAAAGGTGTGGTGGAGTCGTGTTTAGAGGGTAGTGTGGTGTGGTAGAGGGTGTGGTTGTGGTGGAGGTGGTTTGTAAGGCAGTGTGTGGTAGTGGAGGTGGCGGTGCTAGAAAGATGTGTGTTAGTAGTGGTGGTAGTGATAGTGGTGGTGGTAGTAGGATAAGGGTGTGGTGGTGGTACTGTGGTGAGGATAGTTGTGTGGTGGGATGGTGTTGTGGTAGTGGTGGTGATGCGGTGGAGTAATGTCAGAGTAGTAGTGTGGTGGCGGTGTAGTGTGGTGGGATGCTGGTAACTGTGGTAGGATGGGGCGATGGTAGCTGACGTGTGTGGTGATGGTGTGTTGTGGTGGTGGTGTGGTGGGGTGTTGAGAGGTGTGCAGGGTAGTGTGCTGATATAGTAAGACTGTGGTGGTGTGTTGTGGTAGGGCGTTGTGTTGTTGTTGCTGTCAGTGGTGATGGGGTAGGGTGGTGTGGTGGGGTGCTAAGAGAGGTGTGGCAGGGTGGTGTGCTGGTATGTAGGCCTGTGGTGGTGTGATGTTGTGGTAGGGCGTTGTTATGTTGTTCCTGTCGGTGGTGTGGTGGTGTGGTGATGGTGTGGTGGTGTGGTGGGGTGCTGAGAGCGATGTGGCAGGGTAGTGTGTTGGTAAGTAGGCCTGTGGTGGTGTGCCGTTGTGGTAGGGCATTGTTTTGTTGTTGCTGTCGGTGGTGTGGTGGTGTGGTGATGGTGTGGTGGTGTGGTGGGGTGTTGAGAGAGGTGTGGCAGGGTGGTGTGCTGATATAGGAGGACTGTGGTGGTGTGTTGTGGTAGGGCGTTGTTTTGTTGCTGTCAGTGGTGATGTGGTAGGGTGGTGTGGTGGTAGTGGTGTGGTGGGGTGTTAAGAGAGGTGTGGCAGGGTAGTGTGTTGGTATGTAGGCCTGTGGTGGTGTGGTGTTGTGACAGGGCGTTGTTTTGTTGGTGCTGTCGGTGGTGTGGTGGTGTGGTAGGGACATGGGTGACTCACAGGCCACTCCACCAGCCTCTTATCAACCCTTCTCACATGTCCTTGGCGATGCAGGGTTGTTGTGAGGCTTCCCGGCATGAAAAAATGAGAAAAACACGAAAACTCTACACGATAATGATGACCGCATGATGTGTGTGTGTGTGTGTGTGTGTGTGTGTGAGAGAGAGAGAGAGAGAGAGAGAGAGTCTGTGTGTGTGTGTGTGTGTGTGTGTGTGTGTGTGTGTGTGTGTGTGTGTGTGTGTGTGTGTGTGTGTTTTCATAGAGGGAATAATTTTTGCGAACTCTCAGCCTTTGGTACCTTTTCCACTTCAATTAAAAAAAAAACTCAGGTGCATGAATGGGTTAAGATTTTTTTCTGTGTTCCCCATGTCCATAATGTCCACGTGTTCGTACCCAGGACACACACACACACACACACACACACACACACACACACACACACACACACACACACACACACAGTACGATACAGTGTTTTGGTGGCTCTGTTTTTTTACTACACACACACACACACACACACACACACACACACACACACACACACACACACACACGCACACACACACACACGCACACGCGCACACACACACACACACACACACACACACACTTATTTTTAGGGGGGGGGTCTTGCTCTTTTTTATTTATTTCGAAGTTCTCTCATTTTGTTTGCTATGATGATGATGATGATGATGATGATGGTGATGATGATGATGATGATGGTGATGATGATGATGGTGATGATGATGATGATGGTGATGATGATGATGATGATGATGATGATGATGATGATGATGGTGATGGTGATGATGATGATGATGATGGTGATGATGATGATGATGATGGTGATGATGATGATGATGGTGATGATGATGATGATGATGATGATGATGATGATGATGATGATGATGGTGATGGTGATGATGATGATGATGATGGTGATGATGATGATGATGATGATGGTGATGATGATGATGATGATGATGATGATGGTGATGATGATGATGATGATGATGATGATGATGATGATGGTGATGATGATGATGATGATGATGGTGATGATGATGATGGTGATGATGATGATGAAGTGAGTTAAAAGACAATGACGATGATGGTAATAGTAATAATAATAATAATAATAATAATAATAATAATAATAATAAACCATTCTCAAGCAATATCAGTTTTACACGTGCCTTCAAAAACCCAGGTAGGTCTGCCCAGGTGTGCTCAGGTGACCTCGCACGTAAAGCAGATCTGGATGAGTGAAACCTGTCACTAGAAGAAGCGCGTAAGACAGACCACAGAGAGAGAGAGAGAGAGAGAGAGAGAGAGAGAGAGAGAGAGAGACAGACAGACAGACAGAGAAAGCTTTTTTTTTTCTTTATGCGAGGAAGAAGGAACCAAAGGCCATGTCCCCGCAGTAACAGTTCCCCCCAAGAGAAAAACAAAATACAATAGAGAGCCAAATTCAAGATCCGATCATTTTGAGATGCCTGGACACACTGCGTTTGAAAGACTGGAGATCATAGGCAGTAGGAAATACAGACAGAGGAAGACAGTTCCAGAGTTGACCTGTTGCATAAATGAAAGACTGGGAGTAACGGTTAACTCTTGCATTAGAGAGTTGGACAGAAAAGGGATGAGAGTTTGCTGCCAGACGGGTGCTGAAGAGAATGAATGAAAAAAAATAAATGAGACAGGCAAAAACAGACTATGAAACAGGAGAGAGAGAGAGAGAGAGAGAGAGAGAGAGAGAGAGAGAGGTTCGCTAACAACGCAAAAATCGGGGTGGAGAAGGCAAAACCGCATCTCACAGACCACAACAAGACGAAGGCGAGCAGAGAAGCACGCGGGGGGAAAGAACGGTCAGGAGTTCTTCTGTTCTTCTGGAGTTCTTGGCTTGTGTTCTCGTCGGTTAAGGAGGCTCCCTAGCACCTGTTCCACAGCGATTTATTCTCGGATATGGCTGGTTAATGTCCTTTTGTATATGTAGAGTATGGCGATATTGGAAGGATTTTGGGGAAGGGGGAGGCCAAGGATGAGATGGAGGGATGGAGTGGAGAGGTATATGAGAGAGGGGGGTGTGAGCTTGGAGCAGGGCAGTGAAATGGCAAGGGACAGGGCGACATGGAGGCGATTTGTTTGTGGCCACCCCTTCTGGGATTAAGGCGTCTGGCAATAGATAGATAGACAGTACAATCACCGTGTAGGGATCCGGCGCTCCCATGGGACAGACAGCGCCTCATTAAGACTGAACTAGAGCCCTTCCCACGGCGAGGTGCGGGGGACTGTGAGGTGGTTTGGCCCCTGGGTGGACGCCGCAATGTCACCACGTGTAGGTACCCATCCAGCGACAGGAAAAGTAAGAAAAAACCCTATTGATTCCAAGGACATTGTTCGTCTGGCTATCAGTTTTCACCATCGTACCCTCGTGTGTGTACCTAGAGTGAGTTTGTTTTTCCTGCTTTTTTTCCTGTGTTTTCCCTTCCTTCCTTCCCTTCTTCCTTCTATCCATCCGTCCTTCCTTTCTTTCTTCCTTCTTTCCTTCCTTTCTTCTTTCCCTGCTTCCATTCATCCATCCATCCATCCTTCCTTCCTTCATTCATTCATTCATTTCTTCCATCCATCCATCCATCCATCCATCCTTCCTCCCTTCCTTCCTTCCTTCCACCCATCCATTCATCCATCCATTCAGCCTTCTCTCCTTTCTTCCTTCTCTCCTTCCATCCATCCATCTTTCCTTCCATCCTTTCTTCCCTCCCTCCTTCCTTCCTTCCTTCGTTTCTTCGTTCCTTCCTTCCTTTCCATCCATCCTTCCTTCCTTCCTTCCATCTACCCTACCTTCCTTCCAGTGATAAATGATAAAGATAAGCCTCAGTTACGAGCTAGGAATGATAAATAATAATAATAATAATAATAATAATAATAATGATATCAAACAAGCCACATCAGCACTATCTTCCCTCTCTCTCTCCCCCAGCTCATTACCAACATAATCTAATATACTATAGCACTAGCCGTGTGTGTGTGTGTGTGTGTGTGTGTGTGTGTGTGTATGTGTGTGTGTGTGTGTGTTTTGGGCAGCCGAAACTACACAATCAAATCGCACCAAAATTGGCACAAAAATCGCAAAAAATTACTGATGTGAAAAAACTTGGTCCCATCACGATTGCAAAACTTTTACTATATTTAATAGGCGATCACATTTTGACCAAAAAACGCCGCTCCCGAAACCCGGCATAGGATCTCCGTAGAATTTTTTGCCCAGAGGTACAACTAAAATATACTATAGCAGTAGCCGTGTGTGTGTGTGTGTGTGTGTGTGTGTGTGTCTGTGTGTGTATTTTGGACCTGCGCTCGGACAACTTGGGTTCCATTCCCGAAGCTGCAAATAACACGATAGAACAGCACATAAACGTGAGAGCCCTCCGCAGGAGCAAGTGCGAGGGTCCAGAAGGGCCTACGAGCACTTGTCCCTCCTATGCAGCAAGCACTATCGCAATGTTGCAAGGCGTCATGGAACTCACTACCCTCATTGCAAATTCTTAACACAGCTCCTTCTTACATAAAAAAAAATCGCTTTCAACGTATTATCTTTAAAAGGGTCATTTATTTTTGTCCTTCCTTCACAAAACACTTTCTGTACGTTCTTGGATTACGTGCATACACATACGCACATGGATATATGAGTACATGGTTATATATGTGTACGTATGGATGTATGGGAGTCTTAATTCTCTCTCTCTCTCTCTCTCTCTCTCTCTCTCTCTCTCTCTCTCTCTCACACACACACACACACACACACACACACACACACACACACACACACACACACACGTACATACATATATACGCACACACGAATATACCTCTTTCTCTCTCTCTCTCTCTCTCTCTCTCTCACACACACACACACACACACACACACACCATCAACTCAACCACAGTATATTCCTCACACTCACAGTGATGATGATAGATAGATAGATAGACGGACAGATAGACAGATAGATAGATAGATACTAGCTTTATGTATCTAGGCCTCTATCTATCAAGAAATTTATCTATCGAAGCATCTATCTATCGTAGGAGTGAGGCCAAGGGAACTACACGTAATAAGCACCTTAGTCTTTGGAATTATGTGCTGGAATTTCGCTTCTATCTATCCATCCCTCTGTTTTATCTATCTGTCCTGTCTCTCTCTCCTGTTGCTGTCCTTCTCTCTCCTCTCTAATCTGTCTTTCCTGTCTATCCACCCCTCTCTGTCTACTGTCTATCGCCCTGTCCTTCTGTCTATCTCTCCTGTTTAGTGTCCTCTTCTGTCCTACCTAATTTCTCCTGTTCCTTCTCTGTCTATCTGTCCTGTGTTTGTTGTCCTCTCCCTGTCATTCCCTGTCTTTTATTGTCTTTTCTCTGCCTGTCCTGAGAGAGAGAGAGGAGAGAGGTGAAGAAGGAATAGGAATATAGTGAAGCAGTGTTGCCACACGTACGATAATTATCGTATACCTACGATAATATTGCCTCTGGTACGATGTACGATACGATTTTCTATTATCGTACGATTTGTACGATAATTTTGGGTTGAAAGCTAGCATGGCAGTGAATTTTGAGGCACGCATAGCTAATCATGTACAGTTGTTCCACAATTGGACAGATGAGGTTCTTAAGGGCTAATGTGATGGTCATCACTGAAAATATTTTTTTCATGGTCTTACTGAGTTATTACCTGCAAGAGTAAGCTCATTTCTATGAATTATTTAAGTTCTGTGGACTGCATTCTGTTGCTAGTCAAAGTGATTTTCTAGATTGGCACTAAGGCTATTTCTTTTACTGGAAGTATTATTCTTGTAATAAAGGATATGATTATACTACCGTAATATTATCATTATGAGATTTTCATGGTATGCTCTAATTCTAATACAACATAAGGTGATAAATATACACCTGAGTATACGTCAGTACCTTACAAAACGACGTTTCTTATGAAGATAACTGTAATAGTTTTCAGTAAATAACCAAGGCATCGGCGACCGTTTTAAAATAGACTACATCAGGCGTTTACAAACATGATGATGTACGATAATTCCAACGAAAAATCGATAATTTTGAGGGGCCGGTACGTCAATTCCCATCTAAAAGTGTGGCAACATTGTAGTGAAGGAAGATGATGGAAGAATGAAGAATCAGGAAGAAGGGGAAGGAAGCGGAAGGAGGGAGAGAAGAGGAAGAGGAAAGAGAGAGGGAAGAGGAAGAGGGAGAGAAGAGGAGGAGGAAAGAGGGAGAGAAGAGGAAGAGGAAAGAGAAGG
>NC_136990.1:2554774-2557274 GCF_032717465.1 Coenobita brevimanus
ATGATACGATGCATAACCAGGATCAAAACGTCAGGAAATACTAAAGCTTTTATCATGGACATGCCTTTGAGGATGACTTGATGCTATAAGCAGATGAACTGGTTGCCAGAGGAGAGGGAAGGAAGTGATAATGATTATGTTCAACTGTGTGATCCAAATCTATGAATACGAAGGGAAGGCAAGAATATATACAGTTAGAGAAGGCAAAAACCATTCACCATGTTTTCATGGTCGTGTGATATTGACTGTGTGTAGTGCCATCACAGACTACACAGCTGAGAATCTATGAAAAAACGCACAGAACAGGAAAACAAAATTATATACTAACGTGAATAAGTGCACGAGGTGGGAACAATACTGGCCATGAATTAAAACAATGACTCCCTACACCAGTGCAAAGTAACTTTTAAGCTTATATTAAAGATATGCTTTTAATATATATATACTGAGGCTGTCAAAATACAGGTACATGTCCTATTAAAGTCCATGGGGTAGTGACTAGAATTTATGCTTGTGAATACATACTGAGGCTTTCAAGGTACAGAGTCTTTAATATTCTGTACAATTCTCGGCATAGGAACTACATTAATTGAAGGTTGATATCCCTAAGTGCTGCGGTCAACTCTAAAAGCACATGTTCTTGATGTTCTATATGATCCACGGCATAAACTGCAATTTACCTGATGTTTACTATCTAAATGCTGTGACCAATACTCAAAGCACAGATGCGTGATGTCCCGTGTAACCCGCAGCATAGGAACTGCAATGTACGTGAAGGTTTCTATTTAAATGCTATGATCGACACTGAGAGTAATGATTCTTGAATGTCTTATGCAGTCCATGGCACAGGAATCACAGTGTATGGGAGGGTCGCTTAGTTGATTATATTTCCAAACGCTGTGGTCTAAGTCAGGTTGAATTTCCCGTATAATCCGCAGTATAGACAGCAGTGTACGTGATGACTGCTATCTAAATGCAGTGATCGACTCCCAAAGTACAGGTTCTTAACTGTCCTATATCCCGTACAAACCATGGCATAGAAATTACAGCGTACGGGAGAGTTGCACAGTTGATTATGAAATTACAGCGTACGGGAGAGTTGCACAGTTGATTATGAAATTACAGCGTACGGGAGAGTTGCATAGTTGATTATGAAATTACAGCGTACGGGAGAGTTGCATAGTTGATTATATTTCCAAATGTTGTGGTCGACTCTCTTAAATATCCTGTACAAACCACAGCACAAGAACTAATACTTTTTTGAAGGTTGTTTAATGTTGTACTTCCAGCTGCTGTGGTGATATTCCATTTCACTGGTAAACCGCACTTTACCCACAAGTGCCTGAATCATGGTAAAACAGCTTTAAGCTATGTAAATAAAACACTCAGTTCATTAAGTTTTGTCAGCTCTTGGTGGAGGCTTTCTGTATGTAACCATTGTTCTTATTTCCTCACTGGTCTAAAAGGTCACGAGGTCTGTTGCCATTGGAGTTATCCCGCATGCTTTAACATTGTATTGCAGAGGGGTTGGCAGACTCCTGATTTTGTAACAGTTTCTGATACATGTAACAGAGGTGCAATGTGTCTGGCCTCTCTGTTGCTGCTAACTGAACTCTTTAATATGGAATACAGGCTGAACAAATGAAATATCTGTTGTGATTCCATAAAATGTTCATTGGAAATTAGGGACTCGGCTTTCTCTTTCCAGTTTAAGTTGTAAGCATTCGGGCCTGTCATTTGAACTTCAGCATTCACTCCATTTGTTGTCTTCTGCTATAATACATACCGCTTACTTGAAGAAAAATGCATACACGTGTAAGTAATAATTATTGTGATTTATGGAGCTTATATTGTGTTAGTCGCTGGAACAGACACAGCCACGGGTTTAAGTCTGAAACCATTTAATTTAACCTTAAGGTACAGTCACTCAAAAAAGTATCTCTGCTTTTTCCATCTTGACAATTGAAAACAGTTGATGAAATGGTTGAAATTACATAACATCTTTTGTATCTAGATTCCTATTACTAATCTTAATATAGCATTTAGAAGGAACTTTATATTTCTCCTTAAGTACACTGTGCATTCAGAAATATTTGTCATATAAAAAATGCAAGCAGTAATACCGCACTTGTAGAAATCATCAGTCACCAGAGTAACGATACTTTTTAGGGTGAGTGTACAATAAACGTAGTGTAAGAGAGAAGGAGAGGCTACTGTGAAGGGCACATTACTTAACATTTCCGCTCTGAGGCATATTATATTACATACCAACTGATGCGATACAGCTAGTCAGTGTACCAATAGCTTTCAGCGAGAGGGAGTGACGCGCGCTGCTGCTGCTCTTTCTATTGTTATGGTCTTTGCGGTAACTGGCACAGTCGAGGTTGCTAGTTCCTGGCCTGATAAGATTCCTGGACAGTGTTTGCTTCCCCCCTGTCCCTGTTCATCCAATAGTACAGCTAGGGACCTTGATGTACATTTGACTGTTGGGTACTGTATT
>NC_136990.1:2572274-2694774 GCF_032717465.1 Coenobita brevimanus
GGATGAGAGACTGACAAGAAGAGTGCCTGTGAGTGAAGGGGGAGAGGAGAGGCACCAAGGATGAGATGGAGGGGTAGAGAGATTAGGGAGGAAGTAAAGGAGCATTGTGGTGGTATGGATGTGAGTGAAAGAATTGAGAGAGATACTTTGAGATGGTTTGGCCAAGTGGAGAGGATGAGAGACTGACTAGAAGAGTGCCTGTGAGGGGGAGAATAGGAGAGGGACCGAGGACTAGATGGAGGGATAGAGAGATACAGAGAGGGGGTGTGAGTTGGAGGGAGGGAAGTCAAATAGCAGGGGACAGGGCTACTTGGAGGCGATTTGTTTGTGACCACCCCTGACGGAATTAAGGCGTCAGAGAGAGAGAGAGAGAGAGAGAGAGAGAGAGAGAGAGAGAGGTCGTCTGATCATGTGGATGTGAAACTTTTCCTTCTAGATGTGGACAATTCCATAATGATTTACTCTCTCTTGCTTTCGTTCTTGCTGCTACCGCCATTAAAAGTGCTGCTGCTGTCTTTTGCGTCCTGTCAATGATAAAACCACTTCCCCAGGCCACATATCTGACACAATGATTTACCAGGGAGACAGACAGCATTAAAACTGATAGCAGAACGACATAAATATCCTCTTTCTAGTTTTTATAAAGGAGCGTGAAAGGTGGGCCATTTGAGAGAGTGTCGTGATAAACCCTTGGACCAAAAGGAGGAGGATGGAATGAGATGTGGTGGTGGTGGTGGTGGTGGTAGTAGTAATAGTAGTAGTAGCAGTAGTAGTAGTAGTAGTAGTAGTAGTGGTGGTGGTGGTGGTGCTGGTGGTAGTATTGTAGAAGTAGTAGTAGAACAATTTACAGCTCTAGCACTAAGAAATTCACACACACACACACACACACACACACACACACACACACACACACACACAAGGAAGAGAGAAGAACACGCAAGAAAACTACTCTCTCTCTCTCTCTCTCAGGGGCATCATCGCAGAGAGGAAGACAATCAGAAAATCAATTAAAGACAAACGTAAGAAAAAAAAAAAGGAATTTCGGCGTCAGATGCATTTCCAAATAGGGTGCAGAGGCAGGAGTGAAAATTACCATGCTTCTTCCCTCACCCCAAAACTTATAAAAGATCTTTGCTGTACTCCTTTCACCTTAACTTGGCCCAGATTTTCGTCCTTTGGCAGCTTATTTCACGTAGCTCAGTGGCAGAAAAAGACAATACTACGGCTCTACATCCTTCCCATAGCACTTCTTCGTGACTATACTCCTTTCACCTTAACTTGGCCCAGATTTTCGTCCTTTGGCAGCTTATTTCACGTAGCTCAGTGGCAGAAAAAGACAATACTACGGCTCTACATCCTTCCCATAGCACTTCTTCGTGACTATACTCCTTTCACCTTAACTTGGCCCAGATTTTCGTCCTTTGGCAGCTTATTTCACGTAGCTCAGTGGCAGAAAAAGACAATACTACGGCTCTACATCCTTCCCATAGCACTTCTTCGTGACTATACTCCTTTCACCTTAACTTGGCCCAGATTTTCGTCCTTTGGCAGCTTATTTCACGTAGCTCAGTGGCAGAAAAAGACAATACTACGGCTCTACATCCTTCCCATAGCACTTCTTCGTGACTATACTCCTTTCACCTTAACTTGGCCCAGATTTTCGTCCTTTGGCAGCTTATTTCACGTAGCTCAGTGGCAGAAAAAGACAATACTACGGCTCTACATCCTTCCCATAGCACTTCTTCGTGACTATACTCCTTTCACCTTAACTTGGCCCAGATTTTCGTCCTTTGGCAGCTTATTTCACGTAGCTCAGTGGCAGAAAAAGACAATACTACGGCTCTACATCCTTCCCATAGCACTTCTTCGTGACTATACTCCTTTCACCTTAACTTGGCCCAGATTTTCGTCCTTTGGCAGCTTATTTCACGTAGCTCAGTGGCAGAAAAAGACAATACTACGGCTCTACATCCTTCCCATAGCACTTCTTCGTGACTATACTCCTTTCACCTTAACTTGGTCCAGATTTTCGTCCTTTGGCTGCTTATTTCACGTAGCTCAGTGGCAGAAAAAGACAATACTACGGCTCTACATCCTTCCCATAGCACTTCTTCGTGACTATACTCCTTTCACCTTAACTTGGTCCAGATTTTCGTCCTTTGGCTGCTTATTTCACGTAGCTCAGTGGCAGAAAAAGACAATACTACGGCTCTACATCCTTCCCATAGCACTTCTTCGTGACTATACTCCTTTCACCTTAACTTGGCCCAGATTTTCGTCCTTTGGCAGCTTATTTCACGTAGCTCAGTGGCAGAAAAAGACAATACTACGGCTCTACATCCTTCCCATAGCACTTCTTCGTGACTATACTCCTTTCACCTTAACTTGGCCCAGATTTTCGTCCTTTGGCAGCTTATTTCACGTAGCTCAGTGGCAGAAAAAGACAATACTACGGCTCTACATCCTTCCCATAGCACTTCTTCGTGACTATACTCCTTTCACCTTAACTTGGTCCAGATTTTCGTCCTTTGGCTGCTTATTTCACGTAGCTCAGTGGCAGAAAAAGACAATACTACGGCTCTACATCCTTCCCATAGCACTTCTTCGTGACTATACTCCTTTCACCTTAACTTGGTCCAGATTTTCGTCCTTTGGCTGCTTATTTCACGTAGCTCAGTGGCAGAAAAAGACAATACTACGGCTCTACATCCTTCCCATAGCACTTCTTCGTGACTATACTCCTTTCACCTTAACTTGGCCCAGATTTTCGTCCTTTGGCAGCTTATTTCACGTAGCTCAGTGGCAGAAAAAGACAATACTACGGCTCTACATCCTTCCCATAGCACTTCTTCGTGACTATACTCCTTTCACCTTAACTTGGCCCAGATTTTCGTCCTTTGGCAGCTTATTTCACGTAGCTCAGTGGCAGAAAAAGACAATACTACGGCTCTACATCCTTCCCATAGCACTTCTTCGTGACTATACTCCTTTCACCTTAACTTGGCCCAGATTTTCGTCCTTTGGCAGCTTATTTCACGTAGCTCAGTGGCAGAAAAAGACAATACTACGGCTCTACATCCTTCCCATAGCACTTCTTCGTGACTATACTCCTTTCACCTTAACTTGGCCCAGATTTTCGTCCTTTGGCAGCTTATTTCACGTAGCTCAGTGGCAGAAAAAGACAATACTACGGCTCTACATCCTTCCCATAGCACTTCTTCGTGACTATACTCCTTTCACCTTAACTTGGCCCAGATTTTCGTCCTTTGGCAGCTTATTTCACGTAGCTCAGTGGCAGAAAAAGACAATACTACGGCTCTACATCCTTCCCATAGCACTTCTTCGTGACTATACTCCTTTCACCTTAACTTGGCCCAGATTTTCGTCCTTTGGCAGCTTATTTCACGTAGCTCAGTGGCAGAAAAAGACAATACTACGGCTCTACATCCTTCCCATAGCACTTCTTCGTGACTATATTCCTTTCACCTTAACTTGGCCCAGATTTTCGTCCTTTGGCAGCTTATTTCACGTAGCTCAGTGGCAGAAAAAGACAATACTACGGCTCTACCTCCTTCCCAAAGTACTTCTTCGTGACTAGCATCATATTCTAGTGCTACTGTATTCTAGAGCTGAGCATTCCTGATGGAGAGAAGTAGTTTTAGGCCAAGTTAATATAAAAAGAGTATTGGTTTTACAGGATAAGCAACAGTACATAGAGAGACAGACAGACAAGTGAGGAAGTAAAGGCGTGTCGTGGTGTTGATGTGGATGTGATAATGTTAGGAGAAAATGATATTGATTTGGCCATATGGAGAGGATGGAGAGTGAGAGACTGACTGGAAGAGGATGAGTGAGGTAGAGGGGGAGAGAAATAGAGAGAAAAGAGAATGAGAGACTGACGAGAAGAGGGTGAGTGAGGTGGAACGGGAGAGGAGAGGGGGAGACTAAGGATGAGATGAAGGGATGGAGTGGAGAGAGATATGAAAGAGAGGTGAGTGAGGTGGACGGGGGGAGGAAGGGGAAGACCGAGGATGAGATGAAGGGATGGAGAGAGAGATGAAAGAGCTGTGTGTGTTGAAGGTAAGACAGCCAAATGGTGGAGGACAGGGAGACAGGGAGGCGATTTGTTTGTGGGCACCCCTTACGGAATTAAGGCGTCTGGCAATAAATACATAGATAGATAGATAGGTTGGCAGGTAGACAGACAGACAGATGTACAGACTGATAGATAGATAGATTTAGATACAGAATGATGGATGGATGGATGGATGGATGGATGGATAGATAGATAGGTCGAGGCACACACACACACACACACACACACACACACACACACACACACACACACACACACACAAAATTAAATTGTAATCCTCAAGAAATTACACTTAAAAATATCTATGAATATGGGAGACTCGGAATGCCTTGTCTCCCTATCTACATATTCATCATCTTTGTTAAACCATACCATAAGAAGCTTTGTAACTGCCCTAGACATTAGCGAGGTGGGGAGAGAGAGAGAGAGAGAGAGAGAGAGAGAGGGGGGGGGAAGGAGGGAAGGAGGAAGAGAGAGAGAGAGAGAGGGTGGGGAAAGAGAGGAAGAGGTGTGGTGAATTGCTTGAGGGAGAAATGGGAGTGAGGGAGGGATGTATTGTTAGGGTTAGAGAGAGAGAGAGAGAGATGGGGGGAAGGAGAGGGAGAGGGGTGGAGAGATGCTTGAGGGGGAAATCAGAGTGAGGGAAGGAGGTATTGTTAGGGTTAGAGAGAGAGGGAGAGAGAGAGAGAAAGGGAGGAATTTGATTAGTGGAAAAGGAGGAAGGAAGGGGAATAGGGGTGGAGAGAGAGAGAGAGAGAGAGAGAGAGAGATACACAGACTGAGGTATTAGTGGGTGGAGAGAAGTAATGACAGGGAAAGACTGAGTATACGGGGTGAGTCTCTGTGTATTGAGAGTAGGAGTCAGAGAATGAGAGGGGGGGGTTGAGGATTAAGAGTATATGCTGTGAGGAGGGGTATACCGAGAGCTCTGAGGTATACCAGGCATATTTTGGGTGGTATGCTTCTTGGGGAGGTATTCTAGTTGTGGCAGATCCCTAACGCCTTTTCCTAACCGATTTATTTTGCTTATTTCACCTTACTATATAATTCTGTGATATTAAATCCCTCCAAGCGATTTATTCTGCTTGTTACACCTTACTGTCCTCTTCTGTGTTACATAAATCCTTCTAATATCGCCATACTCTGCCTAAAGCTCCCTAACACCTTTTCCTAAGCGATTTGTTTTGCTTGTTACACCTTACTGTCCTCTTCTGTGTTACATAAATCCTTCCAATATC
Organism: Coenobita brevimanus; assembly: GCF_032717465.1. NCBI lineage: Eukaryota > Metazoa > Arthropoda > Malacostraca > Decapoda > Coenobitidae > Coenobita > Coenobita brevimanus. Next base: position 2,577,609 of record NC_136990.1, read on the forward strand.
ACCATACGCTGCATAAAGCTCCCTAACACCTTTTCCTAAGCGATTTATTCTGCTTATTACACTTTACTGTCCTCTTCTGTGTTACATAAATCCTTCAAATATCGCTATACCCTGCATAAAGCTCCCTAACACCTTTTCCTAAGCGATTTATTTTGCTTATTACACCTTACTGTCCTCTTCTGTGTCACATAAATCCTTCCAGAATCGCCATACTCTGCATAAAGCTCCCTAACACCTTTTCCTAAGCGATTTATTTTGCTTATTACACCTTGCTGTCCTATTCTGTGTTACATAAATCCTTCCAATATCGCCATACTCTGCATACATAAGGTACAAAAGGATATTAACCAGCCATATCCAAAAATAAATCGCTAAGGAAGAGGTGTTACGGAGCTTACTGTGTTAGATTTTTTGTGCCAGTTTCTAAGCTTTAGTGCATGATTTGAAAACGTTTGAAGAGAGAGAGAGAGAGAGGAGGGGGGAATACGCTGCTAGGTAGGTACTAATATGGGCGTAGAAATAGTAATGACCAGAAAGAGAGAGAGAGAGAGAGAGAGAGAGGAGGCCAGGTGACTGCTAATAAGACAATAGACACAACAAACCACACAAACACCTCATTAGCTTCAAGGTCAATGCAGATTAATAAAGAAATTCTCCCAATCTGTTTTAAGGTAAATGATGGAGAGTGAGAGACTGACGAGGAGTGTATGTGAGTCAGATGGAGGGGGGGAGAGGGATGGGGTGGCCAAGGATGAGATGGAGGGATGGAGTGGAGAGGTATATGAGAGAGGGGGGTGTGAGTTGGGAGCAGGGCAGTGAAATGGCGGGGGCCAGGGCGACGTGGAAGCGATTTGTTTGTGGCCACCCCGTATGGGATTAAGGCGTCTGGCAATAGATAGATAGATCAATATATCTACTTTTAATCTATCCTATCTATCTATTGGTCTATCTATCGGACGTCTTAATCTGGGAAGTGGCCTGAAGTTGTGTCCATATTGCTTTGGCTTCTCTCTCTCTCTCTCTCTCTCTCCTAGTCAGTATCTCTTTCTCTGTACTTCCCCCAACTCACATTACTCTCACTCTTCTTCATCCCCCATCCTTGGACTTCATCCTCGGCCTCCCACTCCTCCACTCCACATCTCTCTCTCTCTCTCTCTCTCTCTCTCTCTCTCTCTCTCTCTTAATAAACAAAATGGCAACTGATTCTGACCAGGAATCTTATTTAAAAGTCCATTAGTAGAGAGAGAGAGAGAGAGAGTGTGTGTGTGTGTGTGTGTGTGTGTGTGTGTGTGTGTGTGTGTGTGTGTGTGTGTGTGTGTGTGTGTGTGTGTGTGTGAGACAGAGACAGACAGACAGAGACAGAGACAGACAGACAGATAGATACAGATATAGATAGATAGACAGATAGATAGAATTATAGATAGATGGAGAGGCGTTAGGGATCTTGCTTAAATGAAAACAAAGGCTATAATGAAACTGGCAGTGCAATGTATGGACCATCCTACGCATCTGAGGAATAGCCTTGGGTATGTAACATGTTTGGGTAGTATAGTGAATATTCTGTTTGGGACGAGGATGGAGTTTGTGATAGATAGATAGATAGATAGATAGATAGACAGATAGATAGATAGATAGATAGATAGATAGATAGGTGGATGGATGGATGGACAGGTAGGTAGATAGGAAGATAGATGGATAGATAGATTGATTGATAAAGATAGACAGGTAGACAGATTGATAGATAGGTGGATGGATGGACAGGTAGATAGATAGACAGATAGATAGATAGGTGGATGGATGGATGGACAGGTAGATAGATAGATAGATAGACTGATAGATAGGTGGATGGATGGACATGCAGATAGATAGATAGACAGATAGATAGACTGATAGATAGCCGGATGGAAGGACAGGTAGACAGATTAAGACAGAGACAGACACAAGACACCATACACAGCTAGGCAGGTACAAGATGGATGGAAGGACGGGTGAATAATACATAGACAGACAGACAGAAAATTAGGCAGAGAGACAGGCAGGCAAACAAAAAATTAGGCAGAGAGACAGGCAGACAGACAGATATTTAGGCAGAGAGACAGGCAGACAGACAGAGATTTAGGCAGAGAGACAGGCAGACAGACAGATATTTAGGCAGAGAGACAGGCAGACAGACAGATATTTAGGCAGATAGACAGGCAGACAGACAGATATTTAGGCAGAGAGAAAGGCAGACAGAAAGAAATTTAGGCAGTGAGACAGGCAGACAAACAGAAAATTAGGCAGAGAGACAGGCAGACAGACAGAAAATTAGCAGGGAGACAGGCAGACAGACAGATATTTAGGCAGAGAGACAGGCAAACAAAAAATTAGGCAGAGAGACAGGCAGACAGACAGATATTTAGGCAGAGACAGGCAAACAAAAAATTAGGCAGAGAGACAGGCAGACAGACAGAGATTTCGGCAGAGAGACAGGCAGACAGAAATTTAGGCAGACAGACAGGCAGACAGACAGATATTTAGGCAGAGAGACAGGCAGGCAGAAAGAAATTTAGGCAGAGAGACAGAAAATTAGGCACAGACAGGCAGACAGAAATTTAGGCAGAGAGACAGGCAGACAGACAGATATTTAGGCAGAGAGACAGGCAGACAGACAAAAAATTAGGCACAGACAGGCAGACAGAAATTTAGGCAGAGAGACAGGCAGACAGACAGATATTTAGGCAGAGAGGCAGACAGACAGATATTTAGGCAGAGAGACAGACAGACAGATATTTAGGCAGAGAGACGGGCAAAATATTACACACCCAAATCTCACCCAGGTACAACCAAGGTCCGTGCACCCCTCGTACTTAAACCCCACGTACGTATCCAGGGCGGGCAGGACAGACGTAAATATAGGCGTGATGGCAGGGGAACGCTTTGTACGCAGTTTGAGGGGACCGGAGTTCGAATCCCGGCGCCAAGACCCCAAAAGCTACTGGGGATGGTGGTGTGAGTGAGTGGAATATTAATGTGCTTGGGATACACACGGGGTTAACGCGTACACACAAAGACGCACACACTGACATGTACACACACACACACACACACACACACACACACACACATACTGAAGACATTGATATACAAACACAAACTCCCTTTCCCGTCTCTCTCTCTCTCTCTCTCTCTCTCTCTCTCCTTTTACTCCTCCTCCCCCTCCCTCTTTCCTTTTCCCTCTCGCTTCACCTCTCCCTCCCTCTCTCCCTCTCACAATCCTTCCCCCTCCATCTCCGTGTCAAACCCCCCCTCCCTCTGTACGTGTATTATGTGTATCGTGTGTGTGTGTGTGTGTGTGTGTGTGTGTGTGTGTGTGTGCTTATATGCAAGGAAAAATAACTTCATTTATATCTCCAAATGTAAAGACAATATAGAAGAGTGAGCGATATTATTAACAGATCTAAACATACGGAGATGGAGAGTGAGAGACTAACTAGGAGAGTGTATGTGAGAGGTGGAAGGGGGAGAGGGAGGTCGAGGATGAGATGAATGGATGGAGTGGAGAGGTATATGGGAGAGGGGGGGTGGAAGTTGGGAGGATGGAATAAGAGACTGACGTGGAGAGTGTATGTGAGAGGTGGAAGGGGAAGAGGGAGGGGGAGGCCGAGGATGAAATGGAGAGATGGAGTGGAGAGGTATATGAGAAACAGTGTGTAAGCTAGGGGGAGGGAAGCGAAGTGGCAGGGGACAGGGCTACTTGGAGGCGATTTGTTTGTGACCACCCATGACGGTATTAAGGCGTCAGAGAGAGAGAGAGAGAGAGAGAGAGAGAGAATGGAAGAAAATAAAGGCTGAGGAAGGAAATTGGAAGAGGAAGACAGGAAGGTGAGAGAGAGAGAGAGAGAGAGAGAGAGAGAGAGGATGGAAGAAAATAAAGGCTGAGGAAGGAAATGGGAAGAGGAAGACAGGAAGGTGACAGAGAGAGAGAGAGAGAGAGAGAGGTCGTCTGATCATGTGGATGTGAAACTTTTCCTTCTAGATGTGGACAATTCCATAATGATTTACTCTCTCTTGCTTTCGTTCTTACTGCTACCGCCATTAAAAGTGCTGCTGCTGTCTTTTGCGTCCTGTCAGTGATAAAACCACTTCCCCAGGTCACATATCTGACACAATGATTTACCAGGGAGACAGACAGCATTAAAACTGATAGCAGAACGACATAAATATCCTCTTTCTAGTTTTTATAAAGGAGCGTGAAAGGTGGGCCATTTGAGAGAGTGTCGTGATAAACCCTTGGACCAAAAGGAGGAGGATGGAATGAGATGTGGTGGTGGTGGTGGTGGTGGTAGTAGTAATAGTAGTAGTAGCAGTAGTAGTAGTAGTAGTAGTAGTAGTAGTAGTAGTAGTGGTGGTGGTGGTGGTGCTGGTGGTAGTATTGTAGAAGTAGTAGTAGAACAATTTACAGCTCTAGCACTAAGAAATTCACACACACACACACACACACACACACACACACACACACACACAAGGAAGAGAGAAGAACACGCAAGAAAACTACTCTCTCTCTCTCTCTCTCTCTCTCTCTCTCTCTCTCTCTCTCTCTCTCTCTCAGGGGCATCATCGCAGAGAGGAAGACAATCAGAAAATCAATTAAAGACAAACGTAAGAAAAAAAAAAGGAATTTCGGCGTCAGATGCATTTCCAAATAGGGTGCAGAGGCAGGAGTGAAAATTACCATGCTTCTTCCCTCACCCCAAAACTTATAAAAGATCTTTGCTGTACTCCTTTCACCTTAACTTGGTCCAGATTTTCGTCCTTTCGCTGCTTATTTCACGTAGCTCAGTGGCAGAAAAAGACAATACTACGGCTCTACATCCTTCCCATAGCACTTCTTCGTGACTATACTCCTTTCACCTTAACTTGGCCCAGATTTTCGTCCTTTGGCAGCTTATTTCACGTAGCTCAGTGGCAGAAAAAGACAATACTACGGCTCTACATCCTTCCCATAGCACTTCTTCGTGACTATACTCCTTTCACCTTAACTTGGCCCAGATTTTCGTCCTTTGGCAGCTTATTTCACGTAGCTTAGTGGCAGAAAAAGACAATACGACGGCTCTACCTCCTTCCCATAGCACTTCTTCGTGACTAGCATCATATTCTAGTGCTCCTGTATTCTAGAGCTGAGCATTCCTGATGGAGAGAAGCAGTTTTAGGCCAAGTTAATATAAAAAGAGTATTGGTTTTACAGGATAAGCAACAGTACATAGAGAGACAGACAGACAAGTGAGGAAGTGAAGGAGTGTCGTGGTGTTGATGTGGATGTGAAATGTTAGGAGAAAATGATATGATTTGGCCATATGGAGAGGATGGAGAGTGAGAGACTGACTGGAAGAGGATGAGTGAGGTGAAGAGGGAGAGAAATAGAGAGAAAAGAGTGAGAGACTGACGAGAAGAGGGTGAGTGAGGTGGAACGGGAGAGGAGAGGGGGAGACTAAGGATGAGATGAAGGGATGGAATGGAGAGAGATATGAAAGAGAGGTGAGTGAGGTGGACGGGGGGAGGAAGGGGAAGACCGAGGATGAGATGAAGGGATGGAGAGAGAGATGAAAGAGCTGTGTGTGTTGAAGGTAAGACAGCCAAATGGTGGAGGACAGGGAGACAGGGAGGCGATTTGTTTGTGGGTACCCCTTACGGAATTAAGGCGTCTGGCAATAAATAGATAGATAGATAGATACGTTGGCAGGTAGACAGACAGACAGATGTACAGACTGATAGATAGATAGATTTAGATACAGAATGATGGATGGATGGATGGATAGATAGATAGGTCGAGGCACACACACACACACACACACACACACACACACACACACACACACACACACACACACACACACACACACACACACACACACAAAATTAAATTGTAATCCTCAAGAAATTACACTTAAAAATATCTATGAATATGGGAGACTCGGAATGCCTTGTCTCCCTATCTACATATTCATCATCTTTGTTAAACCATACCATAAGAAGCTTTGTAACTGCCCTAGACATCAGCGAGGTGGGGGGAGAGAGAGAGAGAGAGAGAGAGAGAGAGAGAGAGGGGGGGGGGGAAGGAGGGAAGGAGGAAGAGAGAGAGAGAGAGAGGGTGGGGAAAGAGAGGAAGAGGTGTGGTGAATTGCTTGAGGGAGAAATGGGAGTGAGGGAGGGATGTATTGTTAGGGTTAGAGAGAGAGAGAGAGAGAGAGAGAGATGGGGGGAAGGAGAGGGAGAGGGGTGGAGAGATGCTTGAGGGGGAAATCAGAGTGAGGGAAGGAGGTATTGTTAGGGTTAGAGAAAGAGAGAGAGAGAGAGAGAGAGAGAGAGAGAGAGAGAGAGAGAGAGAGAGAGAGAGAAAGGGAGGAATTTGATTAGTGGAAAAGGAGGAAGGAAGGGGAATAGGGGTGGAGAGAGAGAGAGAGAGAGAGAGATACACAGGCTGGGGTATTATGTGGGTGGAGAGAAGTAATGACAGGGAAAGATTGAATATACGGGGTGAGTCTCTGTGTATTGAGAGTAGGAGTCAGAGAATGAGAGGGAGGGGGGAAAGGATTAAGAGTATATGCTGTGAGGAGGGGTATACCGAGAGCTCTGAGGTATACCAGGCATATTTTGGGTGGTATGCTTCTTGGGGAGGTATTCTAGTTGTGGAAGATCCCTAACGCCTTTTCCTAATCGATTTATTTTGCTTATTACACCTTACTATACAATTCTGTGATATTAAATTCCTCCAAGCAATTTATTTTCCTTATTAAACCTTATTGTCCTATTCTGTGCTATATAAATCCCTCCAAGCGATTTATTCTGCTTGTTACACCGTACTGTCCTCTTCTGTGTTACATAAATCCTCCTAATATCGCTATACTCTGCATAAAGCTCCCTAACACCTTTTCCTAAGCGATTTGTTTTGCTTGTTACACCTTACTGTCCTCTTCTGTGTTACATAAATCCTTCCAATGTCACCAAACGCTGCATAAAGCTCCCTAACACCTTTTCCTGAGCGATTTATTCTGCTTATTACACTTTACTGTCCTCCTCTGTGTTACATAAATCCTTCAATTATCGCTATACCCTGCATAAAGCTCCCTAACACCTTTTCCTAAGCGATTTGTTTTGCTTGTTACACCTTACTGTCCTCTTCTGTGTTACATAAATCTTTCCAATATCACCATACTTTGCATAAAGCTCCCTAACAACTTTTCCTAAGCGATTTATTTTGCTTATTACACCTTACTGTCCTCTTCTGTGTCACATAAATCCTTCCAGAATCGCCATACTCTGCATAAAGCTCCCTAACACCTTTTCCTAAGCGATTTATTTTGCTTATTACACCTTGCTGTCCTATTCTGTGTTACATAAATCCTTCCAATATCGCCATACTCTGCATAAAGCTCCCTAACACCTTTTCCTAAGCGATTTATTTTGCTTCTTACACCTTGCTGTCCTATTCTGTGTTACATAAATCCTTCCAATATCGCCATACTCTGCATACATAACGTACAAAAGGATATTAACCAGCCATATCCAAAAATAAATCGCTAAGGAAGAGGTATTAGGGAGCTTACTGTGTTAGATTTTTTGTGCCCGTTTCTAAGCTTTAGTGCATGATTTGAAAACGTTTGAAGAGAGAGAGAGAAAGAGAGAGAGAGAGAGAGGAGGGGGGAATACGCTGCTAGGCAGGTATACTAATATGGGCGTAGAAATAGTAATGACCAGAGAGAGAGAGAGAGAGAGATAGTCTTAATGTATCTTCACGTGGAGAATAGAGATACTGACTAGGAGTGTGTGTGTGTGTGTGTGTGTGTGTGTGTGTGTGTGTGTGAGACAGAGAGAGAGAGAGAGGTAAAGAAGAGAGAGGGAGGAATTTGGGAAGTTGAGAGGGAGACATGAAAGGGAATGGGGGTGGAAAGTGGAGAGAGAGAGAGAGAGAGAGAGAGAGAGAGAGGCGGCCAGGTGACAGCTAATAAGACAATAGACACAACAAACCACACAAACACCTCATTAGCTTCAAGGTCAATGCAGATTAATAAAGAATTTCTCCCAATCTGTTTTAAGGTAAATGATGGAGAGTGAGAAACTGACGAGGAGAGTGTATGTGAGTCAGGTGGAGTTGGGGAGAGGGATGGGGAGGCCAAGGATGAGATGGAGGGATGGAGTGGAGAGGTATATGAGAGAGGGGGTGTGAGTTGGGAGCAGGGCAGTGAAATGGCGGGGGCCAGGGCGACGTGGAGGCGATTTGTTTGTGGCCACCCCGTATGGGATTAAGGCGTCTGGCAATAGATAGATAGATCAACATATCTACTTTTGATCCATCCTATCTATCTATTGGTCTATCTATCGGACGTCTTAATCTGGGAAGTGGCCTGAAGTTGTGTCCATATTGCTTTGGCTTCTCTCTCTCTCTCTCTCTCTCTCCTAGTCAGTATCTCTTTCTCTGTACTTCCCCCAACTCACATTACTCTCACTCTTCTTCATCCCCCATCCTTGGACTTCATCCTCGGCCTCCCACTCCTCCACTCCACATCTCTCTCTCTCTCTCTCTCTCTCTCTCTCTTAATAAACAAAATGGCAACTGATTCTGACCAGGAATCTTATTTAAAAGTCCATTAGTAGAGAGAGAGAGAGAGAGAGAGTGTGTGTGTGTGTGTGTGTGTGTGTGTGTGTGTGTGTGTGTGTGTGTGTGTGTGTGTGTGTGTGTGTGTGTGTGTGTGTGTGTGTGTGTGTGTGTGTGTGTGTGTGTGTGTGTGTGTGAGACAGTGAGACAGAGGGACAGACAGACAGAGACAGAGACAGACAGACAGATAGATACAGATATAGATAGATAGACAGATAGATAGAATTATAGATAGATGGAGAGGCGTTAGGGATCTTGATTAAATGAAAACAAAGGCTATAATGAAACGGGCAGTGCAATGTATGAACTATCCTACGCATCTGAGGAATAGCCTTGGGTATGTAACATGTTTGGGTAGTATAGTGAATGTTCTGTTTGGGACGAGGATGGAGTTTGTGATAGATAGATAGATAGATAGATAGATAGGTGGATGTATGGATGGACAGGTTGGTAGATAGGAAGCTAGATGGATAGATAGATTGATTGATAGATAGACATTGATAGACAGGTGGATGGATGGACAGGTAGATAGATAGATAGATAGATAGACTGATAGATAGCCAGATGGATGGATGGACAGATAGATAGATAGATAGATAGATAGATAGATAGACTGACTGGTGGATGGATGGATGGACAGGCAGACAGATTAAGACAGAGACAGACACAAGACGCCATACACACAGCTAGGCAGGTACAAGATGGATGGAAGGACGGCTGAATAATACATAGACAGACAGACAGAAATTTAGGCAGATAGACAGGCAGACAGACAGATATTTAGGCAGAGAGAAAGGCAGACAGAAAGAAATTTAGGCAGTGAGACAGGCAGACAAACAGAAAATTAGGCAGAGACAGGCAGACAGACAGAAAATTAGGCAGAGAGACAGGCAGACAGACAGATATTTAGGCAGAGAGACAGGCAGACAGACAGAAAATTAGGCAGAGAGACAGGCAGACCGACAGATATTTAGGCGGAGAGACAGGCAGACAGACAGATATTTAGGCAGACAGAGAGGGGCAGACTGACAGAAATTTAGGCAGAGAGACAGGCAGACAGACAGATATTTAGGCAGATAAACAGGCAGACAAACAAAAAATTAGGCAGAGAGACAGGCAAACAGACAGATATTTAGGCAGAGAGACAGGCAGACAGAAAGAAATTTAGGCAGAGAGACAGGCAGACAGACAAAAAATTAGGCACAGACAGGCAGACAGAAATTTAGGCAGAGAGACAGGCAGACAGACAGATATTTAGGCAGAGAGGCAGACAGACAAAAAATTAGGCACAGACAGGCAGACAGAAATTTAGGCAGAGAGACAGGCAGACAGACAGATATTTAGGCAGAGAGGCAGACAGACAGATATTTAGGCAGAGAGACAGACAGACAGACAGATATTTAGGCAGAGAGACGGGCAAAATATTACACACCCAAATCTCACCCAGGTACAACCAAGGTCCGTGCACCCCTCGTACTTAAACCCCACGTACGTGTCCAGGGCGGGCAGGACAGACGTAAATATAGGCGTGATGACAGGGGAACGCTTTGTACGCAGTTTGAGGGGACCGGAGTTCGAATCCCGGCGCCAAGACCCACAAGCGACTGGGGATGGTGGTGTGAGTGAGTGGAATATTAATGTGCTTGGGATACACACGGGGTTAACGCGTACACACAAAGACGCACACACTGACATGTACACACACACAAACACACACACACACATACTGAAGACATTGATATACAAACACATACTCCCTTTCCCGTCTCTCTCTCTCCTCCTCCCCCTCCCTCTTTCCTTTTCCCTCTCGCTTCACCTCTCCCTCCCTCTCTCCCTCTCACAATCCTTCCCCCTCCATATCCGTGTCAACCCCCCCCCTCCCTCTGTACGTGTATTGTGTATCGTGTGTGTGTGTGTGTGTGTGTGTGTGTGTGTGTGTGTGTGTGTGTGTGTGTGTGTGTGTGTGTGTGTGTGTGTGTGCTTATATGCAAGGAAAAATAACTTCATTTATATCTCCAAATGTAAAGAAAATAATAGAAGAGTGAGCGATATTATTAACAGATCTAAACATACGGAGATGGAGAGTGAAAGACTGACTAGGAGAGTGTATGTGAGAGGTGGAAGGGGAAGAGGGAGAGGGAGGTCGTGGATGATATGAAGGGATAGAGTGGAGTGGTATATGAGTGAGGGGGGGTGTAAGTTGGGAGGATGGAATAAGAGACTGACGTGGAGAGTGTATGTGAGAGGTGGAAAGGGAAGAGGGAGGGGGAGGCCGAGGATGAAATGGAGAGATGGAGTGGAGAGGTATATGGGAGAGGGGGGTGGAAGTTGGGAGGATGGAATAAGAGACTGACGTGGAGAGTGTATGTGAGAGGTGGAAAGGGAAGAGGGAGGGGGAGGCCGAGGATGAAATGGAGAGATGGAGTGGAGAGGTGTATGAGAGACAGTGTGTAAGTAGGGGAGAGGGAAGCGAAATGGCAGGGGACAGGGAGACATGGAGGCGATTTGTGTATGGCCAACCTTTACGGGAATAAGGCGTCTAACTATAGATAAACTGACATAGATATATAGATGCAGACAGACAGATAGATAGATAGATAGATAGATAGATAGGGGGTGGTAGTGTTGGGGGATTTGAATGCAGTGGTAAAGATGACTATGAGCATACTGGAAGGCAGCCAGCAAAAGACAAGCAAGGACTGAAACAAGGAAACGACCGTGCAATATATAAGTGCGTATGTGTGTGGATGAATGGACGGATGAATGGATGGATGGATGGATGAATGGATGGATGGATGGATGAATGGATGGATGAATGGATTGATAAATGGGTTTGATGAATGAACGGATGAGTGGATGGAAGGATGAATGGATGGATGGATGGATGGATGATTGAATGAATGGATGGATGAATGGATTGATAAATGGGTTTGATGAATGAACGGATGGATGGATGGATGGATGGATGGATGAACGGGTGAGTGGATGGATGGATGGATGAACGGGTGAGTGGATGGATGGATGAACTAATAGCACACGAAAAAACTGAATGTCAATATCACTCAAGAATTCTCCTCTTCAGCCTTGCTTCAAACTCTCTAAGCCCAAGTCTCTCACGATGCCCACGTATTTAGAACTGAATGAATTTTAAATCTAGCTTTCTTCCTTGTTCAGATTTCTTTAGAGAACAAGTGTGAAGACTAATCTGTTCTCTCTCTCTCCCTCTCCTCTCTCTCTCTCTCTCTCTCTCTCTCTGCATTCCAAAAGTCGCGAACGAAAAGAAGTTAAGTACACATTCTCAGCTCAGTATAGGATGCGTGTTTACCATTCACCTCGGCATTTTCAAAACAAGAGACCTGTTTACCTCGCACCAATTGGGAGGGGAGGAGGAAAAGCGAGGAAAACCATTGACTATTGTTACGTAATGAAGGTGAGAGCCGAACAAGGGAAGATGCTTGTCATTTTGGTCTATCTCTACAGCCTTGTACAGCACTGATTCTGTTTTGCATCTCGAGTGGCCATTGAAGGAAGGAATGAGAGGCATCAACAAGCGATTTCTCATGCATAGATCCGTGGTGATTATGTAACTCTCTCTCTCTCTCTCTCTCTCTCTCTCACACACACACACACACACACACACACACACACACACGCACACCAAAGGGTAACGCAATTAGTCTCTGTCCACGCAACCCTGAAACACATACGCCTCTCGTTTCCATATGCGTAGCGTGTTAATGCGGAGGGCCTTGTGTGGGGCGGATCTGGACCGAAATAAAAAAGAAACAAAGGTTGATCTGGACCGAAATGAAAAAAATACTAAGAGACAAGGGGAGATCTGGACCGAAATAAATAAAAAAAAGAGACAAAGGCGGATCTGGACCGAAATAAAAAAAATAATGTAAGAGACAAGGGGGCATATAAACTAGACATGCCAGTAAGTTTCATATATGTCAAACAGAAGAGTGAGAGACTGACGAGGAGAGTGTATGTGAGTGAGGTGGAGGGGGAGAGAGGGAGGGGAAGGCCAAGGATGAGATGGAGGGATGGAGTGGAGAGAGATATGAGAGAGGGGTGTGTGAATTGGGAGCAGGGCAGTGAAATGGTGGGGGCCAGGGCGACTTGGAGGCGATTTGCTTGTGCCCACCCCGTAAGGGATTAAGGCGTCTGGCAATAGATAAATAGATAGATACTGTAAGGAGTGAATGTGGAAATTAAAGGAGAGCTGTCATATGCATCCTGTCGACGTTGGAGCTGGGAGATAAGGGTCCTAGCATCTCTCCTTTAGCGATTTATTTCTGGATACGACTGGCTAATATCCTTCTGTATGTTGTGTAAGTATGGTGATAGTGGAAGGATTTATGTAACACAGAGTAGGACAGAACGGTGTAGTAAAACAAATCGCTTAGGAAAAGGTGTTGGGGAGCTTCCTTTACCGACGAGAATCCCTAGAGTTATCCCAACCATGAGACTCTCCATGCCATCTAGCGGTTGTGAAAGAAGTTAGAATAAAATACTAGCGTTCCCCCTACCATGAGAGTGCTTTCCTGCCATCTAGCGGTTGTAAAAGAAGTTGGGAGGAATTTCAAAGTTTCTGGCCTGGGTAAGTATGGATTCTCTGTTTTTTCCAGTCAGTGCCCGCCGGACAATGGAAGGGGGAGGCTGTGTCGGCTCCTTCTCCTGCTGTGAGTACTAAATCTTGCTGTTTATTGGTGGATTTTGCTGTTTTTTTGCTTGATTTTTGCTGTTTTTAGACTGCTAGAAAGTGTCACAGGCCAAACAGATTCTAGAAATAATGATGCTAGATATGACGATTAAGGGCGGTGATGGTTTGTGTCCTAATTCTCTTGCTGTTCGTGTCTGATTTTGCTGTTCTGGGGCAATTATGGTGTTTAATTAGGACGTAAGGATATGTTACTGATTACTAGAACGTGTCATAGGCCAAACTGATTCCATGTATGAGAGTATCAAGTCGCTTTGATGCTATCCTTCCCCCTCCCTCTCTCCCTCCCCACCCCCTTCGCATTCCCTGCCCCTTCCCCTCCTCTCGTCTCCCACCTCTCCTCTCACTGCTTCCTCTCCTCTCCAACCTCTCCTCTCACTGCTTCCTATCCTCTCCAACCTCTCCTCTCGCTGCTTCCTTCCCTCTCCCACCTCTACCCTCACAGCTTCCTCTCCTCTCCCACCTCTCCTCTCACTGCTTTCTCTCCTCCCCACCTCTCCTCTCACTGCTTCCTCTCCTCTCCCACCTCTCCTCTCACTGCTTCCTCTCCTCCCCACCTCTCCTCTCACTGCTTCCTCTCCTCTCTCTCTCTCTCTCTCTCTCTCTCTCTCTCTCTCTCAAATGAATTGGGGGTGGTGCTGGTGACAATATAAGTTCATTTTTTTACTCTAATGCCGGATTATGCCATTTTTTGTTATTAAAATGATGAAATTCGAATACTGGGATATCTTATTGAAAGCCAGGAAGTTCTATCTATCTATCTATCTATTGCCAGACGCCTTAATCCCGTGAGAGGTGGCCACAAACAAATAGCCCCCATGTCGCCCTGTCCCCCGCCATTTCACTGCCCTGCTCCCAGCTCACACACCCTTCTCTCATCTACCTCTCCACTCCATCCCTTCATCTCATCCTTGGCCTTCCCCTCCCTCTCCCCCCCTCCAGGAAGTTCCATAGACCAATAAAGTTCTAAAATGTGATTTTGAGCTGCTATGTGTTGGTTTATTTTCGTTTTTTGTTAATAACTGACACACACACACACACACACACACACACACACACACACACACACACACACACACGACAGATATTAGCCTCACGAACACACACACACACACACACACACACACACACGACAGATATCACCCTCACGATATTAACTACGAAACACGAATTAGGTGAATAATAAAACACACACACACACAATCATAGCCTCACGAAATTAATAGTACGAAACACGAATTACGTTCTCAGTAAAACGCGCGCGCACACACACACACACACACACACACACACACACACACACACACACACACACACACACACCCGACAGATATTAGCCTCACGAACACACACACACACACACACACACACACACACACACACGACAGATATCACCCTCACGATATTAACTACGAAACACGAATTAGGTGAATAATAAAACACACACACACACAATCATAGCCTCACGAAATTAATAGTACGAAACACGAATTACGTTCTCAGTAAAACGCGCGCACACACACACACACACACACACACACACACACACACACACACACACGCACACGACAGATATTAGCCTCACGAACACACACACACACACACACACACACACACACACACACACGACAGATATCACAGCCTCACGAAATAAACAGTACGAAACACGAATTAGGTACTCAGTAAAACACACACACACACACACACACACACACACACACACACACTTGATCCCTAACACGCTGCCTAGGTCTACGGTGGTTAGAATTTGGAGCTGGGAAGGAGACAAACCCTAGATCGAGTCCCAGGCGGTGTTAGAATGCCACGTAAACCCAGGTCTATTCGGAAAAGCTCACAGATCCCTTTAGAAACTGCTTTGACAGAACTATCTATTGCCAGATGCCTTAACCCTTTAACCGCGGGTGTCATTCCAGAATGACATTGACAAAACTGGACCAAACTGCGGGTGTCATTCTGGAATGATCGTGAATATTTTGAACACTGCGTGTTTTCCCGGCGCGCAAAGTGTCTCACGCAAGAGTAGCTGTCGAGTTCTTTCACGCCAGCCATCCCACACCTCCCTCCTCCAACCCCGAGGGGGCCCCCCCCACCCCTGCCCTGACCCGCATCAGTCAGTATCTGTCCAGCTCTGTGCGTGATAATGGCGCTCTGTCCTGACTCATCGTCGCTCGCTTCCTCCTCTACAATGAATAGTGCTAGTGTTCCCACTACCTCTACACCGGTAAAAGAACTGCCGACGGCGAGGCAGAAGGGGTTGAGCACTCCTGAAATTAGAACTGAGCTGGACAAAACTGTAAGTACTACTCTTGATTGTGGCACACTCACAGCAAGCAGTGATGATTTGGCAGTGATTGGTGGTGAACCATTTTCCATTGATAGTGACAGTGATGAAAGTGATCGTGTTGTTTCCCCACCACCACCCCCAACTTACTCTGGGAAAGGAAAGACTCCTATGGGCAAATCTGGTATTGCACGTGGGAAGGGAGTGAAGCGCAGGCTCACGTCTCCCACACCAGGCCCTAGTAAGCATTTCCCATCAATTTCCCATGCCCCTAGCCCTATTGCCCTCACATCATCATCATCATCTGCCGTGCCCTCTCCTCGGTCTACATCATCTGAGGAGTACGAATTACCAAAGCCTGCAAAGCGAGGGAAGGCAGGCCGTGCAGGCCGTGCAGGCAGGGCAGGCAGGCCTAGAACAAAGGGGATGCGTGGCAGGTGGAGGGCAAAGCTGGGTGATAAGCGAGGTGATAAGCGGGGTAGAAAGGGTCAAGTTTCACCATGCACCAGGTCAGAAACCCCCCCCGCCTGCCCCCCGCTCAGCTCCCTCACCCTCGCCACCCCCCCACTCACCGCCCCCGCACTCATCCCCCTCCCCGTTGCCTCCTGCCTCACCCCCCTCCCGCTCGCCTCCTGCCTCACCCCCCTCCCGCTCGCCTCCTGCCTCATATCCTGCCTCACCCATTGCCTCACCCATTGCCTCCACCTCAGCTCCTTCTCACGGAGAAACGAGTGCAATGCAACCTGCCACTGCCACTGAACCACGCACAGGGCAAGTGGATGCATTTGTTTGGTCTGACGGTGCAGATTTTCAGCCACACAATCCACCGTTTGATATGACAAATGCTGGAATACAGCCTGCCTTCCCATGCAACGCAGGAGATGATTTTGTTGACTACTTCCTGGCCTTCATGGATGATGAAATCGTGCAGCATGTCAGCGATGAGACCAATAGGTATGCAGCTCAGTGTGCAGCAGAAGGGCTGGGACCTATTGGCTCACCAAAGCAAGTGTCGTGGTTGCCTGTCGGAATCAGAGAGCTGTATGTTTTTTTTGCCCTAATGTTTCTTATGCCCCATATAAAGAGACATGAGTTGGAGGAGTACTGGCTCGTGGATGACATTACTACTATCCCAATATTCGGGAAGAATATGTCACGGGATCGGTTCCGACAGCTGCTTGGATACCTGCACTTCGCTGACAATGCAAACCCGTCCCAAACTGACCCTTTGTGGAAAGTGAGGGATTTTCTCAACAGGATTAGGGATCGATTTATGCGATTTTTCCGGCCTATGCAGAAAGTCGTCATAGACGAATCCCTGGTATTGTTCAGAGGACGTCTCAAATTCATGCAGTACATCCCCAGCAAACGCCACCGCTTTGGGATAAAGTTCTTTGTGCTGTGTGACTGTGAGACGGGGTATATCCTGGATTTTGTCATCTACTCTGCTAGCACAATGGATGTGAACAGGAAAGACCCCCTTGGCTTCTCTGGCTCCGTTGTAAAAGTGCTGATGGAGAGGTATTTTGGTGGGAATCATGTGCTGTACACAGACAATTACTACACAGCACCGAAACTCTCCAAATACCTTGCTGAACACGGCATTGGCACTGTTGGCACTGTACGGAGCTATAGGAAAGAGTGGCCAAGTTTCCCCGAAGCATCATCATCATCCAAGGGAGATGTGCACCTGAAGAAGTCAGACAAGCTTCTTGCGATCAGGTGGCATGACAAGAAGGTCGTGAATATGATCAGCACCATCCACAAGGGGGAATTGCAGAGAACTGGGAAGGTCAGCTACAGGACGGGAGAGCCAATCATGAAGCCTGATGCCGTCATTGATTACAATGTCAATATGAGACTTGTTGATAAGTCTGATATGATGATTGGCGAAATCGACTGTCTCAGGAGAAACACCCGATGGTACAGGAAGGCTTGCCTGCACATGCTCGATATGTGCATGCTCAACGCCTTCATTCTCTACAAGACACAAGTCGGGGGCATAAGGCAACCATCACTGAGACAGTTTTCCAAGACTGTCGTGCAGCAGCTACTTGCAAGATTTGGTCAGGTGACGGCATTGATCCCGAGGCGACACTCTGACACACAACCTGACCGTCTTGAGTGCCGCAATTACATGAGCCGGCACCAGCTTGTGAAATTGCCTCTTGCAGCAGGCGGCAGGTTGTCACAGGGCCGCTGCAGAGTATGTTCTAACACCACACGGAGGCCTAGGACGAGAAAAATGAGCACACACCAGTGCCTGGAATGCCAAGTCGCTCTATGTGTAACTCCGTGCTTTGCCGAGTACCACTCTCTGAGTAAATACTGAAAGTGACAGTGATATATAGTGATGCGACAGTGACGTGCTTTGCCAATAATTGTATAATGGATAATGTAGTAATAAGGGATATTTTGCCTAGAAAAAAATGTAAATATTGGCCAGTATAATAAGTGATATTGTAATAAGAGAATCTGCGGCACTTGTGGAATTCTGCGGCACTTGTGTAATTCTGTGATGCGCCAGTGACGCAATATAGTAATAAGTGCAGTGTAAATATAATGTATATTGCCCAGATTATATGTAAAATAATATTAGAAGTTAGAAAGAATGAAAAGATCGCATGAAACGTCAGTGAGCGGGTGCCGCCGCAGTGAAGTGAGGCGCTGCCGCAGTGAAGAACGGGCGCAGCCGCAGGGAAGTGCCTTTTGCCTACCTCAGTGAACACAGAGTGGGTGTTTATCGTACGTACAGTGTTCATATATGTTTATATTACTATTATGAGAGAGTGGTTGGCATTTGGTACTGGTGTGTGGGGCGTAAAATAGTTATTTCACACCCCTCACTTCTAACGGCTCTCCCCGTCCTGTGAAAGTCAACAAAGTCATGAAACCTACATCAATGGAAAGCTGAAGGTTAGTACTTTCTAATGGTACCTTATTTTTTTCTCTAGCTTTATTCTGTGCAGAGTTATTAAGGTTTAAAGGTTTGTTTACATTTGGCTGAAACCTCCGCGGGAGAGGACAGTCAGACCAAAACAATACCCGCGGTTAAAGGGTTAATCCCGTAAGGGGTGGCCAGAAACAAATCGCCTCCATGTCGCCCTGTCCCCTGCCATCTCACTGCCCTGCTCCCAGCTCACACCCCCCTCTCTCATATACCTCTCACTCCATCCCTCCATCTCATCCTTGACAGAACAGTACATATATGACTACACATAAACACAAGCATGAAGAATATAAGTGCACTCAGAAACCAGGGACGAATCAATAAACATCTGATAAACACAAAATGACGAAGATCCATACATTCAAAACCAATAGCAAAACATTAAATAAATTTGTAAATATCTATACATAAACAAAATTGTGAAGAGGCTAACTACATACAAAATCAGGGGGGAAAATAAGCAAATCTGTCAATACCAATATACACAATGGGGAAGCGAAATACACACAACAAGAAATCTATAAATATATGACTGTATTTGCACATTTAAAAATATATATGGAGTTAATTACATACACAAAGCTACAGAAAATATATAAACTTAAAAAAATAAACACGAGTATATATAAGAATAACATACACAGGCCCATGCTAAGGGGAGGGCGATGTAACCTATGTGCATATCCACTTTCCACTTTCACTAAGAATCAAAGCACTACCACTTATGCAGTGAAATGGCAGGGGGTAGGTCGACATGGAGGCGATTTGTTTGTGGCCACCCCTTACGGGATTAAGGAGGTGGCAATACATAGATAGATAGAACTGACACGAAAAAGTGAACATCAAAGAATCAAAGGGGAAATAAGTGGATGATATTCGAAGTACACTTGTAGATTGTGACCCTGTCCCCATGAACTGGCTCGTTTCTTCCCGACAGGTTAGAGATAGAGAGGGGAAGGGAGTAGGGGGGATGGGGGAGGGGGAGGGGATGGTTGGAAAGTGTGGGATGGAAAATGAGAGAAGTAGGGGTAGAGTGGAGAGAGGGGATGGGAGAGGTGGTGGTTGAGGAGGGGTGTAGGGGGGTGAATGAGGGAGGTAGGGAGCAGAGGAGAGGGGAGGGGATAGAGAGGGAGGAGGTGGAAGGGAGGAGGGGGTGTAGAAAGGTGGAGGGGGGAGGTAAGGGAGAGAGGAGAGGGGAGGGGAGGGAGGGGGAGATGGAGGAAAGGAGTGTGTGGTGCTGTATCGCCTTTGCATAGAATTACAATTGATCAAGAAGGCAGAAGAAAAAGTAAACAGACGTAGATAACAGCTAGATAAGGATGCTTACACACACACACACACACACACACACACACACACACACACACACACACACACAAGCACATACGCACAAGCACATACACGAGCACAAGAATACACACACACACACACACACACATCCCATCTCTACCTCCCTCATTCACCCCCCTTACCCTCTCAAAACCACATCCTTCCCCACCCTCGCCCTCCTTATCTATAACCCGTCGGGAAGAAACTACCTTGTTGATGCGTGGAGGGTCACACGCAGGTCACAAGTTAATTAATAAGAGTAGATTTAAATACACCTGTCCTTGAAAACAGAGAAAAATGTAAAGACATAAGGAAATGAAAGAAAATGACAAAAAGGGCAGATTTCCACTAGTTGAAGGGGTTAGTGAATGTTAAATGTAATTCATGAAGGTTCAAAAGCCTCCTTGATGCTTAAGGAAATCGTCTGGGAAGAGTAATATTCTTTGGTCTTCGGGGCCTTTGTGTTCTGTGTAAAAAGTAAAGGAGAGATGAGGAGAAAAGGAAGAAGGTACAGAAAAGTAAAGGAGGACAAAAGGAAGAAGTAAAGTAGGAGAAAAGGAGGAAGTAGAGAAAAGTAAAGGAGGAGAAATTGAAGAAGTAGAGAAAAGTAGAGGAGGAGGAAAGGGAGGAAGTAGAGAAAAGTAATCGAGGAGAAAAGGAAGTAGAGAAAAATAAAGGAGGAGAAAAGGTGAGAAAGACCTAGGTAAAGTGTAAGGTAAGAAAAGTGAAGAGGGAAGTAGTGCGTAATCGGGCTGAATGGACAACAATGGCGTAATCAGTGTTGGAGGCTTGGGAGGGAGGGAGGGAGGGAGGGAGGGGGTCTGAAATCTGTCACGTGATCACAGGTCCCTACGTATGCATAAATAGATAGGTGTTTTAAGCAATATTAGACAGACAGACAGACACAGATAAATAGACAGATAGATGGATAGGTTGAGAGAGAGAGAGAGAGAGAGAGAGAGAGAGAGAGAAGGGGCGTAACTTTCGTCTTCCACTCGACACGGGCCTTCGTTAACAAAAATCTCTACTTACATCCCAACGCAGACTGCATAAGATGCCTCGCTGTCCCTCCATCATCTCGGCACCTCCAACGACGCACACACACGCAAACTGACGCAAATAGTAGCCGCAGGACCGTAAAACAGGCCGCAAAAATCAAGAACGCAGAAAGACGCACTCACTGGACAGGAATACATAACTCTGCCGGCCTCCCTAGTCGCTTGTTACCCCACGTACCCATACAAGTTGACAGATCGTAATTTTGGCACGGGAGACGTGAGATATTAGGCTTTTATATCGAACTAAATCATTTTTGTGGCATTTAAATCACACAGAAATTCAAAGTGTGTATGGTTGATAATCTGTGTAGGTAAAGAGCAATTGTGGATATCGTATTTATGGGAGAAATCAATGTGAGGAAAAATTTGGCAGGCGACATCGAATGATTGTTGATGACGCGGACAGGAGACCACGCCGACTTCAAACTCTCTAGATGACAAAATTCAGCTACAATATCTCATTTTCTCGCATATTTTCTCGCATATTCCTTCATGATATTTACTTGTGTGTTATTTATAGCTAATTTCGAGACTTTCCCATGCATTTTTCCTACGTTAGAGGCGACCAAAATTGTTGTATCTAGAGCGAGATTCATCAGTTTTCAAATCTCACCACCTCAGCACCTCCTTATATCGTTCAAAACACCGTAATATTTTTTTTATAATCTAATATCAAAGCCTTTTAGCACTTTTCAATGGGGTTTTTCTTTCGTCTGTTGCCCTTAAATATATCGAGGCTTCTAGATGTTTATTATAGAGAAAAGAAGGATGAATTATGGGATGTTTTGCGTGGTGGGGTTCTGAAGGAGGGTGGATGTGTGTGTTTCTGAGGCGGATTATGGAAAGATTTGAGTGCATGCGTGTGCGCGTGGCCGTGTGCATGTTCGTGTGCGTGTATCCGTGTGTGTGTCTATGCGTGTGTGTCTGTGCGTGTGCGTGTATCCTTATTTGTGTTCGTAATCATGCCAGTTTTTGAGGAAGAGCAGATGTCAGTTTTTGAAAAGGAATACGGAAAATTTTGCGTATATGCTGTTCGTGGGGATGGAGTGGACTGGGGTGAAAATATAATAAGCCTTAAGTAGACGCAGTTTAGGAGGAAGGCAGGATGAAGTGCTTTAGTGAGGCTGTGGAGATAGGTATGGTGTTGAGGGGGTTCGTGGATGTGGGAGTTTATGGGGGTGTATGTGGGGTTGGAGGTTTTTATCATTTGTCTGTTTCATTTTGAGACACACACACACACACACACACACACACACACACACACACACACACACATACACACACATACACATACACACACACAACAGAGAGAGAGAGAGAAACTATACTCTCTTCACATACTTGGTCTAGAATTGCCAACTTTCCATCCTGAATGCTCTTGTAACATAAGATCACTAGAACTATGCTAATCACGAAGAAGTGCAATGGAAAAGATGCGGAGTCGTAACATAATCTTATTCTGAACTTGAGCTACGCGAAATAAGCCTCAGAGGGACGAAATCTGGGCCAAGTTAAGGTGAAAGGAGTATACTATATCGTTAGTAACCTTCTGAGCCTACGGACCTCATTATCACTCTCCTCTCTCCTGGCGATTTTATTCAGTATGTCGATAGTAACAGGACATAAGATGCAAGAGAAAGATAACCCCCTGAGCCCTCGTACCTCATTATCGCTCTCCTTCTCTCCTGACGATTTTATTAAGAGAGGGGGAAGTGGAGGGATTAGATGTACTGTTAATAAATCCCCCGAACACGAGGGGATTTTCCTACACTGACCTCATTATCGCTCTCCTTCTCTCTCCTGACGATTTTATTCTGAGATAGGGAAGTGGAGGGATTAGGTGTACTGTTAATAAATCCCTTGAATGTGAGGGTGAGAGACTGACGAGGAGAGTGTATGTGAGTGAGGTGGAGGGGGGAGAGGAAGGGATGGCCAAGGATGAGATGGAGGGATGGAGTGGAGAGGTATATGAGAGAGGGGGGTGTGAGCTGGGAGCAGGGCAATGAAATGGCGGGGGACAGGGCAACATAGGGGGGATTTGTTTGTGGCCACCCCTTACGGGATTAAAGCGTCTGGCAATAGATAGATAGATAAACAATGTGAGGGGATTTTCCTATTCCGCAAATCGTCTGTTAGAAGCAAGAGTAAAAAGACATCACATGGGTTTAAGCTGAGGTGTAATTACGCAAAACTAAACTCTGTGTTACCTGGATTACGGAACACAGATTGGTGATGAAACAGAGGAGGTGTTGGCCTGATGCAGTGGCCCAGCCTAGGGGTATTATGGCAGGTTCTGGGGGGTAACGCTGGGCTGACAGAAAAAAAGAAAGTCGAGGAATTCAGAGAACCGAGAAACAATGTGACGGTTGGCGGCAGGATAGTGTATAATGTATATATCATGTAAATCACCGAAGATATATTTCAGGAAACATACACCGACTTAATATAACCCTAGTAATTAATAGTTAACATTAATAGCAGTAACGATTCAAAACTATTACTTACAAAACTCTAAAAAAATCAGCTACGTGTGTGGCAGGCGGTGTGTTGTGACAGGTGTGCTTCAGGACACAACCAGTCACTCAGCAACCCTGACAATGACGCGTCCAGTACGTGTTTAGTCAGCTCACTCACCTGCCTGAGCCTGCCTCACACTGTCAGTGTCTTCGTGAACAGCAGCCGAAGTGGACCTAAGCAGGTAAGTGTGTGTATTGTGCAGTATTGCAGCTGTTACTGTTACAACCTGAGGTGTGGAATAGTGAACTTGAGGTGACTGTTACAATATCTGGAATGTTATATATATATATATATATATATATATGCACACACACGAGTTGGGGTAACAGGCATGATGTACCATGTAAAATGGGTAACAATCCGAAAAAGGTTGGGAACCACTGGCCTAATGAGTATCTATTCCACAGAAAACGATGGCAGCCCCAGAGGACGAGATGGCAACCCTGGAGAGCAAGAAGACAACTGCAGGCGAGGAGGCTGCCACTCCAGAAGACCAAATGGCAGCCGAAGAAGACCAAATGGCGGCCGAAGAAGACCAAATGGAGGCCGAAGACCAAATGGCTGCCGAAGAAGACAAGATGGCCCAGAAGTGAAGCCATCTGCGTGTCGTAGCTTGTAATGATAGGTGATGTGGTAGGGAGGGTAGCAGCAGCTGTGGCGGCACCTGTATAGCATTACTCTGGTAGGCATTGCATTCCTTAGGCACCTTTGATGTTCCTGTATTTCCCCAGGCGAGGCAGAGACGGCTGCGAGGGAGAGACGAGACGGCCGAGAGACCAGGGGAGACAGGAGAGCCTGCAGGGAGATCACAGCGCCGGACATGACAGGTGACAGGTTGTATTTTTCTTTGTATTTTCCTTTAGGGTGTGATTGTGTGTGCGTGATTTTTTTTTTTTTTTTTGCTTGCGTGCGTGTGTGTGTATGTGTGTGTGTGGGGGGGGGGTTAGTTCCCAGCATAGTAGGCTGGGTGTGGCAGGTAGGTGGGTTTGGGGAGGGAGGTGGGGTGGGGGGAGGCGGGAAAGGGGGGACTTCCTTCCACTTCTACCTTCCTCTCCGTCTGTCCTGTCTGCCTGTCCTCAGCGCAGCCGAAAGTGCTGGGACGATGTGTGTGTGTGTGTGTGTGTGTGTGTGTGTGGGTGGGTGGGTGGGTGTGGGTGTGGGTGCCTGTCTGCTTTAGTGCTTCTTTCTCTTCCCCACCTTTACCTTTTTATGCGCTTTTTCTTTTTCTGTCGTTCTAGAGTGAGCTTGATGGAGAGAGGGTAGAGGGGCGAGTAGGAGCGAGGGAGCGAGTTGGAGATAGGACCTACTACACTAAATATTAATTGCTAAAGGTATCTTGCTCGTCTTTAACTGATATACTCTGATAATACTTGAAACATTGGCGATATAGTCCAATATTTGATAATTTTGCGATATACTTTGAGATCCTTTGCTATATAAAACAATCTTCCAGAGTAACCTAACAGCTGCTGCCATTGCTACTTGTATACTTTGTAAATGTATTGTAATTGTAAACTCTTGTAAAACACTAAAGATAATAAAAGAATAAGTTGTATATCAGCTTTACTTTGCCCATTATGGTATGATTACAAAGAGGAATGATAAATACAGTAAGAGATTACAAAGAAAAGGATACAAAGAAACCATACAATGCTATACTCTAGTTCCCAAAGACATGGAACAGAGTACACAGTAGACTCCAGCACAAGTGAACTTGCTGGTGTAAACTCTTGGGTATAAAAACCCACAATTCAACTTTGACTTTATACCAGTTCCACGATCTCGAAAAATCCTAAGTCCAAAAAGACCTGCAATTTGGACTTAGGATTTTTTTCGAGTGACTGGATCTGGTATAAGTCTTAAGGGCACCAAAACCCTTACTTCAGACTTAGACTTTTTACCCACCAGAGAAGTGGGTATAAAGTCTAGGGATGTAAAACTCCTACTTCAACTTAGAAACTGGGACAAGAAAAGGGGAGGGGGGTACAACCTCGCCTTCCCCTTTAAAAAAAAAAAACTCTACGGATGTAAAACCCCTATTTCAACTCTACTGATGTAAAACACCCTGTTTCACAGTAAAAACTCTACGGATGTAAAACCTCTACTTCAACTTAAAATATTTTATGAAGTTTGGTATAAAATCTACGGATGTAAACAAAAACCATTTCAACTTAGTATTTTTTAGAGCTATATATAAACTCTACGGGTGTAAAACCCCTATTTCGAACTTGTGACTATTCAGACCCCTCCCCCAGGTACAGCAAAACCAGTACTTTGGTCAGCTATGGTTTATTGATGGGTAACTACAGTATTTGTACAAGACTGACTAGCTTCATTACTTAGTGCAATTAGCACTGCCTTGACTAGCAGTAATAGCCTTATTTCGGCTGTTTACAATCCTCCAGAGTTCTTTCCTCTGGTGCCTGCAGTTTATTCATGTTACTGCCAGACTGTTTTATATATACTCTGGTGCTGAAGCTCCTGTACACTGGCACTTCAGGTCATCTCGCTGGTGGATCGCTGTATAGCACTTATTACCTAAGTGTTTACAAGTTGTTCCCATGTGTACTTAAAGCATCTTGCTAAGGAAACCTGCAATGAGTGTACTGCAGACACACTGCATGTAAGTCTGACCAGCTATTGTATCCAGTGTAGGTAATGGTGTTCTTTACCCATGTCCTATTTCAGAATAGATCCAGATACTCCTATGTATCCCTTCACTAGTGCTGTTATCAAAGCCTTCTTGCCATCCTGTCAGTGAAAGTTCTAAGTCTATTGTGCAGTCAGGTTTACCCCTTCGTCAAAGTCCAAGTGAGGTACTGAAGTGGGTATACTGCACCTTTATCAGAGTTTATCAAGCCAGATCTGAAGACTATCAGCTCTCAAAGCAGCTTAGTTAAAGCATGAAGGCTTGAATGCCATAGGTAGTGCCAAGTTAAAAATATGAAGGCTTGAATGCCATAGATAGTCAAGGGAGGTGTGACTCACTGGGTACTGACATTTACTATTCTTTGGTCCTACCCACCCCTATTTAGTGACCATGTGGTAGGTAAGGTCCAGGGATAATAGCTACTATCTGAAGTATCAACCTCCTCTAATGCCTGAGTAAAACCACCATCATTTACTGTGTGTGTATGTACTTGAGCTGATCAGTTATTAATGCAAGTGTCCTTTCCAAATCTAAAATGTTCAAAGTCAAACCATAAGTAGGAATGAACTAATCTATCTGGCTCCTACCTCTTCCTATTATTGTTTGTTGTCAGCCTCAGTAGGTATTGTACAAACAAGTTCAGACCTTTATTCCAGCAATCTTTACAAGGGGTTTGCCTCTATAGGATGAATGAAGCAGCACCAACAGTAGGCCTTACTAGTTGGTTCCTTGATTTCCAAGTGTCATTGCCAAGTGTCAGGTCCGAGTGCCATGTCCGAGTGCCATGTCCGAGTGCCATGTCCGAGTGCCATGTCCGAGTGCCATGTCCGAGTGCCATGTCCGCGTGTCATGTCCGCGTGTCATGTCCGCGTGTCATGTCCGCGTGTCATGTCCGCGTGTCATGTCCAAGTGCCATGTCCAAGTGTCTTATCTGATGTACTTTCTGGCCAGGATAGGTTTCTCATCAGGTGAAAGGCGAAGAGAGGCAGCGTGTGGAGGTCCAGTTTTATTGTACCCATGTCAGTTATATATAATCTGGCCACAGTTCTTAAATGGCCATCCTCTCTGGTCAGGATGGCGAATTTTGATCGGCTGAAAGGCGAAGAGGCGAGGAGTGGAGATGTGGATGGAGCGGCGAGAAGTGTGGCCTCTGGAGTGTCAGTCTAGCTGCTGTCTTCTTACGTGACCACACCTGCGGGAGAAAGTCTGAGGAGATTACACTGCACAGGTACACAAAGTTGTTGTTGTTGTTGTTATATTTATAGGTAGACCAAGTTATTTTTCTATTTACATCAGCGTCTGCTTCCTTCGCCTGCAGTGAAGTCAGTTGGGATTTAATATTCAAGGAGAAAGGATTTTAGGTTATGAGTTTTATAAGAGTCAATTGAAAGAATTAGAACTGTAAGAACGATCGTAGAGAGTGTCCTAAGGTCAAAATGTCAGGGGAGGGGTGAGGGAGGGGTGAGGGAGGGGTGAGGGAGGGGTGAGGGAGGGGTGAGGGAGGGAGAGGGGGGAGGGGGGAGGGAGGGGCGAGGGAGGGGAGGGAGAGGGGGGAGGGGGAGGGAGAGGGGGAGGGGGAGGGGGGGGAGGGGTTGGGGGGGGGTGAGGGGGGTAGGGGAGTGAGGGGGGTAGGGGAGTGAGGGGGGGGTGAGAGGGAGGGGGAGGGGTGAGGGGGAGGGGTGAGGGGGAGGGGTGAGGGAGGAAGGGAAGGGGAGGCATGGGAGGCCAGGAGTTGGAGGAAAATGAAAGTAGTGGAATAGGGAAGAGCATATCCAGTCCAGTCTTCATAATACCCAGTCTAAGGCATCCACTGTATCCAGTCCATCTCAACCTTACGATATCCAGTCCAACCCAACCCCACGACATCCATCCCATCCCAACCCAACCCAACCCCACGACATCCAACCCATCCCAACCCAACCCCATGACATCCAACCCATCCCAACCCAACCCCACGACATCCATCCCATCCCAACCCAACCCCACGACATCCAACCCATCCCAACCCAACCCCACGACATCCAACCCATCCCAACCCAACCCCACGACATCTAGCCCAGCCTAACCCAACCCAACCCCACGATACCCAGCCCAACCCAACCCTACAACATCCATCCCAACCCAACCCCACCCCACGACATCCAACCCATCCCAACCCCACCCCACGACATCCAACCCATCCCAACCCAACCCCACGACATCCAACCCATCCCAACCCAACCCCACGACATCCAACCCATCCCAACACCACGACATCCAACCCATCCCAACACCACGACATCCAACCCATCCCAACCCAACCCAACCCCACGACATCCATCCCAACCCAACCCAACCCCACGACATCCAACCCAACCCAACCCCACGATGCCCAACCCAACCCCACGATGCCCAACCCAACCCCACGATGCCCAACCCAACCCCACGACATCCAACCCATCCCTCCACAAGATTCAGTTCCTTCAAAATAACTTCCATCCCATCCCAACCCCACACAATGTCCATCCCAACCCCACACAATGTCCATCCCAACCCCACACAATGTCCATCCCAACCCCACACAATGTCCATCCCAACCCCACACAATGTCCATCCCAACCCCACACAATGTCCATCCCAACCCCACACAATGTCCATCCCAACCCCACACAATGTCCATCCCAACCCCACACAATGTCCATCCCAACCCCACACAATGTCCATCCCAACCCCACACAATGTCCATCCCAACCCCACACAATGTCCATCCCAACCCCACACAATGTCCATCCCAACCCCACACAATGTCCATCCCAACCCCACATCACAATATAATTTTGAAGTGATAAAAAGAACATCGGGGTAACTAAGGCATAATAAAAGATTTCCAGTTTTTATTATAAACAAAAGTAGGTTTATTTCGAGTTTGCTTCATCAGTAGAGTTGTCAGCGATCAGGAAGGCTCTGGTGGGTAGATAAGGAGGTGGGTGGCTAAGTAGGTGGGTGGCTAAGTAGGTGGGTGGCTAAGTAGGTGGGTGGCTAAGTAGGTGGGTGGCTAAGTAGGTGGGTGGCTAAGTAGGTGGGTGGCTAAGGAGGTGGGTGGCTAAGGAGGTGGGTGGCTAAGGAGGTGGGTGGCTAAGGAGGTGGGTGGCTAAGGAGGTGGGTGGCTAAGGAGGTGGATAGGTAGGTGGATAGGTAGGTGGATAGGTAGGTGGATAGGTAGGTGGATAGGTAGGTGGATAGGTAGGTGGATAGGTAGGTGGATGGGCAGGTAGGGTAAGTGGATGGGCAGGTAGGGTAGGTGGAGGGTAGGTAGGGTAGGTGGAGGGTAGGTAGGGTTGGTGGAGGGTAGGTAGGGTTGGTGGAGGGTAGGTAGGGTTGGTGGAGGGTAGGTAGGGTAGGGTGGTACGTGGGTAGGTGGCTAAGGATATGTAGTGAGGTGGGTGGGTGGCAAGAGAGGCTGGGAAAGTGGATGGTTGGTGACAGGTAGCTAGGCAGGGTACGCAGGATGTGTGGCAGGGCAGGCAGGTGAGGCAGGGTGGGTGGCAGGGCAGGCAGGTGAGGCAGGGTGGGTGGCAGGGCAGGCAGGGTGGGTGGCAGGGCAGGCAGGTGAGGCAGGGTGGGTGGCAGGGCAGGCAGGTGAGGCAGGGTGGGTGGCAGGGCAGGCAGGTGAGGCAGGGTGGGTGGCAGGGCAGGCAGGTGAGGCAGGGTGGGTGGCAGGGCAGGCAGGTGAGGCAGAGTGGGTGGCAGGGCAGGCAGGGTGGGTGGCAGGGCAGGCAGAGTGGGTGGCAGGGCAGGCAGGTGAGGCAGAGTGGGTGGCAGGACAGGCAGAGTGGGTGGCAGGACAGGCAGGTGAGGCAGAGTGGGTGGCAGGACAGGAAGGTGAGGCAGAGTGGGTGGCAGGACAGGCAGGTGAGGCAGAGTGGGTGGCAGGGCAGGCAGGTGAGGCAGAGTGGGTGGCAGGGCAGGCAGGTGAGGCAGGGTGGGTGGCAGGGCAGGCAGGTGAGGCAGGGTGGGTGGCAGGGCAGGCAGGTGAGGCAGAGTGGGTGGCAGGGCAGGCAGGTGAGGCAGAGTGGGTGGCAGGTGAGGCAGAGTGGGTGGCAGGGCAGGCAGGTGAGGCAGAGTGGGTGGCAGGTGAGGCAGAGTGGGTGGCAGGGCAGGCAGGTGAGGCAGAGTGGGTGGCAGGTGAGGCAGAGTGGGTGGCAGGTGAGGCAGAGTGGGTGGCAGGTGAGGCAGAGTGGGTGGCAGGTGAGGCAGAGTGGGCAGGTGAGGCAGAGTGGGTGGCAGGTGAGGCAGAGTGGGCAGGTGAGGCAGAGTGGGTGGCAGGTGAGGCAGAGTGGGCAGGTGAGGCAGAGTGGGTGGCAGGGCAGGCAGGTGAGGCAGAGTGGGTGGCAGGTGAGGCAGAGTGGGTGGCAGGTGAGGCAGAGTGGGTGGCAGGTGAGGCAGAGTGGGTGGCAGGTGAGGCAGAGTGGGTGGCAGGTGAGGCAGAGTGGGTGGCAGGTGAGGCAGAGTGGGTGGCAGGTGAGGCAGAGTGGGCAGGTGAGGCAGAGTGGGCAGGTGAGGCAGAGTGGGCAGGTGAGGCAGAGTGGGTGGCTAGGGGCAGGTAAAAAGCTTGCTTATAATCAAGACAGTTTAGTAAATGGCTTAAACCTTTTCCAGAGTTGATCTTCCTGGACTTTAAGCTTAACTGAAGAGACTGAATCAGTAAATACGATGACCAATTAATCTGACGTACCTTCTCGACTAACAAGGTATACACTGACAAACAACAAAGGTAATTACAGGAAAAACTAACAGGCAAACTAACAAGAATAACTAACAAGAATAACTAACAAGGTATATACTGACAATCATCAAAGGATATAACCACAGGAAAAACAAATATTGACAGTGTAAATGAAGACTGGGGATGTGTGCTACTGAATGCAGGTGTGGACTGACTGACAGACTGTAGGTGTGGACTGACTGACTGACTGTAGGTGTGGACTGACTGACTGACTGACTGTACGTGTGGACTGACTGACTGACTGACTGTACGTGTGGACTGACTGACTGACTGACTGTACGTGTGGACTGACTGACTGACTGACTGACTGACTGTACGTGTGGACTGACTGACTGACTGACTGACTGACTGTAGGTGTGGACTGACTGACTGACTGTAGGTGTGGACTGACTGACTGACTGACTGTAGGTGTGGACTGACTGACTGACTGACTGTAGGTGTGGACTGACTGACTGACTGTAGGTGTGGACTGACTGACTGACTGACTGTACGTGTGGACTGACTGACTGACTGACTGTACGTGTGGACTGACTGACTGACTGACTGACTGTACGTGTGGACTGACTGACTGATTGACTGGTGTGGACTGACTGACTGACTGACTGTAGGTGTGGACTGACTGACTGACTGACTGACTGACTGTACGTGTGGACTGACTGACTGATTGACTGGTGTGGACTGACTGACTGACTGACTGTAGGTGTGGACTGACTGACTGACTGACTGTACGTGTGGACTGACTGACTGTACGTGTGGACTGACTGACTGACTGTACGTGTGGACTGACTGACTGACTGTACGTGTTGACTGACTGACTGACTGTACGTGTTGACTGACTGACTGACTAGGTGTGGACTGACTGACTGACTGACTAGGTGTGGACTTACTGACTGACTGACTAGGTGTGGACTGACTGACTGACTGACTAGGTGTGGACTGACTGACTGACTGACTGACTTGGTGTGGACTGACTGACTGACTGACTAGGTGTGGACTGACTGACTGACTGTAGGTGTGGACTGACTGACTGACTGTAGGTGTGGACTGACCGACTGACTGTAGGTGTGGACTGACCGACTGACTGTAGGTGTGGACTGACTGAGGGTGTGGATTAATTGAACCGGACTGGATTGTGGGTGTGGACTGAATTAGACAGTGTGGGCTCGACTTGACTAAATGTTGACTGGACTGAGTGTGGACTGGACAAGACTGGACAGTGTGCACTAGACTAGACTGGACTGGACAAGACTGGACCGACTGTGGACTAGACTGGACTAAATGTGGACTGGACTAAATGTGGACTGGACTGAGTGTGGAATGGACTAGACTGGACTGAACTGTGTGGACTGGAAGAGACTGTGGACTGGTGTGGACCGGACTGGTGTGGACTGGACTGGTGTAGACTGGACTGAGTGTGGACTGGATTGGGATTGGCTGTGTGGACTGGATTGGGATTGGCTGTGTGGACTGGATTGGGATTGGCTGTGTGGACTGGACTGAGTGTGGATTGGACTGGACAGAGTGTGGACTCGACTGGACTAGGTATGTGAACTGGAGTGGACTGAACTGGAGTGGACTGGACTGGAGTGGACTGGACTGGAGTGGACTGGAGTGGACTGGACTGGAGTGGACTGGACAGAGTGGACTGGACTGGACAGAGTGGACTGGACTGGACAGAGTGGACGGGGCTGGACAGAGTGGACGGGGCTGGACAGAGTGGACTGGGCTGGACAGAGTGGACTGGGCTGGACAGCTGACTGGGCTGGACTGGAGTGGACAATGTGGACTGGACTGGACTGGAGTGGACAGTGTGGACTGGACAGAACTGTGTGTGGACTGGACTGGACTGAACTATGTGGACTGAACTATGTGGACTGGACTGGACTGGACTGAACTATGTGGACTGGACTGGACTGGACTGAACTATGTGGACTGGACTGGACTGGACTGAACTATGTGGACTGGACTGGACTGAACTATGTGGACTGGACTGGACTGGACTGAACTATGTGGACTGGACTGGACTGAACTATGTGGACTGGACTGGACTGAACTGTGTGGATTGGACTGGATTGTGGGTGGAGTGGACTGGATTGAACTGAGTGTGGACTGAACTGGATTGTGGGTGGAGTGGACTGGACTGAACTGAGTGTGGACTGGACTGGACTGTGGGTGGAGTGGACTGAATTGGACTTCGTGTGGATTGGACTGGACTGAGTGTGCACTGGACTGGACTGAGTGTGCACTGGACTGAACTGAGTGTGCACTGGACTGAACTGAGTGTGCACTGGACTGAACTGAGTGTGCACTGGACTGGACTATATGTGGACTGAACTGAAAACATGGACTGGACTGGACACAGTGGACTAGACTGGAGAGACTGGACTGGACAATTGACTGGACTGGATTGGAGTGGATAGTTTGGATTGGACTGGACTGGACTGGACTGGACAGGAGTGGACAGTGTGGATTGGACTGGACTGACAGACTAGACAGGACAGACTATGGACTGGACTGCATTGGAATGGACTGGACTGTGGACTGTACTGTACTGGACTGAGTGTGGACTGTGTGGGCTGGATTAGACTGTGGACTGGACGGAGTATGGACTGGACAGTGTGGACTGTGTGGGCTGGATTAGACTGTGGACTGGACGGAGTATGGACTGGACGGAGTGTGGACCGGGCTGGACTGGACTACTGAGTGCGGATGTGGAGTGGACTAGCCTGTGGGTGTGGACAGGACTGACTGGACTGTGGGTGTGGACTGGACCGGACTGTGGGTGTGGACTGGACCGGACTGAGTGTGGCTGTGGACTGGACTGGACTGTGGGTGTGGGTGTGGACTGGACTGGACTGTGGGTGTGGGTGTGGACTGGACTGGACTGGAGTGTGGGTGTGGGTGTGGACTTGACTGGACTGTGGGTGTGGACTGGGTTGGACTGTGGGTGTGGACTGACTGACTGGACTGTGCTTGTGAACTGACAATGTGGACTGCCAGGGTGCAAAGTGACAGGATGTGAGCTGAAAGCATGTGAACTGACAGGGGACGTGAACTGACAGGGGATGTGAACTGACAGGGGACGTGTGGACTGACAGGGGACGTGTGGACTGACAGGGGACGTGTGGACTGACAGGGGACGTGTGGACTGACAGGGGACGTGTGGACTGACAGGGGACGTGTGGACTGACAGGGGACGTGTGGACTGACAGGGGACGTGGACTGACAGGGGACGTGGACTGACAGGGTGCGTGGACTGACGGGGCGCGTGGACTGACGGGGCGCGTGGACTGACGGGGCGCGTGGACTGACAGGGCGCGTGGACTGACAGGGCGCATGGACTGACAGGGCGCATGGACTGACAGGGCGCATGGACTGACCGGGTGTGAACTGACGGGGGGCGTGGACTGACAGGGGGCGTGGACTGACGGGGCGCATGGACTGACGGGGCGCATGGACTGACGGGGGGCGCGTGGACTGACGGGGGACGTGTGGACTGACGGGGGGCGTGTGGACTGACGGGGGACGTGTGGACTGACGGGGGACGTGTGGACTGACGGGGGACGTGTGGACTGACGGGGGGCGTGTGGACTGACGGGGGGCGTGTGGACTGACGGGGGGCGTGTGGACTGACAGAGGGCGTGTGGACTGACAGGGGTCCTGTGGAGTGACAGGGGTCCTGTGGAGTGACAGGGCATGTAGACTGACAGGGTGTGTAGACTGACAAGGTGTGTAGACTGACGGCGCATGGACTGACAGGGGGCGTGTGAACTGACAGGGCGTGTGGACTGATGGGGCGCGTGAACTGACAGGATGTGTGGACTGACAGGATGTGTGGACTGACAGGATGTGTGGACTGACAGGATGTGTGGACTGACAGGATGTGTGGACTGACAAGGTGCGTGGACTGACAGGGCGCATGGTCTGACAGGGCGCATGGTCTGACAGGGCGCATGGTCTGACAGGGCGCATGGTCTGACAGGGCGCATGGTCTGACAGGGAGCATGGTCTGACAGGGCGCATGGACTGACAAGGTGCTAGTGGACTGACAGGGGGCTTGTGGACTGACAGGGGGCTTGTGGACTGACAGGGGGCTTGTGGACTGACAGGGGGCTTGTGGACTGACGGGACTTGTGGACTGACAGGGTATGGACTGACAGGGTATGGACTAACAGGGTGTGGACCAACAGGGTGTGGACTAACAGGGTGTGGACTAACAGGGTGTGGACTAACAGGGTGTGGACTAACAGGGTGTGAGTGGCCGATTTAGCTGAAGTACTGACTGGCTAAGGGTTTGGACTGACTGGGGTCAGTAAAACTGAAATGACAAGGTCCCAAGGCTGTGGACTGAATCAGTAAGGGTATGTGGTGGTGGAGGCTGTGGACTGAATCAGTAAGGGTATGTGGTGGTGGAGGCTGTGGACTGAATCAGTAAGGGTATGTGGTGGTGGAGGCTGTGGACTGAATCAGTAAGGGTATGTGGTGGTGGAGGCTGTGGACTGAATCAGTAAGGGTATGTGGTGGTGGAGGCTGTGGACTGAATCAGTAAGGGTATGTGGTGGTGGAGGCTGTGGACTGAATCAGTAAGGGTATGTGGTGATGAAGGCTGTGGACTGAATCAGTAAGGGTATGTGGTGGTGGAGGCTGTGGACTGAATCAGTAAGGGTATGTGGTGGTGGAGGCTGTGGACTTATTCAGTAAGGGTATGTGGTGGTGGAGGCTGTGGACTTAATCAGTAAGGGTGTGGTGGTGGAGGCTGTGGACAATCAAAAAGCTTCTTAGTGATAGTGGGCGTGGACTGCCTGAGTTTTTACTTTAAGGTGTGGACTGTCCATGGGTGTGACATTGAGTGGCTATGGGTGTGACACTGAGTGGCTATGGGTGTGACACTGAGTGGCTATGGGTGTGACACTGTGGCTATGGGTGTGACACTGTGGCTATGGGTGTGACACTGTGGCTATGGGTGTGACAGTGGCTATGGGTGTGACAGTGGCTATGGGTGTGACACAGTGGCCATGGGTGTGACACTGAGTGGCCATGGGTGTGACAATGAGTGGCTATGGGTGTGGACTTACAAGCACGTCCAGTGTTAGAACTGACAGTGACTGACATAGACTGACATGGACTGACAGTGACTGACATGGACTGACATGGACTGACATGGACTGACAGTGACTGACATGGACTGACAGTGACTGACATGGACTGACAGTGACTGACATGGACTGACTGTGACATGGACTGATTAATGGCAGGGACTGATTGATGGCAGGGACTGATTAATGGCAGGGACTGATGACGTGGACCGAGCGATGGGCTGTGGCCCGAATGACAGAGTGCAGACTCACTTGACTGGGTCAGTAGGGCTGTGGACTGACTGGGTCAGTAGGGCTTGTGGACCGACTGTTAGTAGGGCTGTGGACTGACTGGGTCAGTAGGGGTATAGGCTGACTGGGTCAGTAGGGCAATGGACTGACTGGGTCAGTAGGGCAATGGACTGACTGGGTCAGTAGGGCAATGGACTGACTGGGTCAGTAGGGCAATGGACTGACTGGGTCAGTAGGGCAATGGACTGACTGGGTCAGTAGGGCAATGGACTGACTGGGTCAGTAGGGCTATGGACTGACTGGGTCAGTAGGCCAATGGACTGAATCAGCAAGGGTGTGGAGGTTTGGAGGGTGTGGACTCAATAACTAAGGGTATAGTGCTGGAGTGATGAAGGTGTGTACTGGGTAGAGTGTACTGGGTAGTGTGTACTGGGTAGAGTGTACTGGGTAGAGTGTACTGGGTAGAGTGTACTGGGTAGTGTGTACTGGGTAGTGTGTACTGGGTAGTGTGTACTGGGTAGTGTGTACTGGGTAGTGTGTACTGGGTAGTGTGTACTGGGCAGTGTGTACTGGGCAGTGTGTACTGGGCAGTGTGTACTGGGTAGTGTGTACTGGGTAGAGTGTACTGGGTAGAGTGTACTGGGTAGTGTGTACTGGGTAGTGTGTACTGGGAAGTGTGTACTGGGTCAGTAGGGCAATGTACTGGGTAGCGTGTACTGGCTAGCGTGTACTGGCTAGCGTGTACTGGGCAGCGTGTACTGGGCAGCGTGTACTGGGCAGCGTGTACTGGGCAGCGTGTACTGGGTAGCGTGTACTGGGTAGCGTGTACTGGGTAGCGTGTACTGGGTAGTGTGTACTGGGTAGTGTGTACTGGGTAGTGTGTACTGGGTAGTGTGTACTGGGTAGTGTGTACTGGGTAGAGTGTACTGGGTAGAGTGTACTGGGTAGAGTGTACTGGATAGTGTGTACTGGGTAGTGTGTACTGGGTAGAGTGTACTGGATAGTGTGTACTGGGTAGAGTGTACTGGGTAGAGTGTACTGGGTAGAGTGTACTGGATAGTGTGTACTGTGTATAGGGTAGTGTGTACTGTGTATAGGGTAGTGTGTATGGGGTAGTGTGTACTGGGTAGAGTGTACTGGGTAGAGTGTACTGGGCAGTGTGTACTGGGCAGTGTGTACTGGGCAGTGTGTACTGGGCAGTGTGTACTGGGCAGTGTGTACTGGGCAGTGTGTACTGGGCAGTGTGTACTGGGCAGTGTGTACTGGGTAGTGTGTACTGGGCAGTGTGTACTGGGCAGTGTGTACTGGGTAGTGTGTACTGGGTAGAGTGTACTGGGCAGTGTGTACTGGGCAGTGTGTACTGGGCAGTGTGTACTGGGCAGTGTGTACTGGGTAGTGTGTACTGGGTAGTGTGTACTGGGTAGAGTGAAACGCTGCAATACCGTTAACTGAGTAAGGTTTTGCCTAGTGATAATGAACTGGTTGAAGGTACTGAGAGGCTGACAAAGTGACAGTAGTAACCGTGGTGACTGGGCTAGTGTGTGTGTGTGTGTGTGTGTGTGTGTGTGTGTGTGTGACTGGGGTTGTGAAAGCAGTGAGATGGTTGAACAAGTGTGCAAAGGAGAGTGTGTAAAGGAACTGATAAAGGGTCAGTGGTGAGGTGGTAATCCAGACTAAGCACTAACATACAGGAGGGGAGGGTCAGCCTTAGAGCGCGAAGGTATAACCAAGTCCATTATTATTCGATTATTTATGTAACATGTAGTCTAGGTGTGATCAACCTACATTCCACATTATTGGGTAGTCAACAGTGATACATGAAACCAGACATTCTATTTTGTTTCAGAAGTCATTAGGAAAACTGTGGCTTGTTCACATCCTTGGCGCTCTCGAAATTACCCAACCCTATGACAGAACTCACGAATACTAAGGGCTGACCAAAGCCTAGATATGCTTAACTGAAGGCAGAGTGTTTGGGGTTAGACTGAGTCGTGAACTAAAACTAACTTGTCCTGACTAACGATGGTGTAAAATCAACAGAAATATTATGAGGTTCAACGTCCTCATACATTACCGGATGATAAAGAGAAGGATACTGTAGGGTAGGCAGCTCATCCTAGGAAGGGTGATCCAGCTAAGCATCGATGAATATGGCACGAGGCAGGCCACAAGGGTGAATGATTCCACTCCTGTAAATATCATATACAATTAGCAGGGTTTATGATAAGAATAATCATGAGTATTCGTTGTATGTCATCGTTGAATATATCCACACTATTTTATCAACTATGTCCATATTAATTACTGAATGTGGACTTTCTAAGCTTACTGTACATTTCGCCTTCGCTATCTTGCGCTGTTGCTGCTTTCCTCATCATCTCTGGCTTCTTGTTCTCTTGCACTAGTTCCTCTGCTGCTCTGGGCACCTTTAGTGAGTGTACGGTACCCTGCTGCCCACGTCACTCCCTGCAGCACCAATAACAGTGAAAGCATTGATCTCCCTGGTCCATTAAGTCATTATATATTTTTTGCTACATAAGCAATCTTTATTTTTCTTTATTTTTCATTTAGCATGTATAACTGGACATGAAGTATGAGCAGTATTCTTGTTGGTTTTGATTTCATAACACCTGTCACGACTGATAGTTTAATGTTGCGAAGTATTACTAGGAATAATAAATACAAATTGCTAAGCTATTCAGTAAGAAAGGGGCACTCATATCTGTCACTAATATCAAGTACGTCATTGGTTAGTGTACTTATATTAAGGCAATGGAGGTGAAAAGTTCTAAGTAAATCAATAAAGAGACACTATAAAATTTGCTGGTCCAACAAGAATACCCTGTTAACACCAAAACTTACCACCATTGCAGCTGTCAGCAGTGCTACAGCTCCTACAGGTCCCTACGACCCTCCCACATGCCCCTATGACGCTCCCACTACAGGCCCGACATTACAACGACCACCACATCTGCCACCAACGTCTCTGCCTCTGCTTCTCTACACTGCATAGCATCAGCCTGAAAGATGAACGTTTTCTCAGTAACAAATCTCCGCGTGAGTAATCTTGTATACCAGACTATTTCCACTGTCAGGCAGAAAAACTTTTGATCAAGATATGTGTCAGATTCAGATATATCTTAAAAATACATCTAACCTTTTGCAGCTTCCACAATTCCCCAGGCTGACGCTTCATCCCCCGCCCACATCTCGTATCCTGGCGACATCACAGCTCTGTCTCGGCAGCTCCTCACCCCCTGCAAGATGAACAGTCTCAGCAGCAGTTCTCTTAAGGTGTTTGTATGCACATGTTTATTTATACATGCTGATGTTTGAAGATATTTTCAAGTCAGAGTTGATTTAGCAAAGAACAAACACCTTACCACTGCAGCTTCCTAAGCTTTCGCCAACGCTGCAGCTCACGCCCATGGCGCAGCTCACGTCCTTGTCCAAGCCCAAGCCAAAGCCAACGTCCACGTCCACGTCCACGCCCACGCCCACGCCCATGCCGCAGCTCTCTCCCACGCAGCAGCTTGCGCCTCCCCTCCGATGTCGTGGGTGTGCCGTCTACGTCTCTATGGAACATTATTATTGCCACAGTTCTTCCCATAAGTTAATTTCAGTACAATAAGTCAGTACTTCATGGCAGTGTTCTTTACCTTTTTATGTAATGGCCTTAAAAAAAAAAATTATACAAAGATTGCCTGTGTGGTCTTTACTTACTCGTGTGCAAACATGACTTATGAGAACACGTCTATAGAATGAACTGTATGTAAATTTGTTGGGTGGTATTTTCTTCACTAATATTCACTCTGGTTTGCTTAGTGTTTGGTATCTCAGGTTGAAGGTATAAACAAGCATGTTATTACACTGACGATCAAGACAGAATACTGAGTTCTTACCACTCCAGCTGCTGTCCACCTATTTGTGGAAGTTCTACGCAGACGCCGCAGTCCCACGGCGAAGCCGCAAGCCCTACGCCACGCCGACACAACGACCCTACGCCGACATCACAAACCCCCATGCCGACACAAGCCCCCACGCCACGCCGACACAACGATCCTACGCCGACATCACAAGCCCCCACGCCGACACAAGCCCCCACGCCACGCCGACACAACGTTCCTACTCCGACGTCACAAGCCTCCACTCCGACGCAACTACCCTCAAACCGACGCCGACAGAACACCCCCACGGCGACGTCGCAGGTCCCGCCTCTCGCCGACGTCGTAGGTGCGTCGTCAGTATCACTCTAGAAAATTAACATTGGTGAGAGGAACAATTGCCAGTTATAATTCTCTATCAGTTGTATTATTTCAGTGATGGTATAGAGGGCCATTCTCGTGAGCTTAGATTTCTTAATACCCCTTTCTTTACTATTTATTTTGAAGTTATTCGGCCTTAACATTTTCCTATACCCCATGTCTAATATCTACCTAGAAAGTCTAAGTTACTTCTAAAAATAACGTTTAGTATCTAGAAGTAACGTACAGTAGTAAGGAAGAGGTGTTATAGTCTGTTTTCACCCGACTGAACTGGGTCACTCCACATGCAATTTAGTGAGCCTGAGTTATAAGGAATGAGTCTCCTTGGTTACTAGTAAAATTAAGTCTCCAGTCTGAGCAAACATGGCCGTCAATAGAGCTGGAAGGTGTTTTGGGCCAGGTTAGGGTAAACACACTGTAGATAAACTGCTGAGGTGACGGGAATACGGACACAAGGGAAAGGTTGCCAACAGCTTACACACCAGCATCCCGTTGAAGTACTGCGTCGGCCCGTGTTCTCGCTCCCCCTTCTCTTCCTCGCGCCCTTGCACTCTTGCCGTCCTCGCTTCCCCTAATGTCCTCCCGCCCTTGCACTCTCGCACGTCCATGTCCCCTCGTCCGTTCTCGCTCTCTCTTAGCACATCAGGTCCAGGGAAGATGGGAGGTCCACGCTGCATGGCCACTCTTGTGCTCGCCTGTCATAAGAACTGCATTTAAGAACCACAGTCACCATGACCTAACCTATTTAAAGCTTTATTATTACTAACAAAACTAGGATATTTATCGAACAAAACACCATACCTGATATGTTGTGTGTTTAGGTCTACTATTCCAATATTCAGCCATTATTTGAAACTGATTTACATGAAGGTGTTACATTGGCTATTTCAGTTATATTTCAGAGCCTGTGGAGTCACAAGGAGAGACAGACGGGCTAATGAAGAAGTGAAGGAGCGTTGTAGTGTGGATATGGATGTGATAGGAAGAGTTAGGAGATACACATTGAGGTGGCGTGGCCATGGGGAGATGATGGAGAGTGAGAGACTGACGAGGAGATTATGTGGGTGAAGTGGAAGCCAAGAATGAGATGGAGGGAATATGTGGAGAGGTATACGAGAGATGGGGGGGTGAGCTGGGAGCAGGGCAGTGAAATGGCAGAGGACAGGGCGACGTGGAGGCGGTGTGTTTGTGGGCATCCCTTACGGGATTAAGGTGTCTGGCAATAGATAGATAGACAGATATTTCAGAAATATCCAGTTACCTGTCTCATCGCTGAAGTTGCTGCTGCTGCTGCTGCTGCCTCTGTGGTGGTGATGCTGCTGCTGCTGACAATGATGATAATGCCTCTAATCTCAATGCAGGTGATGGTGTTGATGCCGATAACCATGCTGCTGCTTCTGTGCTGCTGATGACGCTGACGACGACGACGACGCTGTTGTTGCTTCTCCGGTGGTGGTGTCTGGTCGCTGCGACAACCATCCATGTCCAACCACCACCAACATGGACAACCACAGACATGACCGGCCGGACAACCATACAACCAACACCAATCAAGTAAGCTAAACAGATGACCTAAGACCGCACTCCTAAAGCCTAAAAAGCCAACCTAGATGACCATAACTCTCCTATCTAACCCACCTAAGCTTCCCCCATGACCCTCCCTGCTCCTGGCTACCCCCCACCCGCACCCCAGCCTCCCCTACACCCTACCATCACTGCACACCAGCGAGCCAACCTGTGGGGAAAAGATTACGGCATATGAGTATAAATGGTTAGGCCATATTATTACAAGGGATTAAAAATAAGTGCATGTAAAGGATCAGTTACTGCATTCAGGAGTTTACACAGTTGTTCATATAATATTATAAATGCACATTTCCAACAACTATTATCGCAAAATTATAAGCAAATATAATAGCAATTTACAAAATTATTGCATATACCTGTTGCTGAAGCTGCTGTGTTGACCCTTCAGTACGATGACGCCTGTATAATTGTATTCTGGCTGCCTCTGACGGATTAATTCAGATCAAGAAGGGTGTCCAACAGAAGGGATTAAAAGCAGCCTCCATCCATCCATTTTGGTGCTGGAGAGGGACACCATGTGGTGGCACTGATAGTACCAAAAGGATGGTGGGCTGCAGGACACGGGTAACTTCAGTGGGTTCGTATATGCGTCTCTCGTAGTGCAGGTGTTAATTCTTGCTCGATATTCACTTCCCGCTGCTGCTGAACATTGTGCCAGGGAGCGAAGTAGAGCCTGAAAAAAAAATTGAGTTTAATTTGTGAAGACGTGAATATTGAGGTGAAATATGAATATCGTCACCCTCAAAGAAACTGCCTAAGTCATTTTTTCTACTTTTCTGGAAATCGAGAAAAACCTGTCTCATTTTCTTAACTTTCAATGGCTTAGGCAGAAACTTGAGGCGCATTTTAGACCACTCACACCCTAGACCTGGCAAAGGCAGCTATACCAATAGGTGCGCCACGTGATGAACTGATTTAGGCAAAAATCCAGAAATGGCCGAAAAATGACTTAGGCAGTTTCTTTATGAGGGTGACGATATGTCATT
Organism: Coenobita brevimanus; assembly: GCF_032717465.1. Taxonomy (NCBI): domain Eukaryota; kingdom Metazoa; phylum Arthropoda; class Malacostraca; order Decapoda; family Coenobitidae; genus Coenobita; species Coenobita brevimanus. Next base: position 2,620,703 of record NC_136990.1, read on the forward strand.
TATCTTATCGAGACTGCTGTTTAGCCATAACGTTTTCTATTTCTGCCACTGAACTTGGTGAAATAGGAAGTAAAATAATGAAAATCTGGCCCAGATTAATTTGACAACTGTGATATAAATACGTCCCAGAAATCAGTTCAAACCTCTTCAGTTCTATGAGTTTTTCGTTGGTTCATGCTGCCTCCAGACGATTTTATTCAACATAGGACTTGTAACAGTGAAGGGGTTAAGGCTATCAAACCCCTCTAAATCAAAAAGTCTCTATGCTGATTTAAATAGTTTGGAAATAGCGGGAATTATAGGCAAAATACGCTGTCTTAAAGGGGTAAATGGCAGCACTGGAAGCACATCAGTGGCAGAAATTGATCCTTTAATAAACCCTTCCAGTCCAATAACCCATCAGGCAACTACAAGACGATTTTATTCAGCTTAAGGGATGTCTCGTAGGTAAACGATTAATGAAGGCTGTGTCCATCCCCTCCATTTCGAAATATTAATCCATAGTTCCAAAACATGTCTAATTCTAACTCGTAAAATTAAGGTAAAATTGTATTCAGACGCGAGGAATAAAATAGGATACTTCGTTATCGGTTTACTGGGGTTAACGGGAGGGTTTATTCACGATCAGGCAACATACGTGGGTTACTTTCAGTCTTACTGTTTGTGGTAGAGTAGGAAAAATTCATATTGCAGAATTATGTAGATTAAAAAGGAATAAGGTAGACAGCAGGCAGTAATGAGGACACGGGTATTGGTGTTGGCAGTATTGAAATTTCACTGAGTTGAAAATACAGTCTGCCGGCTTCCTTCACCTCACTGGCAGACATATTGCAGTCACCGGCAAAATCCCTAACAATATCTATTTATTTATTGAAAAAGTAGAACATATTAAAAAAAAAATCGAGCTAAGTCCTCGCCGAAAGTGACAAAACTTGGAAAATAAGTCACGCCTGTAATACTAAGCTTTTAAACTCCCAAAACAGACCTGAAATGGAGGGGAAAAATCGCCAAAGTCATCAGCTGGGCAGGTGGAACCAGGAGGTCCGTCCTGTAGTGTGTCTGGGGTACAAATGAGAGGCAGTGGTCGCCGCCATAACGTCATCAGCTTGGTTAGTTCACCGCACCGCCACCAGCACCACGTCCGCTTCACGAGCCCCACCTCCGATTGTTTTCCGCCATTTTAAGGTCTGTTTATGCTTCTATTACTACTTCTAGTGCTATATTCCTATATTTTTATCGCAGAATTAATACAGTTGACTTAGAGCTTGTGCTGATCATATCTTAGGTTAAATAATGGGATCAGATATTGCCTTGAAACCAGTGTTACGAGTCAAACGCCATCTTGTACAGTTTTCCATACGTATGTTAATTCCCAAGCTCATGATACTGTTTTCTATATTATTTACTGCTGAATTTATCCTGCCAAATTATTGATACTGAGTTAAACAGATAAAGTTAATAAGCTTCGTTTCACCTTATTCTTCGAAGCCTCATATTTGGATCATTATCTCAGTACTGTTTTACTCATCTTGATCACCATTCCTAACTCTGTATAAAACCAAGCCATAGAGCATACTTCTAGAGAATACTTCTTCCCCTACTGTCATAAGGTGTGATTTTAATATATTGTGAAGCATTTTTAGGGGGATAGTTATGTTCTAGATATTTTGATAAGTAACCCTATTGTGCTGGGCCTTCTTTCCTTTATTCTAGCTAAGTCAGACGATTTGATAGAGCTTAGATAGAGTCCTAGGAGCCTGATAGTGTTAATACTGGTGCCATTAACCCTGTCATGATCGGAACAACTCTTATTCTAGTCAACACCAGATTATTTTATTAAGCAGAGTGAGTGAAAGTGGTCTAACAGTGAGGGTGTTAGTGGGTGCTTGGTGAGTGTGTGAGGGGTTGGGTTTGTGTGTGTGTGTGTGTGTGTGTGTGTGTGTGTGTGAGAGAGAGAGAGAGAGAGAGAGAGAGAGAGAGAGAGAGAGAGAGAGAGAGAGAGAGAGAGAGAGAGAGAGAGAGAGAGAGAGAGAGAGAGAGAGAGAGAGAGAGAGAGAGACAGAGAGAGAGAGAGACAGAGAGAGAGAGAGACGTGTATAATTATGTCCGTGTGTTAAGTCATGGTATGTATGTTATGTTGTGTTGATGGAATTTCACATAATCTTTATCACCAACAGCACCAGGGCCTGAACCACAACACAACCAGCAACACCACCACTCTCATCACCCAGGGAGGTATGCGCTCCAGCAACACATCCAGTGGGGGAGAAGTAGCCTGTTTGGAGGGCCTTGTTCTCGTCACGCATACCCTCTCACTCAACGAATGGAGGTATAGAGTGTAAAGTTTTTGTGCATGTGTGTGTGTGTGTGTGTGTGTGTGTGTGTGTGTGTGTTAGGGTGTTTGTGGGCAGTGTGCGTGTGTGTGTGTGTGTGTGTGTGTGTGTGTGTTAGGGTGTTTGTGGGCAGTGTGTGTGTGTGTGTGTGTGTGTGTGTTAGGGTGTTTGTGGGCAGTGTGTGTGTGTGTGTGTGTGTGTGTGTGTGTGTGTGTGTGTGTGTGTGTGTGTGTGTGTGTGTGTGTGTGTTAGGGTGTTTGTGGGCAGTGTGTGTGTGTGGGTGTTTGTGGGCAGTGTGTGTGTGTGTGTGAGAGAGAGAGAGAGAGAGAGAGAGAGAGAGAGAGAGAGAGAGAGAGAGAGAGAGAGAGAGGCGTGCCAGTGTTTAAGACATGATAGAGTATATGTATAATTATGGTATTGTGTATATGACAATGGTGAAGTGTAAATTTGTGTTTTGTGTGTGTAGGAGAGACAGAAATGGAAATAGCGATAGAGATAGCATGGAAATAACGAGAGATATAGAACAAAAACAGTGATAGAGACAGAGTCAGACAGGGAGCCAGGGAGTTAAGCAGAGTAGGGCTGCACACCACTCCTCACACCACGGAGGTCTGGCTGCAACTGATGTCATTCTCACTGCCACACTCGCCCCGACTCCACTCTGACCCCAGCATGGAGGATTATCCTGTCTATTCTCCTTAATATACTTGTAAGTCCACCTGATTTTCCACCATAAAGTAATACACTAGCGATATATTAATGTTTTTAGAGGGATTTTAATGATTTGGTAAAGTTATTGTGTTATATGTGCTGTACGATCAAGTGCCTGAAAGATTGGTTTGCCAGACGTACGACTGAAGGTTGGATCAATAATTGACCTATTTTTACTGTTTATATATATGTAATACGTAGTTTTTGTCCCAGCACAGCACACCATGTCATCACACACACAATACATGCACCAGAACACTCCACACCAGGGGGTGCAGCTGCCAGGTCACATAACCATCCCTAAACGCCTCCTATCTCCCTACAGGAGGACGGTGGACTTCAGGAAAGGGAAACTTCAGCCTGCAGTCCACTGGGATCACGTACAGACCAACCTACGACCACAAGAACGATGGAGCAGCAGCAACAAGGGCAGATTAAAAAGGAAGAATACGAGTGTGTAATTGATTTTATTGCAATCTAATAAATGGAATACACCACAGAGTAACATTCATTGCACCCCCAGGAGCGTAGGGACCCCAGGAAAGACTTTTAAAGTTCAAAAAATAGCATAGTTTCCCCTTTATTAATCATAGAAAACGTTAAACCCTGAATTTTGGGGGAAGCTCAAATATTGAGATCACCCTCCATCATCCTCATACGACACCCGACACCCGAAGCAGTGTCGACCATAGTTAACGATACAGCTGTGTGTGTGTAAGGGTGGTGATGGCGTGGTGGTTCAGAGGATATGACGGTGAAACAGCTGGCCTGGCAGCTTAGTTCCTTGTCTGACGTGGACAGGGGTACTTGGCCTGTCACTCTGGCCTGGCTCCTCTTTACCGAGATAAGTAATGTTGGTGCATATTATGTCCCAGGAATATTTAGGTATTTTGGTATTTGTTTGATAAGGCCACCAATATTATCCAGCCTTTGACATACCCAGTCTTTTTATTTCAATGAGTCTAAAACTTCTATGCAGGTTTTCGTTCAGTTAAAGATTTTCACTCTATTTGATAAATCCAGTAATTTATTTATTCAGAGATGGCTGTAAATAACTGAGCTATAAACCTACCATTTTGTCTTACACTGGGGATTGATAATATACTCTGAACTCAAGACAAGCTTTATTGGTCAGTCACACGTACATCTGAGTGCTGTTTGCGATAATAATTAGTTGTTACATAATCATATACATGTTTTCGTTAAGTGTAGTAAGTCCTATAACTAATAACTAAGGCTGACAGGCTTCCCCATCTTATACTGAGTGAAGACTAGCATTAATTACATCATTGCTAATAAATACATTACTATAGCTTAAAGTACTGAATGTTTGTCAATATCTAAAGAATGTATCACAAACAAATACTGTTTTACAATGACATTAACTTTAGTGAGGCTGGACAGGTTTGTCTGACATTCCCAGTACCTCTTCCTTGGCTGTATTTCACATGACATTAATACTAGACACCATTTAGAGAATAAGATACAGTAATAATCATTTGTAGTAACAGTTAAGAAAAAGGTGCTGAGAGTAATGTTAAGACGGCTATTGCAGTGTAAGAAAACTAAAATAACCAAAGTGACGAACTAATACACATCTATTCCACAGGTCATGCTGGCGTCTGCTTCGACCCTGCTCCCTTGCCACACTGGTCAATGGTCATCCCCTGCTGATGTTTGGTCTCTTCCCCTGCCGTGATGGTGGTGGTCGTGGTCGTCTCCCCTGCCGTGAGACGCTTGATGGTGGTGTGGTGGTGTGATAGTCCCTGCCGTAAGACTAGCGGTCGTGTGGCGGTCTGACCTGCCCTGCCCTGCCGTGAGAAGACTCATGGTGGTGTGGTGTCCTGCCCTGCCCTGTCCTGCCGTGTGAAGCCCTGTGATGGTGGTCTGCCCTGTCCTGCCGTGTGAAGCCTCGTGATGGCCGTAGTGTCCCTGCAAGTCGGGTGGCTCCCCTCCTTGTCTTCTGCCATTTGCTGCTGTTGATGTATTTGTATTAGTGTTTTCTATTAATGTATTGTATATTGTATTAATAAATGAAAATTGATGTTTTCTTTGTTTTATCTTCCGACCTTTCAAGGTGTTTCTTTCATATGAGCAGTTTATACTGAGCTGACTCAACTTGAGTTGTTACAGGTGAGCAGGCTGGGCGTGGAGCCTTATACAATCAGAAGAGTGTCCGGAGACGAGCTGAAAGAGAGACAAGAGTTAGCAAAAATAAAGTGACCCTGAAAACCTGGCGGCCTGCCTTTGGCCTTGCTGCTTGCCTTTGGCCTTGCTGCCTGCCCATAACTGCTTGTAGTGGGTGAGGGAGGAAGGGCAAAGAGCTGGGGCAACTCTAGAAATGACCAGTGGAGACAGAGCCGTGCACATAAACACTGAGCCACTTCATAAATAGCAAACCCAGTGAGGCCAGCTTCACAGAACCACCTTCTCACAACGCTACGTGAATTTCATAATTGTTTGAAGTGGAACAGTATTTTTGTCCACAACTGTACCAACGGTGCTCACAGCCTCAACACACAGCACGGCCATCTTGCAGACCAGTTGACACCTAGGTAGTTTGGCAGCGAATTTTTGGACTTATATTTTGACGATTAAAAGTTGCCATTAGTATTTTTTCGAGCGAATTTTTGGACTTAATAAAATTTTGAGGCTTGAGATTTGCCAATTAGTATTATAGAAGCGAATTTCTAGACTTGCTTAAATTTTGAGACACCAGAATTAATGGACTATGGCCATCTTGGATTCGAAAATTGCCAATTAGTATTATTATAAGCAGATTTTTGGACTTGGTAAAATTTTGAGGTGGTAGTGAAAGCTTTGAGATACGAACTACTTTTTTTCCTCATCTAATATTGCATACACAAGGGCATTTTTAACTCAGTATACTCAGTGCTGACTTTGACTTAACACAGGTGGTCAGTATATGGAACTGGCCAGTCTTGTGTGTTGCAGGGAATGTAAGTTAAATATAAGTCAAATATAAGTTAAAATACGGCATACACAAGGTCATATTTAACTCAGTATAACCAGTGCTGGCTTATTCTTAACACGGGGGGTCAGTATATTGCGCTCTCCGGTCTTGTGTGTTGCAGGGACGGCTTTTGTGATGAGCTAACACACCCTGACTGCCTCACCAACTTACTACTCGGCCATGTATGCACTGGACATTAATACAAGCACAGACTATTGATGCTATAAACCTGAGCATAAAAAGGGGGAGAGGGAGGGGGAGACCGAGGATGAAATGGAGGATGAAATGGATGAGAGAGGGGGTACAAGTTGGGGGAGGGCAGCGAAATGGCCGGGAACAGGGCGACATGGAAGTGATTTGTTTGTGCCCATCCCTTACGGGATTAAGGCGTCTACCTACAGATAGAGACAATAGCATACTATAAAGCTAAGCATAAAAAAGGAGACAGGGAGAGGGAGACCGAGGATGAGATGGAGTGGATGAGAAAAGATGAGAAAAGGAGGTATAAGTTGAGGGAGGGCAGAGAAATGGCCGGGGACAGGGAGATATGGAGGCGATTTATTTGTGTCCACCCCTTACGGGATCGAGGTGACTGGCTATGGATAGACAAATAGGGATATGGGAAGCCTCAACCATGCAATCAGTGGAGCTAAATTAAAGCCAATGTTATAAAGGTAAGCGTGAAGAGAATTATGGGAAGTAGATAATGATGCAGGATAGACACTGGCAATGTTGACTGAGCCGTGGCCGCAACACGCAAGAACTGGGTGGCGTAATATATGGACCACCTTGTATAATGAGAGGCCGTAAGTGTGTGCTGACTCACAACCTTGCCATCAATGCCCCGTCATAACTATTATTGTGTCTTGTAGGAAGCACAAAGAAAACAGGCCACAGAATACCTCCTTGTCTCTTGTTCCTCCTACACAAACACACACGCCTTTCACTTTAACTTGGCACAGATGGTCGTCATTTTAAAGCCTATTTCACGCAGATACTACAGCTCTACATCCTTTCCACAGCACTTACTCGTGACTAGCATCATATTCTAGCGATATTGTTACTGCTCGGCACAAGGTATGAAAACCATTTAGAATCAATTACACACACACACACACACACACACACACACACACACACACACACACACACACACACACACACACACACACACACACACACACACACACACACACACACACACACACACACACACACACACACACACACACACACACACACACACACACACACACACACACACACACACACACACACACACACACACACACACACACACACACACACACACACACACACACACACACACACACACACACACACACACACACACACACACACACACACACACACACACACACACACACACACACACACACACACACACACACACACACACACACACACACACACACACACACACACACACACACACACACACACACACACACACACACACACACACACACACACACACACACACACACACACACACACACACACACACACACACACACACACACACACACACACACACACACACACACACACACACACACACACACACACACACACACACACACACACACACACACACACACACACACACACACACACACACACACACACACACACACACACACACACACACACACACACACACACACACACACACACACACACACACACACACACACACACACACACACACACACACACACACACACACACACACACACACACACACACACACACACACACACACACACACACACACACACACACACACACACACACACACACACACACACACACACACACACACACACACACACACACACACACACATTATGTAGATCGAAAGATAGATTGACATAGATATAGAGACAGACCGACAGACAGACAGAAAGATAGACAGACAAACAGACAGACAAATAGATAGATAGATAGACAGAGACAGACAGACAGATAGATCGAAACACACACACACACACACACACACACACACACACACACACAGCCACCTCAACCATACACCCTCCAACACTACACATACACCTTCAACACTACACATACACACTCCAACACTACACATACACCCTCCAACATTACACATACACCTTCAACACTACACATACACCTCCAACACTACACATACACCTTCAACACTACACATACACCTTCAACACTACACATACACCTTCAACACTACACATACACCTTCAACACTACACATACACCTTCAACACTACACATACACCTTCAACACTGCACATACACCTTCAACACTACACATACACCTTCAACACTACACATACACCTTCAACACTACACATACACCCTCCAACATTACACATACACCTTCAACACTACACATACACCCTCCAACATTACACATACACCTTCAACACTACACATACACCTTCAACACTACACATACACCTTCAACACTGCACATACACCCTCCAACACTACACATACACCCTCCAACACTACAGATACACCTTCAACACTACACATACACCTCCAACACTACACATACACCCTCCAACACTACACATACACCCTCCAACACTACACATACACCTTCAACACTACACATACACCTCCAACACTACACATACACCCTCCAACACTTCACATTCACCCTCCAACACTACCCTACCTTACACTACACTACCAACACAAAACACAACACACAAACAATACACTGTGCACACACTAATGCGCACACACACACACACACACACACACACACACACACACACACACACACACACACACACACACACACACACACACACACACACACACTCATTTCCAGCACCACACTATCACAGCACAAACAGTCTTCATCATAACATCAACAAAAGATTACTGGGAGGGACCGGCTGAAGAGACTGGCATCCTGCAGTCCACTGGGTTCACATACAACACCAAATCAGTACACAAGACGGACAGAAGGCAATTTTAGCCCAAGTTAAAGGGAAAGGAGTGTTGTTACTAAAGGAAAGTGATGGCAGGTTGTCTTGTTAGCGCTCCGGGTACACAAAGTTACAAGGCCACAGGGAACGGACTGCATACCGAGGCTTATAATACTTTGTTAGTTATGCAGGCTTTCCTAACACCTTTTATTTATTTATTGTTCGAGCGAGCGAGCAAAACGAGCGAGAACACTATTAGACATACAACAGAGCACAGCGGCAAGACTGTGTTGCCTGGGACATCACTGAAGCCACAGCGGGTCTATGCAGCTCAGTGGAAAGCGATGGAAAACAATAATAGAGTTTTAACCTATTCATTTTCATTCATTCATTATCCATTCCTACGTTGCCCCACGATAAGCGTAGGAACCCGGGGCTAGGCAAGTTGGTCCTGACATTTAAGATGAGAGTGAGTGGCATTACGTGAGCAATAAACCCCAACCATCCCTTGGATATAAACCTTCACCGGCTCAATCCGATTGGAGCGCCGTAATTACCCACTAAACCACCAGGCGCCATAATTTGATTATATGGTTACCACCCAGCGTAGTAAATGGTTTCCTGGTGTACAGGAAACCATTGGGCTTGTCACTCAGTGTAGAGTCACCCACAGGCAAATGGAAGAGGAGAGAATGAAAGAAAGAAAGACAGAAGAGGGAGTGTAAAGTCACCCGTAGGCAGAAGGACGAGGAAAGAATGATGGAAAGAAAGACAGAAGAGGATGGAAGGAAAGGAGGATGGTGGAAAGGAAAGGGCAGACACCTAAAAGCAGCACTACATCGAGTGAGTGGATGGTAAGCGCCCCCACCTACCACCAAAATAATAGAGTTACTTACCCTATTTTGTCCCAGTCTCCTGCATACAGGACGAACTGGGCATTTTATTAAGTTAATGAAAGGGGGAAATCCAAGGCTAGGGACCTGCAAGTTTCGCGACTATGAGCCGATAGGCGGAGGGCGGTTCGCTTAGCATCCTTCCAGCACAATCCCTCACACTATAGCCCTGACAGCTGATGGGTTAACCTTTCTCAAATGTGTCACGACAATATTGAAATAAAGGCCAAAAAGTGAGCACCAACGCCGATTTTTCTTGGAAGTATTAAAGCATCAGCAGATCTTTCCAGACAGTGGGAGCGCTTACGATAAACATTACGTGCTATCTAACTCATTTCTCTCAAAACTCGCCATTATATTGCTGAACACGGCCAAAAATCAACAAACTGGGCATCAAAAGCGAATGATCTCAGAAATAATCAAAACTCCAGCAGATCTACACATTTTGTTAGGATGCTCATGGAAAAATTACACGTGTTTCTTAAATGGCTTGTCTCAAAATCTTACCACTATATTACTGAACAAAAACCGAAGTGCTCCCAACTAAGCTTAAAAACTGAGCATAAAAACTGGATAAGCTTGGAAATGATTAGGGCCACCCTGGACCTATGCTTACTGTTGGAAAGCTTATGGAAATGTGACTAAGTGACTTGACTCATGTTTTTAAAGACTGCATTGATATTAGAGGTGGTGGGTGCTGGTGACCATCTTCCACTCACTTGATGTAGTGCTGCCTACTTCTTCCTTCACCTTTATCATTCTTTTTCTGTGTCTGCCCTCCTCTCTTCCTATTTCTCACCATCATCCACTCACTTGATGTAGCGCTGCCTACTTCTTCCTTCACCTTTATCATTCTTTTTCTGTGTCTGCCCTCCTCTCTTCCTATTTCTCACCATCATCCACTCACTTGATGTAGTGCTGCCTACTTCTTCCTTCACCTTTATCATTCTTTCTCTGTGTCTGTCCTCCTCTCTTCCTATTTCTCACCATCATCCACTCACTTGATGTTGTGCTGCCTACTTCTTCCTTCACCATTATCATTCTTTTTCTGTCTGTCCTACTCTCGTCCTATTTCTCACCATCATCATCCACTCACTCGACGTAGTGCTGCAACTTCTTCCTTCACCTTTATCGTTCTCTTTCTGTGTCTGTCCTCCTGTCATCCTATTTCTCACCATCATCCAATCACTTGATGTAGTGCTGCCTACTTCTTCCTTCACTATCATTCTTTTTCTGTGTCTGCCCTACTCTCTTCCTACAACTCACCATCATCCACTCACTTGATGTAGTGCTGCCTTCTTCTTCCTTCACATTTATCATTCTTTTTCTATGTCTGTCCTCCTCTCTTCCTATTTCTCCCATCTTTCCTGTCACATTTTACTACCCTTCTTTCTCTTACAGGTGGCTTTACATTGAGTGATAGGCCTAATGGTTTCCTGTAAGCCAAGAAACCATTTACAACGCTGGGTGGTAACCATATAACCAACCCATACGTGTTCCCTACGTGTCAACAAGTGGGTTGGGGGAGGGTTAGTGCCCCTCTCTGTAAAACAACTAACTCAAAGACAAACGGCCACCCCTTACAGGATTATGGCGTCTGGCTATAGATAGATAGATAGATAGACATAAAACAACTAACTCAAACGGCTACCCCTTACGGGATTATGGCGTCTGTCTAGAGATAGATGGATAGATAGATAAATAGACAGATAGACAGATAGACAGACAGACAGATAAAGAGATAGACAGAATATCAGGCAATTGAGATAACACACGTCCTTTTTTCTATGCATGAAAGAAGGAACCCAAGGCCAGAAATACGCAAGAATGCTCCCTCAAAAAATAATGATGATAATAATAATAATAATAATAATAAATAAGAAAGTCAAATTCCAGCCCCGTCCACTTCTCTGAGCTAACATATCAACATAGGAAGCTTGCTCCCTCGAACACGCTTTAAATATTCCAGTAGGGATGCTTATCATTTATTTGTATTAACTAAGAGAAAGTAAATGAGTTACGTGAGTGATATATATTCCCTGTGGCCTCATAACAAACACAGAAATAAACAGAGATAAACACAAACAAACAAACACAAAAAATGCATAATGAAAATACCTGTCCAGTCTAATACGATTATAATCAACTTTTGCTTCAATAAATCTCTTGAAAATTCTTAAAAAAGGGTGACTCAAGAATATCATCATTTAACTGAGGTATGTGGCAGGGGAGGGGAGGGGAGGGGAGGATAGGGGAGAGTAGAAGAGGGGAGGGGAGGGGAGGGGAGGATAGAATAGGGTAGGGTAGGGTAGGGTAGGGTAAGGTAGGGTAGGGGAGAGTAGGGGAGGAGAGGGGAGGGGAGGGGAGGATAGAATAGGGTAGGGTAGGATAGGGTAGGGTAGGGTAGGGTGGGGTAAGGTAGGGCAGGGTAGGGTAGGGTAGGATAGGGTAGGGTAGGGTAGGGTGGGGTAAGGTAGGGCAGGGTAGGGTAGGGTAGGTGGTGGTGGTGGTGGTGAGATGCTGGTGGTGGTGGTGGGATGGTGGAGGTGGGGTGGTGGAGGTAGGATGCTTGTGGTGGGGGGATAGTGGAGGTGGGCATATGAGAGAGAAACATAACTTACCTTTTAACACCACGGCGAGATGGATGATGGATGGATGGATGGATGGATGGATGAGTGGCTGGCTGGCTGGATGGATAGATGGATGAATAGAAGGATGGCTGGATGGATGTCTTTACCGATGATAGAGTTCTTGCAGTTCCGTCCATCCACCTGCCGACAAAAATCATCAGCAGTATCTTCGTCACTACCATCATCGCTATAATCACCATCATCATTATCACTATCATTATCATCATATTAATCACCTTCCTCTTCATCTCTATCATCATTACACTGCTCCACTCTCTTCTTTACCTCTCTCACTAGGACACTTCTCTTCCTCTTCCTTTCTCACCAACATACTGCACCATTCTCTTCTTCCACACCTCTCTCACTCCCTCAGACACTCCTCTTACTCTTCCTCTCGTTTCTTTCACCACTACATCGCTCTAATATCTCTTCCATACCACATAAGGTCTGTCACTACCAACACTACCCTCTGTCCCACACTCACGTACTATCCTTGGCACCCTGTTTATGTGCATCCTTTCTATATGTCCACACCAGCTTAACCTATTCCACTTTATCCACTCAGTAATTCCACATCTCGCTCCTGTACGTCTCAGTTCCATTCCACAACACATAAATTTCACTCTTACACCTTTCCTAGTATGCCCAATAAACTCACTCTTTTGTTGCTCTTACATTCTTCCTTACCCTCTTACCCCTGTGCAATCGCAAGTAGAGAAACAAGATTCTTTTTCATCCCCTCAGTAATTCCACATCTCGCTCCTGTACGTCTCAGTCCCGTTCCATAACAGATTTCACTCTTACACCTTTCCTAGTATGCTCAATAAACTCATTCTTTTGCTGTTCTTACATTCTTCCTTACCTCCTTACCCCTGCATAATCGCAAGTAGAGAAACATGATTCTTATAAATACCTTGTGCCCAACGAAATGGCACTGCATGCAATCTCAAGGCAATTGCATGGTGATCACAGGCTATAGGATTTATCAATACTCGTCGTTGTCAGCCTCATCCTCGTCATCCTTCTCATCCTCATCATCCTCGTCCTCGTCTCCAGTAGCAACAGCATCGTCGTCATCACCCCGAACCTGTAAAAGATAGTGAATCATCATCATCATCATCATCATCATCACCATCGTCGTTATCATCATCATCACCATCATAATCTACATCCTCCTCCTCCTCCTCCTCCTCCTCCTCCTCCTCTTCATCATCATCATCATCATCATCATCATCATCATCACCACCAGAATCACCACCAGCACCATCATAATCCACTTCCTCCTCCTCCTCCTCATCATCATCATCACCACAACCACAACCACCACCATCACCATCATAATCTACATCCTCCTCCTCCTCTTCCTCCTCCTCCTCCTCATCATCATCATCATCATCATGTCTCACAGTTACACATCAGTCAGTCAACATAGGAATTTCTCAGTATATTCCAGTCACTTAGTCGGTCAGTGAGTCAGTCAGTCTCTTGCTCACTGACTCAATATGCCAGTCAGATAGTCACTCAATCAAACAATCAGTCAGTGTGAGTCAGTGATATACCATTCAGTCAATATGTGTCAGTGAGTCAGTCAGCACTCAGTAAATTTATCATACGTTAAGTTATTCATAAAAATCAGTCAATGAAAAGGCAATAGATAGTTAATTATTTAGTAAGCCTGTCAGTTAACTAAACAATAATAATAATAATAATAATAATGATGATGATGATGATAATGATAATAATAATAATAATAATAATAATAATAACAACAATAATAATAATGATGGTGATGATGATGGTAATAATAATAATAATAATAATAATAATAATAATAATAATAACAATAATAATAATGATGGTGATGATGATGGTAATAATAATAATAATAATAATAATAATAATAATAATAATAATAATAATAATAATAATAAATCCATCCATCCATCATCCAATCCTACATTTCCCCATGAGGAGCATAGGAGCCCGGGGCTAGGCAGTTGGTCCCGACATTTAAGATGAGAGTGACCAGCCTCACTCATCCCTGAGTGGCATTACGTGAGCAATAAACCATTCCTTGGATATAAACCTTCGCCAGCTCAATCCGATTGGAACGCCGTAATTACCCACTAAACCACCAGGCGCCAAAATTTGGTTGTATGGTTACCACCCAGCGTAGTAAATGGTTTCCTGGTGTACAGGAAACCATTTGGCTTGTCACTCAGTGTAGAGTCACCCACAGGCAGAAGGAAGAGGAAAGAATGAAGGAAAGAAAGACAGAAGAGGGAGTGTAAAGTGACCCACAGGCAGAAGGACGAGGAAAGAATGAAGGAAAGAAAGACAGAAGAGGGAGTGTAAGGTCACCCGTAGGCAGAAGGAGGAGGAAAGAATGAAGGAAAGAAAGAAGAGGATGAAAGGAAAGAAGGATGGAGGAGAGGAAAGGGCAGACACCAGACAGCAGCACTACATCGAGTGAGTGGATGGTGAACGCCCCCACATACCACAATAATAATAATAATAATAATAATAATAATAATAATAATAATGATAATAATAATGATAATAAATGGCAGGTGGGGGCGCTCACCATCCACTCACTTGATGTAGTGCTGTTCTCTGGTGTCTGCCCTTTCCTCTCCTCCATCCTTCTTTCCTTCCATCTTCTTCTGTCTTTCTTCCCTTCATTCTTTCCTCGTCCTTCTGCCTGTGGGTCACTTTACACTCCCTCTTCTGTCTTTCTTTCTTTCATTCTTTCCTCTTCCTTCTGCCTGTGGGTGACTCTACACAGAGTGACAAGCCAAATGATTTCCTGTACACCAGGAAACCATTTATTGCGCTGGGTGGTAACCATATAACCAAATTATGGCACCTGGTGGTTTAGTGGGTAATTACGGCGCTCCAATCGGATTGAGCCGGTGAAGGTTTATATTCAAGGGGTGGTTGGGGTTTATTGCTCATGTAATGCCACTCACGGATGAGTGAGGCTGGTCACTCTCATCTTAAATGTCAGGACCAATTTGCCTAGCCCCGGGCTCCTACGCTCCTCACAGGGCAACGTAGGATTGGATGATGGATGGAATAATAATAATGATAATAATAATAATAATCCATCTATCTATCTATCGATTGCCAGACGCCTTAATCCCATACGGGTGGCCACAAACAAATCTCCTCCACTCGCCCTGTCCACCGCCATTTCACTACCCTGCTCCCAACTCACACACCCCCTCTCTCATATACATCCTCATCATCATATAATAACAATGATAATAATCGTGGTAGGTGGGAGCGCTCACCATCCACTCACTCGACGTAGTGCTGATGTCGGGTGTCTGCCCTTTCCTCCATCCTTCTTTCTTTCCATCCTCTTCTGTTTTTCTTTGCTTCATTCTTTCCTCTTCCTTCTGCCTGTGGGTCACTTTACACTCCCTCTTCTGTCTTTCTTTCCTTCATTCTTTCCTCTTCCTTCTGCCTGTGGGTCACTTTACACTCCCTCTTCTGTCTTTCTTTCCTTCATTCTTTCCTCGTCCTTCTGCCTGTGGGTGACTCTACACTGAGTGACAAGCCAAATGGTTTCCTGTACACCAGGAAACCATTTACTACGCTGGGTGGTAACCATACAACCAAATTTTGGCGCCTGGTGGTTTAGTGGGTAATTATTGCGCTGCAATCGGATTGAGCCGGTGAAGGTTTATATCCAAGGGATGGTTGGGGTTTATTGCTCATGTAATGCCACTCAGGGATGAGTGAGGCTGGTCACTCTCATCTTAAATGTCGGGACCAACTGCCTAGCCCCGGGCTCCTACGCTCCTCATGGGGCAACGTAGGATTGGATGATGGATGGATGGATGGATAATAATAATAATAATAATAATAATAATAATAATAATAACAATAATAATAATAATAATAATTATAATAATAATAATTATAATAATAATAATGATAATGATAACAATAATCCACCCATCCATCATCCAATCCTACGTTGCCCCATGAGGAGCGTAGGAGCCCGGAGCAAGGCAGTTGGTCCCGACATTTAAGATGAGAATGACCAGCCTCACTCATCCCTGAGTGGCATTACATGAGCAATAAACCCCAACCATCCCTTGGATATTAACCTTCACCGGCTCATCCCATTGGAGAGCAATAATTACCCACTAAACCACCAGGCGCCAAAATTTGTTGTATGGTTACCACCCAGCGTAGTAAATGGTTTCCCGGTGCACAGGAAACCATTTGGCTTGTCACTCAGTGTAGAGTCACCCACAGTCAGAATGAAGTGGAAAGAAGGAAGTGGAAAGAATGAAGGAAAGAAACACAGAAGAGGGAGTGTAAAGTCACCCAGAGGCAGAAGGACGAGGAAAGAATGAAGGAAAGAAAGACAGAAAAGGATGGAAGGAAAGAAGGATGGAGAGGAAAGGGCAGACATCCGAGAGCAGCACTACATCGAGTGAGTGGATGGTGAGCGCCCCCACCTACCACAAGATTAATAATAATAATAATAATAATAATAATAATAATAATAATAATAACAATAATAATAATAATAATAATAATAATAATAATAATAATAATAATAACCTTGACTGCATTTGCGACGGAAATATCACTAATTCGGTCGTTGCCAAAGCACACACAAACACACACACACACACACACACACACACACACACACACACACACACACACACACACACACACACACACAAAACCCCCTACCCACACAAACTCACCCACCCACCCACACACAACCTCCTCCCACACACCCACACAAACCCACACACCCCCACGCACGGACCCCTCCCACACACATCCCCCCCACACACACCCACACAATCCCTCACTAATGCCTAAAGAATCACAACAACACCCAAATCTCAACACTCCATCTCGCTACCCAGGATCAGTCACCTACGTACCGCCTGACAGAGGGATGGCCGGCGACTGAGGTGGGTCCGGAGCTCAATAAGGGTTCAGAGGCTTCGAACACTATAGACGGAGAAATACCAGGGTTCTTTTGTGGGTTCGAGGCTTGTGGGGTTGCTTTCTTGTGGAGTTTAGTTCTAAGATCATTGCTTTTATCATCATTATTTGAGAGGAGCCTGTGGAGTCATAAGGAGAGACAGACTGACAAATGAGGATATGAAGGAGCGTTGTGGTGTGGATGTGGATGTGATAGGAAGCGTTAGGAGAAACACACTGAGGTGATTTGGCTGTTTGGAGAGGATGGAGAGTGAGAGACTGGCGAGGAGAGCGTATGTGAGTGAGGTGAAGGGGTGGAGAGGGAGGGGGAGGTCAAGGATGCGATGGAGGGATGGAGTGGAGAGGTATACGAGAGAGGGGGGTGTGAGCTCCGAACAGGGGAGTGAGATGGCGGGGGGGGGGGACAGGGAGACATGGAGGCGATTTGTCTGTGGCCACCCCTTACAGGATTAAGGCGTCTGGCAGTAGATAGATATACAGATAGACAGATCATCACCATCGCCTCTATATCACCACCACTAGCACAATCATCTTAATCCTCAACCACCGCCGCCACCACCACCACCACCACCACCATCATCTACACCACCATAACCATCACCATCTTCACCACCACCACCACCATCATCTTCACCACCACCACCACCATCATCTTCACCACCACCACCATCATCATCATCATCATCATCATCACCTTTTAGATATATTTTAATTCCATCTATAAGCCAGACACCTTAATCCCGTAAGAAACTGGCTCTCAAACTGGGAGCCATGATATTAGGGGGCCGTGGTGGTGTAGGATAAGTAGCAAATCAGTGTGTGTTTGCATAATAACACATAGACTCCTCTTGCCATTTTCCACAATATATTTATGTGGATCTGGTTTCTCCATCCTTTTACACACCAAAATTCATCATCATCATCATTATCATCATCATTATCACCATCATCATCATCATCATCCGGACCTCCTTTCCCACCTTAGGGCAGGGTGAGGAATAGCAATGTCCAGAAAGCCCAAATTTGCCCAATCCAATGAGGCACGCTTCCATTCACTCACCATTCAAGCCCCTGGAATCCTGGCTCTATCTGATACGCCAAAAACATTCCCATCAAACGTAAAAGCCGAAACCGGTTGGATGTGGACCCAGATATGAGATGTGTGGTATCAGTGACAACCTCGAATTAGCTGACTGACTGAAAGCAAAGTGTCATCCATCCCACTGATATGTAACAAAAGGTGATTCTAATTGAGAGTTGTAAGCACTGAAATAAATGGAGAGCACAATACAGTTTTTTCATGATTATTCGTGAGGGGCTTGGGAGAAAACTGAAGAGGGGGCGACGAGGATGTGAGGAATGAAGTGAAAAAGTCTGAGAAACACTGAGGTAAGGGTTGGCCACAAACATCTCAACATATCGCCTTCATGTCGCCCTGTCCCCTGCCATTTCGCTGCCCTCCTCCAACTTACACCTCCTCCTTTCATATACCTCTCTACTCCATATCTCCACTTCATCCTCGGCCTCCCGCTCTCTCTCCCTCCCTCCACAACATTCACACTCTACTAATCAGTCTCTTACTCTCCATTCTCTCCACATGGTCAAACGAATTCAAAGTACTTCTCCTAATGCTTTCTATCACATCTACATCCACACCACAACGCTCCTTCACACACACACACACACACACACACACACACACACACACACACACACACACACACACACACACACTTTCTATCACATCCACATCCACACCACAACACTCCTTCATTTCCTCATTTGTCAGTCACTCCATGTAACTCCGCATCCACATCCACACCACAACGCTCCTTCATTTCCTCATTTGTCAGTCACTCCATGTAACTCCGCATCCACATCCACACCACAACGCTCCTTAACTTCCTCATTTGTCAGTCTGTCTGTGTAACTCCACATGCTTCCCTCCAATAACTCATTTCCACTGCTCGCACTCTTGACTTCTGTCCCTCTAAGAACGTCCAAGCTTCACGTCCATACGGTAGAGTTGGTATCACAATACTGTCATGCAGCGACTTCTTTTCTTCCATGCTCACTTCCCTGTTCCTGATCACTGCTTTCAATGAACCAGCAACCTTTCTTCCCTGTTGTACCCTTTCAAGCACTTCACCCTCCAGACTTTCATCCCTACTCATCACACTACCTATTCCTTAATATTCTTTTGTATATTCTAACGCCTTTTTCATATCGACAAGGCTTGCATCAGTCCCATAGAAGAGGATCATTTTTTTTTTTTTTTAATTTTACGTCGTGTGCCCTTTTTTTCGCTAAGGGCTAAGGCGTTGCCCCTGGGTAGTGGACTTAGGTTTTGTAGCTACCCTTGGGTGGGATCGAACCTCTCACCCTTCAGTCAGAGCGCTCTAATTGGTAGTTGTAGTAGTAGTAGTAGTGGTGGTGGTATCATTCGTAGTAGTAGTAGTAGTAGAAGCAGCATGAGTGGTAGTAGCATCATTCATAGTAATAGTAAGAGTAGTAGCAGTAGTAGTCACAGCAGCATCAGTAGTGGTAGTAGTAGTAGTAGTAGTAGTACTAGTAGTATAGTAGTAATAGCAGTAGCAGTTGTA
This sequence comes from Coenobita brevimanus, assembly GCF_032717465.1. NCBI lineage: Eukaryota > Metazoa > Arthropoda > Malacostraca > Decapoda > Coenobitidae > Coenobita > Coenobita brevimanus. The sequence goes on from NC_136990.1 coordinate 2,640,775, forward strand.
GCAGTAGTAACTGTAGTAGTAGTAGCAACAGTGGTAGTAGTCGCAGTTGTCAATCAACGAATCACCATCACATCGTAATACAAGGAATATATATATTACACATAAATTACAGTTTAAATACAGCACCTAAGCATAGTGTGTATAAAATCATTACTATCTATCTATCTCTAGCCAGACGCCATAATCCCGTAAGGGGTGCATGCCGTTTGACTCTTGAGTTAGTTGTTTTACGGGGAGGGGCACTAACCCTCCACCAACCCACTTGTTGACACGTAGGGAGCACGTATGGTTTGGTTATATGGTTACCACCCAGCGTTGTAAATGGTTTCTTGGTTTACAGGAAACCATTTGGCTTGTCACTCAATGTAAAGCCACCTGTAAAGGAAAGAAAAGCAATAAGAAGTGACAGGAAAGATGGGAGACATAGGAAGAGAGGAGGACAGGCACAGAAAAAGAATGATAAAGGCTAAGGAAGAAGTAGGCAGCACCACATCGAGTGAGTGGATGATGGTCGCCACCACTTACCATCGAAAATCATAGCATAGATACAAAAATACAGTACCAGTAAGTACTTTTAGTTTTAAAGGATTTATTTATTATCTCTCTAGCTTATTATGTCATTCGTATGCTGTATACATCTTTCCAGTTAGTTTGTATATACAATGCTCGTATCTGCATTACAGTGAAGGCTGTTGCTCCTGGCGCATAATAAAATAATTGCAATAATATCACATTGTATAAAAGTACAGTTACCCAAAATAAAAAGATAAGTAATAGTATTATTATTATTATTATTAGTGGCAGTAGTAGCAGTCATAGTAGTAAGAATGGTAGCTGGAGCCCATGCATGATGTATGTGAACGCCGTGGACTACAGCCTGGAGCTGCAGTACATTTCACTCTCCTTTCTGGGTATAGGGAAGCAGTTTATACGCGTTATATATACAGGTAGGTCCACTGTCCATTTATATCGGTGCCGTCATGCGGAAGACCCTTTCCAGCACCGTAATAATAGGGATGCATAGTAGGCTTTCTCCCTCGGCAGCAAGAATTCAAATTTCCCGCCTTCTAGAATCTAATCCCGCCAAGCAAAGTTCTAGACCATTTCAGTGTGAATTTTCTTGCTCTCTGGCAGTTATTATCATTAACTATGTGAATCATGAGGCGGATAGACCATTTATTTACTCATTTATGCATAACACAGTATGGTTTTTGTCCCTTGGCAACAAGAAATCTGGTTTCGCTCTAAAACACGGGTTGTCACTTCCCAGGCGGCACTCAGGGTGGGAGGACCTTCGCTTCTCCTGTATATAAGGTAAGTTACGCTCACCAGTCGTGTTTAGCGATCAGAAAGTGATATAAAAGTGTGTGTAGTAAAGGAGAATGATACGAGTGAGTGTGAAAATAGATTAATTGTTGTGAAAACAGTGGAGGGTCGGTGGTGAGCGCGGGGTGCCATGTCGTCTGCTTGAGGACATTGCCATCGTATTTTTTCATATTGTTTCATTATACAGCGATGGCGAGGGCAGCGAGTGAATAAACTGGAGCTGAACGAATAATTCTGCTAAGGATGGGAAGGGAAATAAGTGCAAAAGGTACGTATAGATGCAATATCGATAAAATTTTCATAAAGGTTAGGTTAATGTACGTAATGGCGTAAAAATAGCGCCTTTTTATTTGATGGCTTTTGTCTTCTGCGTTAATTGCTACCAGGCGAAGATACTGAATTTCAGAATCTAATATTGAAAAAAAAATTCTATGAGACGATTATATTAAATCACAGAATACCTCACTTTATTTCCTTACCCTAACCAAACTAATCCAGCCTAACCTATATGAGGCTGTGCTGTATTAACTGAAGTGACTGGTACTCAAATTTCTTGTTACTGGGAGAACTCTATATTGGAGAGCAGAAAACTGAGTTCCATTAGCTGTTGAAACGATAGCAAAACGTCAATTATGGTGAAAAGGAAAGTGAAGGCTTGTGGGAAAATGAAAAACTGATATACAAAGACAGTAAGTTAGAATTAGACTAAAATAAGAATGAATATCTGAAAATTAGTCGAAATACGTTACGAAAATGTTGAAGTTGATAGAGATATGAGGTGGAAAATCATGCATAATTCGTGGGATTGGTGCATTGTGGCATTTTTTGTGGGACCTTGGGGCATTTTTGAACAGCTCACGTATTTCCAAGGGCCGTGGGGCATTTTCAAGGGTTCTAAGGCATTGCCAAGGGTCGCGGGGCATTTTCAATGGACGTGGGGCATTTTCAAAGGTCGTGGGGCATTTCTAAGGGCCGTGGGGCATTTCCAAGGGTTCTAAGACATTTCCAAGGACCGTGGGTCATTTTAATAGTGGGTCATTTTCAAAGTCGTAGGGCATTTTCAAGGATTCTAAGGCATTTCCAAGGGTCCTGAGGCATTTCAAGGGGCATTTCAAGGCCGAGGGCGTGACACTTTCAAGGGTTTTATCATCTTGGAGGGAAAATTCAAATTCAGGCGGGAAGGGCGCTAACGGCGGGCAGTTTGAAATTTGAATCGGGCAATGGAATAATTAGCTATTACGGCGAAGTCTTATTAAACTGTAGTATGAAAATAAGTTCTAACCTCAAAGTAGTATCATTTGGCCAAAAAGAACTTGATTTTGTGCTTAAATATGGCTGGATAAGTTTTGGCGGGATATTGGCCAAGGCAGGAAGTTTTGGCGGGAGTATATATAGCCCGGGCCCCGCGTCACTCGCTGACTTTGCCTGCGGCGCTTGTGGGAGGTGGAAGTGCAGGATCCCGCCCCTCCTTTGTCTCCAGCCTATCATGGTAAGTTTTAATTATCCATGGTTTTAAGTGCTTGTGAAATATTGAAATAGTGACCGGAGATAATTAGAATACATGGTGATAAATATAGGAGTATAAAATAAGGAAAATGGGGAAGATAAGGGGACTCAGCCAACATGGACTCCGGCTTTCATGGGGCATTACTACCCTGCAATTTCACTTCATAATTATCAGTTTTAAAGTAATTGTATTTTATTAAGACCAAACGGTAATTAAAGATTTGATTAAGGCTAAGTGGAGATTGAATTTAACTGGTGACCGGTACTTGATTTGAATTTCAGCGACCGTTACTTGAATTTCAGTGACGTACATGTTTTGAATTTCAGTAACCGGTACTTAATTTGAATTTTCGGTGAGGAACCGGTACTTAATTTGAATTTTCGGCGAGGAACCGGTACTTAATTTGAATTTTCGGTGAGGAACCGGTACTTAATTTGAATTTTCGGTGAGTAACCGGTACTGAATTTGAATTTTCGGTGAGTAACCGGTACTGAATTTGAATTTTTGCCGACTTACGGGTCCTTAATTTGAATTTCTGCCGATTTACGGGTCCGTAATTTGAATTTTTGCCGAGTTACCGGTACTTAATTTGAATTTTTGCCGAATTACCGGTACTTAATTTGAATTTTCGCCAAGTAACCGGTACTTAATTTGAATTTTTGCCTAGTTACCGGTAATTAATTTGAATTTGTCGAATTGCCGGTACTTAATTTGAATTTTCGGCGAGTAACCGGTACTTAATTTGAATTTTCAGCGAGTAACCGGTACTTAATTTGAATTTTTGCCGAGTTACCGGTACTTAATTTGAATTTTTGCTGAGTTACCGGTACTTAATTAGAATTTTCGGCTAGTAACCTGTACTCAGTTTGAATTTTTGGCGAGTAACCGGTACTTAATTTGGATTTTCGGCGAGTAACCGGTACTTAATTTGAATTTTTGCCTTGTTACCGGTACTTAATTTGAAATTTTGCCTTGCTACTGGCATTTAAATTTGAATTTTCAGATTTCCTGATACCTAATTTGAATTTTCACATTTTCCGGTACTTAATTTGAATAATGTACCGGTACAGAAACGGAATTTTCATTTGCCGGTACTTAATTTGAATTTTAGGTTCCTTGTACTTAGAATATTCACCGGTACTGAAGAAGTTAAGAAGTCGGTACCGTTTTTTTGAGGCGGGAAAGACGAGTATGTGTAAAGAAATCAGTATACCATGCTTGCGAGAGGGAGAGAAATAATAAAGACGAATATATGAATTAATCTATACCATGTCAATCTTCCTTCGACTCATTCCTAGAGATTTTCTACGACTAATTCTTGTCTTGCAGATTACGTGGTGAAGTGCGAGATGCCAGTCGAACAGCGTAATACTCCTGAGGGCATTGGAAAGCTGGTGACGAAAAGATGCATGGGTTTATGTACGAAAATGGTGAGTACGTAGGCTTTGAAATGGGTAATTCTCTCTCTCTCTCTCTCTCTCTCTCTCTCATGACCAATTTCCCCCTCTGCGTCTCCCCCACCCCCTCACTCACCACTACCATCGTTCCTACCATCATAACTTTGCCATTATCACCACTACCATCGTTCCTACCATCACAATTTTCTTTGCCGTATCATCACTATCATCGTTCCTATCATTGCAACCATCTATGTCACTGCAGTTTTCACTATCTCTGCCATTATCACCACTACCATCGTTCCTACCATCACAACTTTCTCACCGCCATTATCACCACTACCATCGTTGCTACCATCACAACTTTCTCACCGCCATTATCACCACTACCATCGTTGCTACCATCACAATTTTCTCTGCCGTTATCACCACTATCATCGTTCCTACCATTACAACCTTCTATGTCACTGGTATTTTCACTATCTCTGCCATTATCACCACTACCATCGTTCCTACCATCACTGCTATTTTCTCTCTCGTAAGAAGCTCTAATACTAATAATTTCGCAGGTCTGGCAGAAGGAGCACTGGAGAAAAAGAAAAACTGGAAGAAATGTCCACCCCTCCCACACCCAGCTCATCAGCAGGGGCCCTATACAGCACATCAAACGTACTTTCACCCATATCACAGCTGCTTTAGGTATAGGGAGGAATGCTAAGTTGAAGGTGGGTAAGATTGAGCCTTGTTCCTAGTCAAATCCCTTCTGTATGATGACCCATTTGTGTAATTCTAATTGTTATGAGACAATTTTGATACCCCCCATCGTGTAAAAGGTGACCTATGTGTGTACTTATTGCCTCCAGACAATTCCCCTCCCCCCCCCTCCTTCCATGTAGAGGAAGGTCATAAAAATGTATCTTTTTACAGAGTACCCTAAGCAAAATAAAATGGGAGATGTAATTGAATGCTGAGTGTAATGTATGGCTTATTTCACAGGACATTCATGTATTTTTCTCCTTATACGTGATCATGTGTGATACCCATGTCAAACAAGGTATGGGCAAAGTGATGCTCTTGTAATGGCTTTACCTAATCGTTTTCGGTTTTCCCGGTGTCTTCATCCTGGAGGGGTTAGACGGATGAATAGCCTCCACATGACTGCCATCAGGCCGCCATATCTCCCAGTGTGTGTTGTCCGCCATCAAGCTGCCCTATCTCAGTGTCCTGGTGTGAGTTCGTGTCGCTAGTGGTGAGTGTTGTACTTTTGATTTACTGGGTCTTATTCTGAGTGGCTTTAGAGGTTCCTTGGCTATTTGTTCTTTGCAATTTGTGTTATATTAAGATACAAGTAACAGGCAAGAAAGTTAAGCCTAAGCAGTTTATTCTAGACATTACAACTCGGTGTTCTCTTGTTCATGGAAATTGTAACTGATAGTATGTAAAGTTAAAGTAAAATAATGCCACTCAGAATATGGCCTATTGACTCATATACTGCAGTGCCATAACTCATAATGAAGGTAAAGGGAGTTTAACAATTCACTTCATATACTGTGTATTTATTTATTCCTGCTTCAGTCTTCAGAGTTTTTCTCTGGTTATGATTTAGAATGAGTTGAAAGTTATAACAGGAATATTTTTGTGACCTATTGTACTGAGCTAAATTTCCTTTAGCAGGAAAGATATATTTTACAACTGACCTAGAGCAAAAATTACATAAAGCTCAGGGAAGGTAATCCACTAAAATTTCAAGCCTAAACTTCTCAATATTTTTCATTTGTCATCATGAAACTTCAACCAGGATCTTTAATGGTTTAAGTTTTAGCAACGGATGCGTTATAGTTCACAGAATGCCATTTGAGGGCAAACAGGGCTGGTCACCCTCACCTTCAATGCCAGGACTGACTGATGTATGCCTCTGATGGGGTCAGAAAGGATTAGATGATGTATTACATAGGTAGAACTGTAAACCTTAAGCTGCAGTCTGTGGGTCAAATCTTGTGCATGAATATTGATATCTTATAAATATTACAGCAAAAAGTATTCTGCACTTAATAGAAATGTGGCTGAAATATTGATCAAAGAACCACCCTGTGATAGTGCAGATTTCTCTTATTAATGTATAGCAGGGTTGTCTAACAGATATGATGCCTGTTTCCTGTTGGTAGGCCTATGTATTATTGGTAGAAAGGTTATTGCTATTACTTTTTTTGCAGTTTTTTATGTTTTTTTATTATCAGACTTGCTGGAACAGTTGGAGGGTAATCATTTTCTCATTTTAGGAATGTGGAGTGTTAAGGAATTACTGCTGTATTATAAATTGAGGTTTATATGCAGCCTTTAATAAATGTGTGTTGTGTTTTATATTTCCCCCTATTTATCTATATCAAACTTTAGGAACAGGCATCTCTTACCACGAATTTCACTCTAAGAGAACACATCTGCAGTGTTAAGTGGGGAGTTACTGTACACTCTTAAGGGGAATTTAGGGTGGGGTGCTTTTGGTTTTGGGGTTGCATGTTAGACAACCTTGCTGAATATAATGTGAACGGGTCTACACGTGTCATCGTGGAACTGGACATAGTCTTTGGATTCTCCTAGGCTTGCCTTCTCATCAGTGAAGGAGACCTCCTAACACTTCTTCCCTACTGGTTTATGAATTTTATGCAATATAATCTCGCTTACCAGGTTCTTGTATGTTAAATGCTCATGTTTTACTACTTTGTCATCAACTTAGTGGTTATTAAGATGCTATAAAGGGCTTACAAGAAAATGCTAACTTAACTTATAATAGATATTGCAAGTGAAGACGTGCTAGAGTCTCTGAAGTTGGTGAGAATGGCTTGCTATTCACTCAGCAGTAAGTGATGGACTGCAGGCCATTAACTCATAGGTTGAATGATTACATTATTTCCATGATGTACAGTTGCTCCCATATTTATGAACTTGTAGATAAGTTTTTATTTTATACACAATTTTCCCCCCTCATGGTATTAAATTCTCTGGGAACAGTACAAGGAAGGCTTCAATTTATACCTGTGTTTATAGAAGATCTAGTAATTTGTAAATATTTTGCCTTAATTACAGCATTTGTTATGTAAACAGTTGCAAAACCAGTTCTTATGCCCAAGTCTGTAAATACAGCAGCAATTTTAGCAAAACATTGAAGGCTGTTTACACAGAAGTATGTATAAGGTGGCTGTGATTTACTGGGAAAATTAATGTGCAACTTTGGCCTATTTGGGGAAGCAGCTAGTTAAAGCCTGCTTTATTTTTTTAATTTTTAATTTTTTTATTTTTTGATGGGATGAGAACAAGGAGGTAGATGGAAACAGCGAGGCCAGCTTGAGATTTGTTTTAACCCGCCGCATGCCACCAGACTCTGGCCTCTCGTACAGCATGGTGCCGGCCATTTTCGACTTTATATTGGTTAGAAATGAGAAAACATGGAAAACAAGCATAAAAGTACTCACAGGAGCCATTTAGGTCAATTTTGATGTTGATTCTCCCTGACCAGGTGGCTGAAAACTTAGGAAGTAAAGCCTATGTCCTACTGTCAGGAACTTTCCCATGCCGTGCCATGCTTTTCATGTCTTCGTGTGTCACCGCATGTTGTCATGAGTAACGTGGCATGACTTGGTACTGACATTGTGAACATGGTCATTCTTCACGATTCTTGGTGCGCTACGACAATTTTTGGAATATTCAAATATTGTCGGCACAGGTGCCGACAAGGAGGAGAACATGACGTCGTGACAGTAATGTCATTTGTCTTACTGTGACTTAGCGTGTCGCAGCTTGTCGTAGGTGTGACGGTGTGTTGTAGCAACAACTTGGAGATTAGATCCCGAAGACCTGCTGCAACACTGACACCTGCCTATACTCCACCCTCCTATATAACCTCGCAACGAAGATCCCGGCCATCGTCGTGTATCGTCATATGTCCTGATAATCTTAGTGGTTACGTAGCGTGTCATGGCAATGTTTTGGCATGATGAGAAATTGACATTTTTTAACTGAAGGATGATCATAGTGTGTCGTAAGGACAACGTGACGCTTCCTTCGTGTGTCATGGGATGTTGTAGCAATGTCTTTGTGTGTCTTAGTGCTAATGTGACTGCATTGTGAAATGGCCACTTAGGCCTACTGTTTGAGGTATGGCCGTGGCATTTCAAGATTATACCTCGAGGGTAAGGTCGTAACAAAAATATATATAAGAAAGGGAGGGAGAAGCCTAAGTGGTATTTACATTCACCTGGAACTACCTAATTTATTATGTATTGTCTGGATTTCCTGGCAATCATTTAATAGCATATAACTTACCAGCTGTCGCCACCCTGACATTGACAACCCTTCCCTGCCCCTAGGCCACATCATTCAATTTACTGTCGTCTTTCAAGGTGAAACCACGTCCGATTCGCGCCTGTCCTTCGCCCTCTGCAAAGGGCCCTGTGACCTCTATCCCTACTAAACCTCATGTGGGAAGGGGTAAAGGGCCAAGTGACTCTGCTGTGGAATGTGAACTAGCAAATATCAGTGATAATGATGGACAGTGACTACAATATTTCTTGTGACTGTAAGACAGTGCAAGAGGAAATGTAAATAATGTGTAAATAGCATGTGAAAGCAATGGATGTAAATATAATTGAACAGTGGAAAATAGTTTATAAGTTACTGCAAGTGACAGTGCATAACAGTGTAAATGAAATAGAAATGTAAATATTGAAAATACATTACGTAGTGTATTGAACGAGAAAGTTAATGCCTGGAGTGAAAATTACTGAAGGAAACTTATGGACAAATAATGTAGATACGTATAAGTTTAATAAAGATCGTCAGACGTGAAAGGATTGAACTTGCTGGTGAATCTCTTGAGTGTGTGGAAGAGTTTTGTTATTTGGGAGACATGTTGTGTGCTGGAGGTGGGGCTGGAGCTAGCTCTGTGGCTAGGGTGAGAAGTGGTTGGAAGAAGTTCAGGGAGCTCTTGCCTCTCCTGACATTGAGAGGGCTCTCCCTACGTGCTAAGGGGTCTTTGTATGCAGCATGTGTTAGGAGTGTAATGCTGTATGGTAGTGAGACCTGGGCAGTGAAGGAGGAAGACATTCGCCGGCTCAGACGTACTGAAATGACAATGATTAGGTGGATGTGCAGTGCGTCCCTGCGTCCAAGGCCTGGAGGGGTTGGGTTTACAATGGAAGAGTTGAGAGGTAGGATGGAACTGGAGTGTATTGGTGTTGTGATGAGGAGAGGTAGATTGAGGTGGTTTGGACATGTGGAGAGGATGGGGGATGATAATTGGGTGAGGAAGGTGAGAAGTGTTAATATTGGGGGTGGGGTTGTGAGGGGTAGACCGAGAAAGACATGGGACGAGGTCATTAAGTGTGACCTTAGGGTTAAGGGACTGAACAGGGAGGCTGCAATGGATCGTGCAGCGTGGAGAGCCGCCATTAGGTGACCAAGGCCGACACATGCAAGCACGTTGGAGCCTTTAAAAACGAAAACGAACATATAGTGCGAGTGTGTTTATGAATAATAAATGACAGAATACCAGCGGGGAACGAGCATGGGTGGGAAGCTCATACGCGCTAGTAATTTACATTGCAGTTTTTTTTATATATATATATATATATATATATATATATATATATATATAAAGTATGGACTCCATACTACTTGAAAATCATAGAACAGTGTTTCTAGTGATAATATCAGGCTGTGGTAATCATATTGTGGGGTGTCAGGACGTGTAAAGTGGAGACGTCGTTACCTAACTTCAGAATTCTCCACAAGGTTGTCGACGAAGGCTCAGCACACATTTTAAAGAGGCAAATGCATGAATTAGGAATGGCCAGGAGAATGATTGTTAGCGTGGCGGACAGGGATTAACTGAGAATGGACACGAGAAATCTTGAGGAGAAATGAGGAGTACTGTTGTTTCCCTGGATTAATTAAACATGAACCCATTGAACTGCAGACTAAAATTGCCTTTCCCTGCAGTTCACCATCCTCCTTTGTGGGGGGCTGGAAGGAAGTTATAGGCAGTGGAGCTGTTTGTGCTACTGGCTGAGTGTCCTTCTCCAAGATAAAGTTTTTTCAGAGTAATAGTGAAGAGTGTAGTCCCATGCCAGTTAAAATTAGGCGGCAAGTTATAAGAGAGCGTGTCGGGTTGGGGGTGCTGCTGTAGGAGAATGTTCTTGGGTTGGGGATCGGCGGGTAGGAGTGGGTTCTCGCCTATCCACTAGTGGAAGGGGTCGATCTGAGTACTGTACTTTGGAAAGGTTCGGCTCTAACCCTGTGGTCGTGCGAGGTGGAAACCCCCTGGGTTGCTCATTTCCCTTCTTGCTGTGAGCCACCCTGAACATGATCTCGCAGTAGCTGCTTCCTAACTTTGGGTTCGCGCCCAAAGACTTTGAACCCCGACACAGTACCCTTCAGTGGGTTGGCTGGAGAAAGACTGTTTAGTGGAGACGAAGTGATGGAGAAATATGGAACGGCATGGATGAATGAGTCGTGGGCAAACTGATAAATGATCTGGCAGTGGATCTGATAGGTTTGACGAACAGAAAGTTAGGTTGGAGAAACTAAAAATTGGTTAGGAGGTATGGATGGAGGTGCCACATGAAGGTGAACAAAAGTTGGTCGAGAGCAAATTAGGAAAGAATTTATGGTGAACAGAGGTGAGACGGAGTGGAGAGATGGTAAACGAGAAGGCTGTGGCACCAGGATCCCGAATGCAAATCTGGTTGACTGCAGTTGAAGTTGCTCTTCTCCAGCAGTCCACCATCCTCCTCTCAAGGGATAGGAGGAAATTCATGGATGGGTGATTTGATGAACAGTTATTCTACCTGGCAGGAATTTTTTGCCACCATGTGAAGGAGTGGCAGATGGATTAATGCATAACAGACTCGAGAAGGATTGAGGAGAAACGAGAAGGACTGTCGACTTGGCAGAAAAATTAGGTGAGAAATGACGAGGATGAATAAGGACTGTCTGTATGGCAGACAGGACTTAACTGAGAAATGACTCAAAAAGAATTATTGGTGTGGGAGAGGAATTAAATGAGGACACAGGACAGATTGGCCGACAGGATTTAAATGAGGAGGACACGAGAAGGATTATCTGAGAGGAATTAAATGAGGACAGAAGAAGGATTGGTAGACAGGAATTAAATGAGAAGGGTAGGCAGACAGGAATTACACGAGGACACAAGGACTGAGGATAAATGCGAAAGAATGTTGATGTGGTCCCTGGCTTATTTGAGTATGAACCCAATGAAGTGCAGGGTGAAATTACCCTTCTCTGCAGTTCACCAGTCCCCTTTGGTGGGGGACAGAAGGAAGTTAGAGGCAGTGAATCTGTTTGTGCCACTGCACGAGAGTGCCCTCCGGGATGAGGGAAGTTTCGGCAGAGGATAGAGTACGCTGGGATCGGTAAGAACTGGAAAATGGCAGCAGTAGTGGTTTGGAAAAAATTTGAGGATTGGAGATTTTAACCCGCCCCGTCCCGTCGACGTTTGGGTATGTTGCAACATTTTGCATTTGCCAGTCCCGGCGACGTACTGGTACGTCGCGCAATTGCAAGGTCCCTAATTTGCACAATTTTCAATTTTCACGCGTGATTTTTCGTACATATACACAGGACACCTTCCTCTATTTCTTTACAAGATGCCAAGCAGGGACAATGCCTTACTCGCATAACCTGCCCCCCTCACGCCATTGTCTCGGCAATTCACCTGTTACCAGTGACCTGGCCAGTAAAGATATTCAGGGCCAGAGTGATTCCCCAATCGATGACAATGTGGAGGACATAGTTTACATAGCACTAGAAGAAGAAACAGTCTGAAATAATGATCAGGTAATATGGTAAAAGAAGGTCAGGTATGGTGATGAGTTACTGAGTGAAACAATGCTTATAATGCCTATATTACTGCTTGAAAATCAATAAACTCTCATACTACATATAAATTCGTACCAAGTAAATAAATAAATACCGTTTATGAGTCGTGTGAAATAGTTACCCTCCCATTGAACTCGTTTTCTTTGGTGCCAGCATGTTAGAAAACCCAGTCAGGTATGGACCTTCTTCTACCTGGATTGAGTATTTTAAACCTCAGGTGAGCGATTTCTCTATGAATTTTCGATGTTTCTCATGAAAAGCGGAGGTTTTAGCCAAAACTTTTTTTTTCGAAAATACCTCGGGATTGGGGGGTGTCAGAGGTGCGAAATAGCTCGGGACGTGATGGGTTAAATGAAAGGATTTTGGCCCCTGGCTTATATGAATATGAATCTAGTAAACTGTTGGCTGAAGTTGCTCTTCTGGAGCAGTCTTCAATCGTTCTTCTATTTTAAGGGTTAGGAGGAGAGTAAAACTGGTCAGTGAATATATGTACCCGGTTACAGGTAACCTCACTTTATTGTGTTCTTGAACCCCTTAACTACGGGGCATCACTTTTGTGACGCTCAGGAGCAAGGGATCGTACCGCTGGGCGTCACTTTTGTGATTCTGTGTTATTTTCAATTTGCCCGGGCTTTCAATTGGTGGCTTGTACCATTTATCAGTACTACCAGTGTCCAGCTATACTCAGTTCTGCTAATGTCCTCTGTACTCCCATCCACTGTTGACAATTAACCGTTTTTCCAGTGTCCTTGACTCACCTCCTTACCTCCCCTCCATTACCCTCTCCTCCCGCCCGCCCAGCTGCACAAATTCCGGACGGAGTTTTCCATTCATTTTATCCGTTGAAATGTGCCCTATGCCCTGTTCTTATACATAATGATACATAAAAGAAAGAGAAAAGGTAATTGATACTGCCATACATCTGGAATGGGCTGATTATCACCTAGCAACACCCCACGTGCACTCGTTCGCTAATTTTTCGTTTTTATTTACCCTTGAAATATGCAGTATGACCTGTTGTCTTATCAAAAATATATACTGTATAAGAAAGGTAGGGAGAAGCGTAAGTGATATTTACATTCACCTGGAACTGCCTAATTTATTATGTATTGTCTAGATTTCCTGGCAATCATTTAATAGCATATAACTTAGCAACTGTCGGCACCCTGACATTGACAACCTTTCCCTGCCCCTAGGGCACATCATTCAGTTCACTGTCGTCTTTCAAGGTGAAACCACGTCCGATTCGCGTCTGTCCTTCGCCCTCTGCAAAGGGTCCTGTGACCTCTTCCCCTACTAAACCTCGTGTGGGAAGGGCCAAGTGACTCTGCTGTGGAACGTGAACTGGCAAATATCAATGATGATGATGGACAGTGACTACAATCTTTCTTGTGACTGTAAAACAGTGCAAGTGGAAATGTAAATAATGTGTAAATAGCATGTGAAAGCAATGGATGTAAATATGATTGAACAGTGGAAAATAGTTTATAAGTTACTGCAAGTGACAGTGCATAACATAGTGTAAATGAAATAGAAATGTAAATATTGAAAATACATTACGTAGTATATTTAATGAGAAAGTGAATGCCTGGAGTGAAAATTAACTACCATTACTAAAGAAAACTTATGGATAAGTAATGTAGATATGTATAAGTTTAATAAAGTAAGATGAACATATAGTGCGAGTGTGTTTATGAATTATGAATGACAGAATACCAGCGGAGAACGAGCATGGGTGGGAAGCTCATACGCGCTCGTAATTTACATTGCTTGCATTTTTTTTTTTTTTTTTTTTTATTATGGACTCCAAACTACTTGAAAATCATAGAACAGTGTTTCTAGTGATAATATCAGGCTGTGGTAATCATATTGTGGGGTGTCAGGACGTGTAAAGTGGAGACGTCGTTACCTAACTTCAGAATTCTCCACAAGGTTGTCGACGAAGGCTCAGCACACATTTTAAAGAGGCAAATGCATGAATTAGGAATGGCCAGGAGAATGATTGTTAGCGTGGCGGACAGGGATTAACTGAGAATGGACACGAGAAGGCTTGAGGAGAAATGACGAGGAGTACTGTTGTTTCCCTGGATTAAATAAACATGAACCCATTGAACTGCTGACTAAAATTGCCTTTCCCTGCAGTTCACCATCCTCCTTTGTGGTGGTCTGGAAGGAAGTTATAGGCAGTGGATCTATTTGTGCTACTGCCTGAGTGTCCTTCTCCAAGATAAAGTTCTTTCAGAGGAATAGTGAAGAATGTAATCCCATGCCTGTTAAAATTAGGCGGCAAGTTATAAGAGAGTGTGTCGGGTTGGGGGTGCTGCTGTAGGAGAATGTTCTTGGGTTGGGGATCGGCGGGTAGGAGTGGGTTCTCGCCTATCCACTAGTGGAAGGGGTCGATCTGAGTACTGTACGTTGGAATGGTTCGGCTCTAACCCTGTGATCGTGCGAGGTGGAAACCCCCTGGGTTGCTCATTTCCCTTCTTGCTGTGAGCCACCCTGAACATGATCTCGCAGTAGCTACTTCCTAACTTTGGGTTCACCCCCAAAGACTTTGAACTCCGACACAGTACCCTTCAGTGGGTTGGCTGGAGAAAGACTGTTTAGTGGAGAGGAATTGATGGAGAAATATGGAAAGGCATGGATGAATGAGTCGTGGGCAAACTAATGAATGATCTGGTAGTGGATCTGATAGGTTTGACGAACAAAAAGTTAGGTTGGAGAAACTAAAAATTGGTTAGGAGCTATGGATGGAGGCGCCACGTGAAGGTGAACGAAAGTTGGTCGAGAGCAAATGAGGAAAGAATTTGTGGTGAACAGAGGTGAGACGGAGTGGAGAGATGGTAAACGAGAAGGCTGTGGCACGAGGATTCCGAATGCAAATCTGATTGACTGCAGTTGAAGTTGCTCTTCTCCAGCAGTCCACCATCCTCCTCTCAAGGGATAGGAGGAAATTCATGGATGGGTGATTTGATGAACAGTTATTCTACCTGGCAGGAATTTTTAGACACCATGTGAAGGAGTGGCAGATGGATTAATGCATAACAGACTCGAGAAGGATTGAGGAGAAACGAGAAGGACTGTCGACTTGGCAGAAAGATTACGTGAGAACGGAGACGAGAAATGACGAGGATGAATAAGGACTGTCTGTGTGGCAGACAGGACTTAACTGAGAAATGACTCAAAAAAAATTATTGGTGTGGGAGAGGAATTAAATGAGGACACAGGACAGATTGGCTGACAGGATTTAGATGAGGAGGACACGAGAAGAATTATCTGAGAGGAATTAAATGACGACAGAAGAAGGATTGGTAGACAGGAATTAAATGAGAAGGGTAGGCAAACAGGAATTTCACAAGGACTGAGGGTAAATTCGAAAGAATGTTGATGTGGCCTCTGGCTTATTTGAGTATAAACCCAGTGAAGTGCAGGGTAAAATTACCCTTTTCTGCAGTTCACCAGTCCCCTTTGGTGGGGGACAGAAGGAAGTTAGAGGCAGTGAATCTGTTTGTGCCACTGCACGAGAGTGCCCTCCGGGATGAGGGAAGTTTCGGCAGAGAATAGAGTACGCTGGGATCGGTGAGAACTGGAAAATGGCAGCAGTAGTGGTTTCAAAAAAATTTGAGGATTGGAGATTTTAACCCGCCCCGTCCCGTCGACATTTGGGTATGTTGCAACATTTTGCATTTGCCAGTCCCGGCGACGTACTGGTACGTCACGCAATTGCAAGGTCCCTAATTTGCACAATTTTCAATTTTCGCGCGTGATTTTTCGTACGTATGCACGGGACACCTTTCTCTATTCCTCTACAAGATGCCAAGCAGGGACAATGCCTTACTCGCATAACCTCCCCCCCTCACGCCATCGTCTCGGCAATTCACCTGTTACCAGTGACCTGGCCAGTAAAGATATTCAGGGCCAGAGTGATTCCCCAATCAATGACAATGTGGAGGACATGGTTTACATAGCACTAGAAGAAGAAACAGTCAGAAATAATGATCAGGTAATGTGGCAAAAGAAGGTCAGGTATGGTGATGAGTTAGTGAGTGAAACAATGCTCGTAATGCCTATATTACTGCTTGAAAACAAATATACTCTCATACTACATATAAATTCGTACCAAGTAAATCAATAAATACCGCTTATGAGTTGTGTGAAATAGTTACCCTCCCATAGAACTTGTTTTCTTTGGTGCCAACTTGTTAGACAACCCAGTCAGGTAAGGAGGCACTTCTACCTGGATCGAGTATTTTAAACGTCAGGTGAGCGATTTCTCTATGAATTTTCGATGTTCCTCACCAAAAGCGGAGGTTTTAGCCCCCCAAATTTTTTTTCGAAAATACCTCGGGATCGGGGGGTGACAGAGGTGCGAAATAGCTCGGGACGTGACGGGTTAAATGAAAGGATTGTGGCCCTTGGCTTAAATTGATCTAGTAAACTGTTGGCTGAAGTTGCTCTTCTGCAGCAGTCTTCAATCGTTCTTCTATTTTAAGGGTTAGGAGGAGAGTAAAACTGGTCAGTGAATATATGTACCCGGTTACAGATAACCTCATTTTATTGTGTTCTTGAACCCCTTAACCGCGGGGCATCACTTTTGTGACGCTCAGGAGCAAGGAATCGTACCGCTGGGCGTCACTTTTGTGATTCTGTGTTATTTTCAATTTGCCCGGGCTTTCAATTGGTGGCTTGTACCATTTATCAGTACTATCAGTGTCCACCTATACTCAGTTCTGCTAATGTCCTCTGTACTCCCATCCACTGTTGACAATTTAGCCGTTTTTCCAGTGTCCTTGACTCCCCTCCTTACCTCCCCTCCATTACCCTCTTCTCCCAGCTGCGCTGCGCTGCACGAATTCCGGACCGAGTGTTCCGTTCATTTTATGCGTTGAAATGTGCCCTATGCCCTATTCTTATACATAAAAGAAAGAGAAAAGGTAATTGATACTGCCATACATCTGGAATGGGCTGATTATCACCTAGCAACACCCCACGTGCACTCGTTCGCTAATTTTCCTTTTTTGTTTACCCTTGAAATATGTGGTATGACCTGTTCTCGTAACAAAAATATATACTGTATAAGAAAGGTAGGGAGAAGCCTAAGTGATATTTACATTCACCTGGAACTACCTAATTTATTATGTATTGTCTAGATTTCCTGGCAATCATTTAATAGCATATAACTTAGCAGCTGTCGCACCCTGACATTGACAACCCTTCCCTGCCCCTAGGCCACATCATTCAGTTTACTGTCGTCTTTCAAGGTGAAACCACGTCCGATTCGCGCCTGTCCTTCGCCCTCTGCGAGTATAAGTGGCTGGGGAATGGCTGGGAGAAGGAGAGAGGTGAGAAGACAGGAAGAAATCAGTAGGATAGAAGTTGTGGAAGCAATGAATAAAGGTAAATCAGGGAAAGCACCAGAAATTGATGGAGTGTGTGGTGAAATGCTGAAGCATGAGGGAGAGATAGTAGTAGAATGGATGTGGAAGATGTGCAGATTGGCCTTGGAGGAAGGTAGAGTCCCGGAGGATTGGAAGTCAGGTATAATTATTCCCTTATACAAAGGAAAAGGGGAAAAAGAAGTGTGTGGTAATCATAGGGGCATTTGTCTTCTTAGTAGAATAGGAAAAGTGTATGGTAGGATACTTATAGACAGAGTTAGAGAAAGAACAGAGAAATTAGTTGGAGAAGAACAGGGAGGCTTTAGGAAGGGAAGAGGTTGTGTAGATCAGATATTCATTCTTAGATCTTTAGTGGAAAAGTTTCTAGAGAAGGGAAAGAAGTTGTATGCGGCTTTCATGGATTTGGAGAAAGCATATGACAGGGTGGATAGACTAGGATTGTGGAAAGTGTTAAGAATATATGGAGTAGATGGGAAGTTGTTGAATGCTGTGAAGAGTATGTACGATGGTGCGAAGGCTGCAATGCGTGTGGATGGTGAACTAAGTGAATTTTTCTCTTTGAAAGTTGGGTTGAAACAGGGATGTGTCATGTCTCCATGGTTGTTCAATCTGTACATGGATGGGGTAATAAAAGAGGTACAAGGTAGATTAGTGGATGTTGGAGTGGCCCTGGTGAGAGAGGATAGTGTTTGGAAACTCCCTGTACTGTTGTTTGCAGATGATACTGTGTTGTTGAGTGAAGACGAAGGGGAGCTGCAAGGCTTGGTGGATGAGTTTGAGAGAGTGTGTAAGAAACGGAATCTAAAGGTGAATGTAGGGAAGAGTAAAGTGATAGTCTTTGAGAGAGGTGAAGTCAGTGAATGTACAGCGAGGTTAGATGGTGAGGAATTGGAAAATGTGAGTACGTTTAAGTTCTTGGGTAGTGTGATGAGTAAGGATTGAGGTTTGGAGGGTGAAGTGCTTGAAAGGGTACAGCAGGGTAGAAAGGTTGCTGGTTCTTTGAAAGCAGTGATAAGAAACAGGGAAGTGAGCATGGAAGTGAAAAAGTTACTACATGACAGTATTGTGATACCAACTCTAACGTACGGAAGTGAAGCTTGGACGTTGTTGGAAGTACACAAGTCGAGTGAGAGCCGTGGAAATGAGTTATTTAAGAGGAGCCTGTGGAGTCACATGGAGAGACAGGCTGACGAATGAGGATATAAAGGAGTGTTGTGGTGTTGATGTGGATGTGATAGGAAGCGTTATGAGGAACACACTGAGGTGGTTTGGCCATGTGGAGAGGATGGAGGGTGAAAGACTGAGGAAGAGAGTGTATGTGAGTGAGGTGGAGGGGGAAAGAGGGAGGGGGAGGCCGAGGATGAGATGGAGAGGTATATGAGAGAGGGGGGTGTGAGTTGGGAGCAGGGGAGTGAAATGGCGGGGGACAGGGCGACTTGGAGGCGATTTGTTTGTGGCCACCCCAAACGGGATTGAGGCGTCTGGCAATAGATAGATAGATAGACCTCTACCCCTACTGAACCTCGTGTGGGAAGGGGTAAAGGGCCAAGTGACTCTGCTATGGAACATGAACTTGCAAATATCAGTGATAATGATGGACAGTGACTACAATCTTTCTTGTTACTGTAAAACAGTGCAAGTGGAAATGTAGATAATGTGTAAATAGCATGTGAAAGCAATGGATGTAAATATGATTGAACAGTGGAAAATAGTTTATAAGTTACTGCAAGTGACAGTGCATAACATAGTGTAAATGAAATAGAAATGTAAATGTTGAAAATACATTACGTAGTATATTTAATGAGAAAGTGAATGCCTGGAGTGACAATTAACTACCATTGCTGAAGGAAACTTATGCATAAATAATGTAGGTACGTATAAGTTTAATAAAGTAAGATGAACTGAAAGTGCAAGTATGTTTATGAATAATAAATGACAGAATACCAGCGGGGAACGAGCATGGATGGGAAGCTTGTACGCGCTCGTAATTTACATTGCTTGCAGTTGTTGTTGTTATGCATGAATTAGGAATGGCCAGGAGAAGGATTGTTAGCGTGGCAGACAGGGATTAACTGAGAATGGACACGAGAAGGCTTGAGGAGAAATGAGGAGGAGTACTGTTGTTTCCCTGGATTAAATAAACATGAACCCATTGAACTGCAGACTAAAATTGCCTTTCCCTGCAGTTCACCATCCTCCTTTGTTGGGGGCTGGAAGGAAGTTATAGGCAGTGGATCTGTTTGTGCTACTGCCTGAGTGTCCTTCTCCAAGATAAAAGTTTTTTCAGAGTAATAGTGAAGAGTGTAGTCCCATGCAGTTAAAATTAGGCGGCAAGTTATAAGAGAGCTTGTCGGGTTGGGGTTGCTGCTGTAGGAGAATGTTCTTGGGTTGGGGATCGGCGGGTAGGAGTGGGTTCTCGCCTATCCACTAGTGGAAGGGGTCGATCTGAGTACTGTACTTTGGAAAGGTTCGGCTCTAACCCTGTGGTCGTGCGAGGTGGAAACCCCCTGGGTTGCTCATTTCCCTCCTTGCTGTGAGCCACCCTGAACATGATCTCGCAGTAGCTGCTTCCTAACTCTGGGTTCGCCCCCAAAGACTTTGAACCCCGACACAGTACCCTTCAGTGGGTTGGCTGGAGAAAGACTGTTTAGTGGAGACGAATTGATGGAGAAATATGGAAGGGCATGGATGAAAGAGTCGTGGGCAAACTGATAAATGATCTGGCAGACGATCTGATAGGTTTGACGAACAAAAAGTTAGGTTGGAGAAACTAAAAATTGGTTAGGAGGTATGGATGGAGGCACCACGTGAAGGTGAACGAAAGTTGGTCGAGAGCAAATGAGGAAAGAATTTGTGGTGAACAGAGGTGAGGCGGAGTGGAGAGATGGTAAACGAGAAGGCTGTGGCACCAGGATCCTGAATGCAAATCTGGTTGACTGCAGTTGAAGTTGCTCTTCTCCAGCAGTCCACCATCCTCCTCTCAAGGGATAGGAGGAAATTCATGGATGGGTGATTTGATGAACAGTTATTCTACCTGGCAGGAATATTTTGCCACCATGTGAAGGAGTGGCAGATGGATTAATGCACAACAGACTCGAGAAGGATTGAGGAGAAACGAGAAGGACTGTCGACTTGGCAGAAAGATTATGTGAGAACGGAGACGAGAAATGACGAGGATGAATAAGGACTGTCTGTGTGGCAGACAGGACTTAACTGAGAAATGACTCAAAAAGAATTATTGGTGTGGGAGGGGAATTAAATGAGGACACAGGA
Source organism: Coenobita brevimanus (assembly GCF_032717465.1). Taxonomy (NCBI): domain Eukaryota; kingdom Metazoa; phylum Arthropoda; class Malacostraca; order Decapoda; family Coenobitidae; genus Coenobita; species Coenobita brevimanus. The sequence goes on from NC_136990.1 coordinate 2,661,570, forward strand.
CAGATTGGCCGACAGGATTTAAACGATGAGGACACGAGAAGGATTATCTGAGAGGAATTAAATGAGGACAGAAGAAGGATTGGTAGACAGGAATTAAATGAGAAGGGTAGGCAGACAGGAATTGCACGAGGACACAAGGACTGAGGATAAATACGAAAGAATGTTGATGTGCCCCCTGGCTTATTTGAGTATGAACCCAATGAAGTCTATCTATCAATCTGTCTATTGCCAGACACCACAATCCTGCAAAGGGTGGCCATTTGACATTGAGTTAGTTGTTTTACAGGGAGGGGCACCAACCCACTTGTTGACACGTAGGGAGCACGTATGGTTTGGTTATATGGTTACCACCCAGCGTTGTAAATGGTTTCTTGGCTTACAGGAAACCATTTGGCTTGTCACTCAATGTAAAGCCACCTGTAAATGAAAGAAAAGGAATAAGAAGTGACAGGAAAGATAGGAGAAATAGGAAGAGAGAAGGGCAGGCACAAAAAAAGAATGATAAAAGCTAAGGAAGTAGGCAGCACTACATCAAGTGAGTGGATGATGGTCGCCACCACCTACCACAAAATGAAGTGCAGGATGAAATTACCCTTTTCTGCAGTTCACCAGTCCCCTTTGGTGGGGGACAGAAGGAAGTTGGAGGCAGTGAATCTGTTTGTGCCACTGCACGAAAGTGCCCTCCGGGATGAGGGAAGTTTCGGCAGAGGATGAAGTACGCTGGGATTGGTAAGAACTGGAAAATTTTCAGCGGTAGTGGTTTGGGAAAAAATTGAGGATTGGAGATTTTAACCCGTCCCGTCCCGTCCCGTCGACGTTTGGGTACGTTGCAACATTTTGCATTTGCCAGTCCCGGCGACGTGCTGGTACGTCGCGCAATTGCAAGGTCCCTAATTTGCACTATTTTCAATTTTCGCGCGTGATTTTTCGTACGTATACATGGGACACCTTCCTCTGTTCCTCTACTGTACAAGATGCCAAGCAGGGACAATGCCTTACTCGCATAACCTCCCCCCCTCACGCCATCGTCTCGGCAATTCACCTGTTACCAGTGACCTGGCCAGTAAAGATATTCAGGGCCAGAGTGATTCCCCAATCAATGACAATGTGGAGGACATAGTTTACATAGCACCAGAAGAAGAAACAGTCAGAAATAGTGATCAGGAAATGTGGCAAAAGAAGGTCAGGTATGGTGATGAGTTAGTGAGTGAAACAATGCTTATAATGCCTATATTACTGCTTGAAAACCAATATACTCTCATACTACGTATAAATTCGTACCAAGTAAATAAATAAATACCGCTTATGAGTTATGTGAAATAGTTACCCTCCCATAGAATTCGTTTTCTTTGGTGCCAACTTGTTAGACAACCCAGTCAGGTAAGGAGGTACTTCTACCTGGATCGAGTATTTTAAACGTCAGGTGAGCGATTTCTCTATGAATTTTCGATGTTTCTCACCAAAAGCGGAGGTTTTAGCCAAAAATTAATTTTTCGAAAATACCTCGGGATTGGGGGGTGACAGAGGTGCGAAATAGCTCGGGACGTGACGGGTTAAATGAAAGGATTGTGGCCCCTAGCTTATATGAATATGAATCTAGTAAACTGTTGGCTGAAGTTGCTCTTCTGCAGCAGTCTTCAATCGTTCTTCTATTTTAAGGGTTAGGAGGAGAGTAAAACTGGTCAGTGAATATATGTACCCGGTTACAGGTAACCTCATTTTCTTGTGTTCTTGAACCCCTTAACCGCGGGGCATCACTTTTGTGACGCTCAGGAGCAAGGAATCGTACCGCTGGGCGTCACTTTGGTGATTCTGTGTTATTTTCAATTCGCCCGGGCTTTCAGTTGGTGGCTTGTACCATTTATCAGTACTACCAGTGTCCAGCTATATACTCAGTTCTGCTAATGTCATCTGTACTGCCATCCACTGTTGACAATTTAGCCGTTTTTCCAGTGTCCTTGACTCCCCTCCTTACCTCCCCTCCATTACCCTCTCCTCCCGCCTGCCCAGCTGCAGCTGCTGCGCTGCACAATTTCCGGACGGAGTTTTCCATTCATTTTATCCGTTGAAATGTGCCCTATGCCCTGTTCTTATACATAAAAGAAAGAGAAAAGGTAATTGATACTGCCATACATCTGGAATGGGCTGATTATCACCTAGCAACACCCCACGTGCACTCGTTCGCTAATTTTCCTTTTTTGTTTACCCTTGAAATATGTGGTATGACCTGTTCTCGTAACAAAAATATATACTGTATAAGAAAGGTATGGAGAAGCCTAAGTGATATTTACGTTCACCTGGAACTACCTAATTTATTATGTATTGTCTAGATTTTCTGCCAATCATTTAATAGCATATAACTTTGCAGCTGTTGCCACCCTGACATTGACAACCCTTCCCTGCCCCTAGGCCACATCATTCAGTTTACTGTCGTCTTGCAAGGTGAAACCACGTCCGATTCATGCCTGTCCTTCGCCCTCTGCAAAAGGGTCCTGTGACCTCTACCCCCACCAAACCTCGTATGGGAAGGGGTAAAGGGCCAAGTGACTCTGGTGTGGAACTTGAACTGGCAAATATCAGTGATAATGATGGACAGTGACTACAATCTTTCTTGTGACTCTAAAACAGTGCAAGTGGAAATGTAGATAATGTGTAAATAGCATGTGAAATCAATGGATATAAATATGATTAAACAGTGGAAAATAGTTTATAAGTTACTGCAAGTGACAGTGCATAACATAGTGTAAATGAAATAGAAATGTAAATATTGAAAATACATTACGTAGTATATTTAATGAGATTGTGAATGCCTGGAGTGAAAATTAACTACCATTACTGAAGGAAACTTATGGATAAATAATGTAGATACGTATAAGTTTAATAAAGTAAGATGAACATAAAGTGCGAGTGTGTTTATGAATAATAAATGACAGAATACCAGCAGGGAACGAGCATGGGTGGGAAGCTCGTACACGCTCGTAATTTACGTTGCTTGCAGTTGTTGTTGTTATGCATGAATTAGGAATGGCCAGGACAAGGAATGTTAGCGTGGCAGACAAGGATTAACTGAGAATGGACACGAGAAGACTTGAGGAGAAATGAGGAGGAGTACTGTTGTTTCCCTGGATTAAATAAACATGAACCCATTGAACTGCAGACTAAAATTGCCTTTCCCTGCAGTTCACCATCCTCCTTTGTTGGGGGCTGGAAGGAAGTTATAGGCAGTGGATCTGTTTGTGCTACTGCCTGAGTGTCCTTCTCCAAGATAAAGTTTTTTCAGAGGAATAGTGAAGAGTGTAGTCCCATGTCAGTTAAAATTAGGCGGTAAGTTATAAGAGAGCGTGTCGGGTTGGGGGTGCTGCTGTAGGAGAATGTTCTTGGGTTGGGGATCGGCGGGTAGGAGTGGGTTCTCGCCTATCCATTAGTGGAAGGAGTCGATCTGAGTACTGTACTTTGGAAAGGTTCGGCTCTAACCCTGTGGTCGTGCGAGGTGGAAACCTCCTGGGTTGCTCATTTCCCTTCTTGCTGTGAGTCACCCTGAACATGATCTCGCAGTAGCTGCTTCCTAACTTTGGGTTCGCGCTCAAAGACTTTGAACCCCGACACAGTACCGTTCAGTGGGTTGGCTGGAGAAAGACTGTTTAGTGGAGACGAATTGATGGAGAAATATGGAAGGGCATGGATGAAAGAGTCGTGAGCAAACTGATAAATGATCTGGCAGTGGATCTGATAGGTTTGACGAACAAAAAGTTAGGCTGGAGAAACTAAAAATTGGTTAGGAGGTAAGGATGGAGGCGCCACGTGAAGGTGAACGAAAGTTGGTCGAGAGCAAATGAGGAAAGAATTTGTGGTGAACAGAGGTGAGGCGGAGTGGAGAGATGGTAAACGAGAAGGCTGTTGCACCAGGATCCTGAATGGAAATCTGGTTGACTGCAGTTGAAGTTGCTCTTCTCCAGCAGTCCACCATCCTCCTCTCAAGCGATAGGAGGAAATTCATGGATGAGTGATTTGATGAACAGTTATTCTACCTGGCAGAAATATTTTGCCACCATGTGAAGGAGTGGCAGATGGATTAATGCACAACAGACTCAAGAAGGATTGAGGAGAAACGAGAAGGACTGTCGACTTGGCAGAAAGATTATGTGAGAACGGAGACGAGAAATGACGAGGATGAATATGGACTGTCTGTGTGGCAGACAGGACTTAACTGAGAAATGACTCAAAAAGAATTATTGGTGTGGGAGGGGAATTAATCCCTAAAACGCGTCTGTTTACAGTCGATCCCCCCCGAGTGGCGTGGTTGTTTCACGGTCTGAGTACCTGTAGGAAAATATTCACCAAAAATCAGAGATTAACTCTAGAACATTATACTTGGTATGGCCGATAGTAGTTACATTCAGCTTTCTCCAGAGATAGGTGTTGAGACTTCGTGTACTACCCAAGGACTTGTGGAGACTTGCAAAGTTGGGTAACCAAATCTTCACTTTCACACCTTCAGCAACTCGGTTTCCCCTCTACCACAGCCTCATTCTGTCACGGTAAACTTTATACTACAACGTAAAGGTAGTTAGGAATCCGTATTTGTACAATAAGCACTGAAAATAAGGCTAAAATCAACGGAGCGTACGGCCGACATGCACTGTGGCGGCGGTCTTCCCGTCACTCAACAAACATTTCCATTTTCACAGCTAAAAACATGTATACTACATTATTTTCAATCATATTACTTCCCAATAGATCACCACGGAGTGCTTTTTATTCTGCCTTACGTCCGCCACTTTATTCTCGTTCCTGTCGGCCGCTTGCACTGACTGGGAAGAGCTAGAACTCGCCATAATATCACTTTGAAAGCCTGCAGTAAACTGACGCTAAACAGAGGCAAACCGTGAGAAAAAAAGCTAGTGTTACAACTGGGGAAACAAGCGTTTCCTAGTAGCATAAACTGCTTGTCAGAGGAGATCGCAGATTTACAGTTCTGAGCGCTCAGAGCGCTGCCATGTATCACAGCCAGGCTGGCTGGGCCGTGGTGGGGGGGGACAGGGGGAAAACGCGATATTTGGCAAAAACTGAGGTCAGTAGTACAAAGGTAAAGTATGCTAGTTGTAGCTAGAGGGTGGTGGTACTGATAGACAATACCAGCTGGAGCCTGCTTGCCCGCGGTTATTCAAAATCTACTAAAATCGCAAATGCGACGACCCGCCATCCTGCCCTTATGGCCGAGCGTCGCAAATGGGACGATCCGCGTTTTAGGGGTTAAATGAGGACACAGGACAGATTGGCCGACAGGATTTAAACAAGGAGGACTCGAGAAGGATTATCTGAGAGGAATTAAATGAGGACAGAAGAAGGATTGGTAGATAGGAATTGCACGAGGACACAAGGACTGAGGATAAATATGAAAGAATGTTGGTGTGCCCCGTGGCTTATTTGAGTATGAACCCAATGAAGTGCAGGGTGAAATTACCCTTCTCTGCAGTTCACCAGTCCCCTTTGGTGGGGGACAGAAGGAAGTTAGAGGCAGTGAATCTGTTTGTGACACTGCACGAGAGTGCCCTCCGGGATGAGGGAACTTTCGGCAGAGGATGGAGTACGCTGGGATCGGTAAGAACTGGAAAATTTTCAGTGGTAGTGGTTTGGGAAAAAATTGAGGATTGGAGATTTTAACCCACCCCGTCCCGTCAGCGTTTGGGTACGTTGCAACATTTTGCATTTGCCAGTCCCGGCGACGTACTGGTACGTCACGCAATTGCAAGGTCCCTAATTTGCACAATTTTCAATTTTCGCGCGTGATTTTTCGTACGTATGCACGGGACACCTTTCTCTATTCCTCTACAAGATGCCAAGCAGGGACAATGCCTTACTCGCATAACCTCCCCCCCTCACGCCATCGTCTCGGCAATTCACCTGTTACCAGTGACCTGGCCAGTAAAGATATTCAGGGCCAGAGTGATTCCCCAATCAATGACAATGTGGAGGACATAGTTTACATAGCACCAGAAGAAGAAACAGTCAGAAATAGTGATCAGGTAATGTGGCAAAAGAAGGTCAGGTATGGTGATGAGTTAGTGAGTGAAACAATGCTCATAATGCCTATATTACCACTTGAAAACCAATATACTCTCAAACTACATATAAATTTGTACTAAGTAAATAAATAAATACCGCTTATGAGTTGTGTGAAATAGTTACCCTCCAATAGAACTCGTTTTCTTTGGTGCCAACTTGTTAGACAACCCAGTCAGGTAAGGAGGTACTTCTACCTGGATCAAGTATTTTATACGTCAGGTGAGCGATTTCTCTATGAATTTTCGATGTTTCTCACCAAAATCGGAGGTTTTAGCCCCAAAATTTTTTTTTTCGAAAATACCTCGGGATCGGGCGGTGACAGAGGTGCGAAATAGCTTGGGCGTGACGGGTTAAATGAAAGGATTGTGGCCCCTGGCTTAAATGAATCTAGTAAACTGTTGGCTGAAGTTGCTCTTCTGCAGCAGTCTTCAATTGTTCTTCTATTTTAAGGGTTAGGAGGAGAGTAAAACTGGTCAGTGAATATATGTACCCGGTTACAGGTAACCTCATTTTATTGTGTTCTTGAACCCCTTAACCGCGGGGCATCACTTTGGTGACGCTCAGGTGCAAGGAATCGTACCGCTGGGCGTCACATTTGTGATTCTGTGTTATTTTCAATTCACCCGGGCTTTCAGTTGGTGGCTTGTACCATTTATCAGTACTACCAGTGTCCAGCTCTACTCAGTTCTGCTAATGTCCTCTTTACTCCCATCCACTGTTGACAATTTAACCATTTTTCCAGTGTCCTTGACTCCCCTCCTTACCTCCCCTCCATTACCCTCTCCTCCCGCCTGCTCAGCTGCGCTGCGCTGCACGAATTCCGGATGGTGTTTTCCATTCATTTTATCCGTTGAAATGTGCCCTATGCCCTATTCTTATACATAAAAGAAAGAGAAAAGGTAATTGATACTGCCATACATCTGGAATGGGCAAATTATCACCTAGCAACACCTCACGTGCACTCGTTCGCTAATTTTCCTTTTTTATTTACCCTTGAAATATGCGGTATTACCTGTTCTCGTAACAAAAATACAGTATATACTGTGTAAGAAAGGTATGGAGAAGCCTAAGTGATATTTACATTCACCTGGAACTACCTAATTTATTATGTATTGTCTAGATTTCCTGGCAATCATTTAATAGCATATAACTTAGCAGCTGTCGCACCCTGACATTGACAACCCTTCCCTGCCCCTAGGCCACATCATTCAGTTTACTGTCGTCATTCAAGGTGAAACCACATCCGATTCGCGTCTGTCCTTCGCCCTCTGCAAAGGGTCCTGTGACCTCTTCCCCTACTAAACCTCGTGTGGGAAGGGCCAAGTGACTCTGCTGTGGAACGTGAACTGGCAAATATCAATGATGATGATGGACAGTGACTACAATCTTTCTTGTGACTGTAAAACAGTGCAAGTGGAAATGTAAATAATGTGTAAATAGCATGTGAAAGCAATGGATGTAAATATGATTGAACAGTGGAAAATAGTTTATAAGTTACTGCAAGTGACAGTGCATAACATAGTGTAAATGAAATAGAAATGTAAATATTGAAAATACATTACGTAGTATATTTAATGAGAAAGTGAATGCCTGGAGTGAAAATTAACTACCATTGCTGAAGGAAACTTATGCATAAATAATGTAGGTATAATTTAATAAAGTAAGATGAACTTAAAGTGCGAGTGTGCTTATGAATAATAAATGACAGAATACCAGCGGGGAACGAGCATGGGTGGGAAGCTCGTACGCGCTCGTAATTTACATTGCTTGCAGTTGTTGTTGTTATGCATGAATTAGGAATGGCCAGGAGAAGGATTGTTAGCGTGGCAGACAGGGATTAACTGAGAATGGACACGAGAAGGCTTGAGGAGAAATGAGGAGGAGTACTGTTGTTTCCCTGGATTAAATAAACATGAACCCATTGAACTGCAGACTAAAATTGCCTTTCCCTGCAGTTCACCATCCTCCTTTGTGGGGGGCTGGAAGGAAGTTATAGGCAGTGGATCTGTTTGTGCTACTGCCTGAGTGTCCTTCTCCAGGATAAAGTTTTTTCAGAGGAATAGTGAAGAATGTAGTCCCATGCCAGTTAAAATTAGGCGGCAAGTTATAAGAGAGCGTGTCGGGTTGGGGGTGCTGCTGTAGGAGAATGTTCTTGGGTTGGGGATCGGCGGGTAGGAGTGGGTTCTCGCCCATCCACTAGTGGAAGGGGTCGATCTGAGTACTGTACTTTGGAAAGGTTCGGCTCTAACCCTGTGGTCGTGCGAGGTGGAAACCTCATGGGTTGCTCATTTCCCCTCTTGCTGTGAGCCACCGTGAACATGATCTCGCAGTAGCTACTTCCTAACTTTGGGTTCGTCCCCAAAGACTTTGAACCCCGACACAGTACCCTTCAGTGGGTTGGCTGGAGAAAGACTGTTTAGTGGAGACGAATTGATGGAGAAATATGGAAAGGCATGGATGAAAGTGTCGTGGGCAAACTGATAAATGTTCTGGCAGTGGATCTGATAGGTTTGACGAACAGAAAGTTAGGTTGGAGAAACTAAAAATTGGTTAGGAGGTATGGATGGAGGTGCCACATGAAGGTGAACAAAAGTTGGTCGAGAGCAAATTAGGAAAGAATTTATGGTGAACAGAGGTGAGACGGAGTGGAGAGATGGTAAACGAGAAGGCTGTGGCACCAGGATCCCGAATGCAAATCTGGTTGACTGCAGTTGAAGTTGCTCTTCTCCAGCAGTCCACCATCCTCCTCTCAAGGGATAGGAGGAAATTCATGGATGGGTGATTTGATGAACAGTTATTCTACCTGGCAGGAATATTTTGCCACCATGTGAAGGACTGGCAGATGGATTAATGCACAACAGACTCGAGAAGGATTGAGGAGAAACGAGAAGGACTGTCGACTTGGCAGAAAGATTATGTGAGAACGGAGACGAGAAATGACGAGGATGAATAAGGACTGTCTGTGTGGCAGACAGGACTTAACTGAGAAATGACTCAAAAAGAATTATTGGTGTGGGAGGGGAATTAAATGAGGACACAGGACAGATTGGCCGACAGGATTTAAACGAGGAGGACACGAGAAGGATTATCTGAGAGGAATTAAATGAGGACAGAAGAAGGATTGGTAGACAGGAATTAAATGGGAAAGGTAGGTTGGCAGGAATTACACGAGGACACAAGGACTGAGGATAAATACGAAAGAATGTTGATGTGCCCCCTGGCTTATTTGAGTATGAACCCAATGAAGTCTATCTATCTATCGCCAGACACCACAATCCCGCAAATGGTGGCCATTTGACATTGAGTTAGTTGTTTTACAGGGAGGGGCACCAACCCTCCACCAACCCACTTGTTGACACGTAGGGAGCACGTATGGTTTGGTTATATGGTTACCACCCAGCGTTGTAAATGGTTTCTTGGCTTACAGGAAACCATTTGGCTTGTCACTCAATGTAAAGCCACCTGTAAAGGAAAGAAAAGGAATAAGAAGTGACAGGAAAGATAGGAGAAATAGGAAGAGAGGAGGGCAGGAACAAAAAAAGAATGATAAAAGCTAAGGAAGTAGGCAGCACTACATCAAGTGAGTGGATGATGGTCGCCACCACCTACCACAAAATGAAGTGCAGGATGAAATTACCCTTTTCTGCAGTTCACCAGTCCCCTTTGGTGGGGGACAGAAGGAAGTTGGAGGCAGTGAATCTGTTTGTGCCACTGCACGAGAGTGCCCTCCGGGATGAGGAAAGTTTCGGCAGAGGATGGAGTACGCTGGGATCGGTAAGAACTGGAATATTTTCAGCGGTAGTGGTTTGGGAAAAAATTGAGGATTGGAGATTTTAACCCGGCCCGTCCCGTCCCGTCGACGTTTGGGTACGTTGCAACATTTTGCATTTGCCAGTCCCGGCGACGTGCTGGTACGTCGCGCAATTGCAAGGTCCCTAATTTGCACAATTTTCAATTTTCGCGCGTGATTTTTCGTACGTATACACGGGACACCTTCCTCTGTTCCTCTACTGTACAAGATGCCAAGCAGGGACAATGCCTTACTCGCATAACCTCCCCCCCTCACGCCATTGTCTCGGCAATTCACCTGTTACCAGTGACCTGGCCAGTGAAGATATTCAGGGCCAGAGTGATTCCCCAATCAATGACAATGTGGAGGACATGGTTTACATAGCACTAGAAGAAGAAACAGTCAGAAATAATGATCAGGTACGAGTAATGTGGCCAAAGAAGGTCAGGTATGGTGATGAGTTAGTGAGTGAAACAATGCTCGTAATGCCTATATTACCGCTTGAAAACCGATATACTCTCATACTACATATAAATTCGTACCAAGTAAATAAATAAATACCGCTTATGAGTTGTGTGAAATACTTACCCTCCCATAGAAATCGTTTTCTTTGGTGCCAACTTGTTAGACAACCCAGTCAGGTAAGGAGGCACTTCTACCTGGATCGAGTATTTTAAACGTCAGGTGAGCGATTTCTCTATGAATTTTCGATGTTCCTCACCAAAAGCGGAGGTTTTAGCCCCCTAAATTTTTTTTCAAAAATACCTCGGGATCGGGGGGTGACAGAGGTGCGAAATAGCTCGGGACGTGACGGGTTAAATGAAAGGATTGTGGCCCCTGGCTTAAATGAATCTAGTAAACTGTTGGCTGAAGTTGCTCTTCTGCAGCAGTCTTCAATCGTTCTTCTATTTTAAGGGTTAGGAGGAGAGTAAAACTGGTTAGTGAATATATGTAACCGGTTACAGGTAACCTCATTTTATTGTGTTCTTGAACCCCTTAACCGCGGGGCATCACTTTTGTGACGCTCAGGAGCAACGAATCGTACCGCTGGGCGTCACTTTTGTGATTCTGTGTTATTTTCAATTCACCTGGGCTTTCAATTGGTGGCTTGTATCATTTATCAGTACTTCCAGTGTCCAGCTATACTCAGTTCTGCTAATGTCCTCTGTACTCCCATCCACTGTTGACAATTTAGCCGTTTTTTCAGTGTCCTTGACTCCCCTCCTTACCTCCCCTCCATTACCTTCTCCTCCCGCTTGCCCAGCTGCGCTGCGCTGCACGAATTCCGGACGGAGTTTTCCGTTCATTTTATCCGTTGAAATGTGCCCTATGCCCTATTCTAATACATAAAAGAAAGAGAAAAGGTAATTGATACTGCCATACATCTGGAATGGGCTAATTATCACCTAGCAACGCCCCACGTGCACTCGTTCGATAATTTTCCGTTTTTATTTACCCTTGAAATATGCGGTATGACCTGTTCTCGTAAAAAAAATACAGTATATACTGTATAAGAAAGGTATGGAGAAGCCTAAGTGATATTTACATTCACCTGGAACTACCTAATTCATTATGTATTGTCTAGATTTCCTGCCAATCATTTAATAGCATATAACTTAGCAGCTGTCGCCACCCTGACATTGACAACCCTTCCCTGCCCCTAGGCCACATCATTCAGTTTACTGTCGTCTTTCAAGGTGAAACCACGTCCGATTCGCGCCTGTCCTTCGCCCTCTGCAAAGGGTCCTGTGACCTCTACCCCTACTAAACCTCGTGTGGGAAGGGGTAAAGGGCCAAGTGACTCTGCTGTGGAACGTGAACTGGCAAATATCAGTGATAATGATGGACGGTGACTACAATATTTCTTGTGACTGTAAAACAGTGCAAGTGGAAATGTAAATAATGTGTAAATAGCATGTGAAAGCAATGGATGTAAATATGATTGAACAGTGGAAAATAGTTTATAAGTTACTGCAAGTGACAGTGCATAACATAGTGTAAATGAAATAGAAATGTAAATATTGAAAATACATTACGTAGTATATTTAATGAGATTGTGAATGCCTGGAGTGAAAATTAACTACCATTGCTGAAGGAAACTTATGGATAAATAATGTAGGTATAATTTAATAAAGTAAGATGAACTTAAAGTGCGAGTGTGCTTATGAATAATAAATGACAGAATACCAGCGGGGAACGAGCATGGGTGGGAAGCTCGTACGCGCTCGTAATTTACATTGCTTGCAGTTGTTGTTGTTATGCATGAATTAGGAATGTCAAGGACAAGGATTGTTAGTGTGGCAGACAGGGATTAACTGAGAATGGACACAAGAAGGCTTGAGGAGAAATGAGGAGGAGTACTGTTGTTTCCCTGGATTAAATAAACGTGAACCCATTGAACTGCAGACTAAAATTGCCTTTCCCTGCAGTTCACCATCCTCCTTTGTTGGGGGCTGGAAGGAAGTTATAGGCAATGGATCTGTTTGTGCTACTGCCTGAGTGTCCTTCTCCAGGATAAAGTTTTTTCAGAGGAATAGTGATGAATGTAGTCCTATGGCAGTTAAAATTGGGCGGCAAGTTATAAGAGAGCGTGTTGGGTTGGGGGTGCTGCTGTAGGAGAATGTTCTTGGGTTGGGGATCGGCGGGTAGGAGTGGGTTCTCGCCTATCCACTAGTGGAAGGGGTCGATCTGAGTACTGTACTTTGGAAAGGTTCGGCTCTAACCCTGTGGTCGTGCGAGGTGGAAACCTCATGGGTTGCTCATTTCCCTTCTTGCTGTGAGCCACCGTGAACATGATCTCGCAGTAGCTACTTCCTAACTTTGGGTTCGCCCCCAAAGACTTTGAACCCCGACACAGTACCCTTCAGTGGGTTGGCTGGAGAAAGACTGTTTAGTGGAGACGAATTGATGGAGAAATATGGAAAGGCATGGATGAAAGTGTCGTGGGCAAACTGATAAATGATCTGGCAGTGGATCTGATAGGTTTGACGAACAAAAAGTTAGGTTGGAGAAACTAAAAATTGGTTAGGAGGTATGGATGGAGGTGCCACGTGAAGGTGAACGAAAGTTGGTCGAGAGCAAATGAGGAAAGAATTTGTGGTGAACAGAGGTGAGACGGAGTGGAGAGATGGTAAACGAGAAGGCTGTGGCACCAGGATCCCGAATGCAAATCTGGTTGACTGCAGTTGAAGTTGCTCTTCTCCAGCAGTCCACCATCCTCCTCTCAAGGGATAGGAGGAAATTCATGGATGGGTGATTTGATGAACAGTTATTCTACCTGGCAGGAATTTTTTGCCACCATGTGAAGGAGTGGCAGATGGATTAATGCATAACAGACTCGAGAAGGATTGAGGAGAAACGAGAAGGACTGTCGACTCGGCAGAAAGATTAGGTGAGAACGGAGACGAGAAATGACGAGGATGAATAAGGACTGTCTGTATGGCAGACAGGACTTAACTGAGAAATGACTCAAAAAGAATTATTGGTGTGGGAGAGGAATTAAATGAGGACACAGGACAGATTGGCCGACAGGATTTAAATGAGGAGGACACGAGAAGGATTATCTGAGAGGAATTAAATGAGGACAGAAGAAGGATTGGTAGACAGGAATTAAATGAGAAGGGTAGGCAGACAGGAATTACACAAGGACTTAGGATAAATACGATAGAATGTTGATGTGGCCCCTGGCTTATTTGAGTATGAACCCAATGAAGTGTAGGGTGAAATTACCTTTCTCTGCAGTTCTTCAGTCCCCTTTGGTGGGGGACAGAAGGAAGTTAGAGGCAGTGAATCTGTTTGTGCCACTGCAAGAGAGTGTCCTCCGGGATGAGAGAAGTTTCGGCAGAGGATAGAGTACGCTGGGATTGGTAAGAACTGGAAAATGGCAGCAGTAGTGGTTTGGAAAAAAATTTGAGGATTGGAGATTTTAAATGAAAGGATTTTGGCTCCTGGCTTAAATGAATATGAATCTAGTAAACTGTTGGCTGAAGTTGCTCTTCTTTAGCAGTCTTCAATCGTTCTTCTATTTTAAGGGTTAATGGGAGAGTAAAACGGGGCAGTGAATATATGTACAGTACCAGGTTACAGGTAACCTCGTGTTATTGCGTTCTCTAAAAACACTTGTTAGCTAATTGATCAAATGTAATAGTAACGATAGTAAACGGAACATCAGAGACTGTATGTCAAAAATTGGTGCTAGCAGTCACTTGAGAATGTGGCGATCATATACAGTATTCTAAAATGTTTCTGAAAACCATTTGGCTAGATGAATAATCGAATGTGGGAGTCATAGTGACACTGGTGAATTTGGAGATGGTGTATCAAAAGATGGTGCTAGCAGTCATGTGGGAGTGGAGGCCATAGGATATTTTGACGGTTTAGTAGCTACGAAAAAATGAGAGTTAACACTGCGGAAGGTGTGGGAAAGTTGGCAGAGAGACAGTGAGAGACGAATTTGTGAACAGAGATGAGATGGATTCTAGAGACTAAATGAGAATTTGGCACCATGATCTTGAATGGAAACCTGGTTGACTGCAGGTGAAGTTGCCCTTTTCGAAATGTCAGTCCTCCATCCAACTCTCAAGGGATAGGAGGAGATTCATGTGTACAGTTGTGTGAGCAAGTGGTGGTCATGTATTGTAAAAGGAGTAGTTTTATATAAATTCATCATCATTCATTGCCAGACGCCATGTATCCCACACGGGGTGGCCAAGGGCTTAGAGTTAATTGTTTTACAGGGAGGGGCACTAATCCTCCACCAACCCCACTTGACACGTAGGGATGCCAACAGCATCTGGTGTTCCCAGGCGGTCACCCATCCAAGTACTAACCAGACCCAACGTTGCTTAATTTCGCTGATCGGACGGGAAGCGGTGAACTCAATGTGGTATGGCCGTTTGACTGTAGTTGAAGTTGCTCTTCTCCAACAGTCCACCACCCTCCTCTCAAGGTGATAGGAGGAATTCATGGCTGGTTGTGTTACTGAGCAGTTTACCTGGGTGTAATTGTGCCACCGTGTGAAAGTAGGTCAAGATGTGGCAGAAGGATTAATCGAGAGCAGACATAAGAAGGACCTGGGTGAAATGAGGGTTGTTGATATGGCAGATGGATTTGAGAATGGAGACGAGAAGTATTGAGAAGTGAGGCTGTTGGTGTGGCAGACTGGAATTGACTGGGAACAGACATGACAAGGACTGAGGGTAAATGAGAAGGATCGTTGGCGTGGTAGACGGATTAATTGAAAACGGAGATGAGAAATGTTGAGGAGGTTTGTTGGTGTGGTAGGCTGGGATTAACTAAAAGGAGATGAGAAGGATTGTTAGTGTGGCAGGCAGGGATAAACTGACAGTGGAGATAAGTACTGTATTGAGAAATGAGAAGGATTGTTAATGAGGCAAAGACCTTAATTGAGAACGGACACGAGGAGAAAAGAGGGATTCCTTACGAGGCAAATGCATGAATTAGGAATGGCCAGGAGAAGGATTGTTAGCGTGGCAGACAGGGATTAACTGAGAATGGACACAAGAAGGCTTGAGGAGAAATGAGAAGGCTTGGTAAGGAGCTGGAGGGCTGGTAAAGGATCAGTCAGAATGTTTGAGAAGATTAATTGGAGAGGAAAAGAAAACTTGAATAACCGGTTGGAAGAGAGGTGCTATGGAGAGGTCACTAAGACTAATGAATGAATGTTAGAGATGTGAAGAATGATTTGTGTGAGCTGATCTTTAGCAGGGTTGATATGGAAATAGGACTGGTGAGTGAATAATTGTAACATGTGATGAGATGCATGTGCATAAGAGAAAAGGGTGTGTAGAAGTGGTAGTATGGATAGAGAACAAGTGATTGAATATGAGAGAAATAAAGAAATTATTGCATGTGTGTGAGCAAGAGTGAGGAGGCTTGGTATGGAGCTGGAGGGCTGGTAAAGGATCAGTCAGAATGATTGTGAAGATTGATCAGAAAAGAGAAGAGAACTTGAATAAATGGGTAGAGGAGAGGTAGGACTGACAGGTTTGAGAGTGAGCGAAATGGAAAATGGTTTTGTTGTTGTAAGTATGGCTGGCAGAGTGAGAGCTATGGATCCATGTGAAGTACCTGAAAGACGGGAGAGGCATGAGTTGTGTGTCAGAGAACAAACAAATTGGGGGGGGTGGGGGGCAGGGCTTGGCTCAGCCCCCACAAGACAGCCAGAGCTGAAGATAGGTGAAGAGTGTACCTTGGCAGAGTGGAAAACCAAGATAGTAGAGGGCAGGTCAGGTTGGGGGTGCTGCTGTGGTGAAAGTTTTTGGGTTGGGGATCAGTAGCCAGGAGTGGGTTCTCGCATGTCCGCTTGAGTGGAAGGGGTCGTTCAGAGTACTAGGAAGGGTCACTGAGTACTGGGTAAGGTTCGACTTTGACCCTGCGGTTCTGCGATTTGGTGTTCCACTTCCCTTCCTGCTGTGAACCACCCTAAATATGATCTTTCAGTAGTTACCCTCTTGCTCTGGGTTCGCCCTCAAAGAGTATTTCGACCCCGGCACAAGACCGCTTTGTAGTTTGGCTGGAGTAGGATATGTAAACAGCCAAGAAAAATTATCAGACAAGATAGGAAGGTATGGATGGATGAGAACAGTATGTATTATTTTGGGGGAGGCAGAAAGAGTGAGGAGAATTTGTTTGGAAAGAATAGGGCTAGTTAGGGAAGGGGGTGGGAAAGGCAATTGGTTGAAGGAGGTGAGAGTAGACAAGTGTGTTCTGAAAGAGTATTTGTATATAAATGACTTGGCAAATTTTTGATTGATATTGGACTTGACAAGTGTTTGGTTTAGCTAGTACTGAGCAGGTGTTTGAGTGGGTGACCTGGGCAGATGTTTGGTTGAGATAGGACTGGGCAAGTGTTTGGACGAGATTTGATTGGGAAAGTGGTTGGGTAAGAGTGAAATGGGAAATTGTTTGGGTGAGAGGACTGGGCAAGTTTTTGGATGAGTGGACTGAGCAAGTTTTTGGTTGAGTGGACTGAGCAAGCACTTGGTTGAGAGTGGATGGGGCAAGTATTTGATTGAGAGCTGTGAAAGGGAAGAAACAGGGCAGTAACAAGCAGGATAAATTAATAGTGGACAATTGTTTGAAAAAGATACAGTGAGAGATGACTGCAGGTGTTAGATTATGAGAGCTGGGCAGCAATTGAGTAGGGAGAGAGGAAAGGCTTTGCAAGAATCATGAGGAAACAGGACCAAAATCGAATTGATTAGGCAAGAGATTGGGGATGGGTTGGCTTTTGGAGTAGGGTAATGCTGTATTTTAATTGGTTAGGAGGGAATGGATACTGGAGAACGATATGTCAGGAGTTGGAAAGTTCAGGAGTAGTAATTAGGAAGAAAATTTGAAAACTTTGCTGGCAAAGGTATGAGTAAGGGACAAGAACCTAGAGAAGAAAAGGTTATGAGAGAAAACTGGAAGTATCGAATAGGGAAAAAAAATACGAGATTATGCAGGGATCGTCTTGGAGAGAGACCGAGGCAAAAGTTTAGGAGATACTAGGTAGGATTACTTAGATAAGAACAAGGCCCCAGGAAGGGTTGTTAAGGCAGGATAGGACCAGGAAAGGATTTTTTTCAGAGACAGCATAAGGAGAAACAGTTTGGACAGAAAGGACAGTTGATCGGAAGAGCAAGGGCTGGAAAAACTAGTTGAAGGAGGACTGAGTGAGGGTGCACTGGAGAATTGAAATGTTGAAGTACAGTACTGTGAGAGAGAAAGTACAATATTAGATCTAAGAATGGATAAATGTTGGGGTAGATCCTTGTATGTAATTATTAGGAAAGAGCTTAAGTAGGTATGTACTGAGATTTAAGTGGTCAGCACAGTCAAAACTCAAACGAGAATTGCCTGGATCCAAAAGCTTTATGAAAAATAAAATTTGGGGACATATAATTCCATTAAGATATTTTCGAATAAATGGGCTAGTCCCACAAGCACTACAGTAACGTCAGTGAAGTATTGTGTATTAGTAACTTACTGTTTTTATTCTCTTTGTCAAAAAAAAAAAAAAAATTGTCAAGGGAAGAAAAACAAAGTAATTAGTAAAAGCAGTTTAAGGACAAATCATCTCACATTGCATGAAAATATATTTTGGAACAGGAAAGTCTATAGAAATTTGATTTCTACTTAGGAGGTTTTGTACCAGATTGTTGAAGATATATGTAGTCAGTTTCAGGATATGATCTTCATTTCTCTGCAACAACTTCTAGTGTTACCAGTTTGTAAGCATTTTTTAAAAATCTGTATTATATAAAGATTTCGTACAGCTATAGTATCATATATATATATATATTTTTTTTTTAATGGGGGGAGGGGGTGTTTCAGAGTGGCATAGGAGGTTTCTTTGCACCTCAGCATTTTATTGAATCTATTACACTATTTTCATTCAGCATTTACATGCATTTACATTTTCATTAAACATCACCACATGTGAATAAGTAACTGAGGAAGAGATGTTGGAAAGTATGCCACTGCAAAATGGAGGGGGCTACTGGGTATTTTGTGCATGTTGCTGCTGCTGTTGTTTTTTTCCCCTAGGGTTGTCTGGGATTTAAGCTCAGTTGGCTACAGGCTGAGTGGCTGTTTGAAAGCAGAGAGACAAAGTGTGGCATCCACCAACACCAGATTGCAGTGCTTTTGGATTTAACAGGTGAATGATACTAGGCTGCAATGAAATAGGCTACTCAGTGCAGGGTGAGCCATGTAGTGTGTGTCTTCAGAACAGGTCCAGATATAGACTGAATGGTTGATATAATGGGAAATTAGCAGTATTTCAGGATGGAAGAATTGGCTCTAGGACAAACATAAAATTACAAGTAGATAAAAAGCAGTACACAGAGACTACATGGATACAAATAGATAGGGTCCTAAGGAAAATTTGAAAATAAAAGTAATTTAACGTAAACCATATGCGGTAAATGAGTATGCAACAGGTGAGAGAGAAGGAAGAGATATGATAGTGAGAGTTATATGAAACAAAGTTTAGAGGTTGTTCTTTCAACGGGGTAAATTGTTTTATTTCAAGCAGCTTTGGAAATTTTGTAATTCCTCTTCCTTGGTGATTTACTCTGCACAGAACACTTTGATATTCTTTTGGAATATTATTGATGCAGACTGTCAGTATTAGAACAATATACTGTAAATAACATTAATGTGTTAGAGACAGAATAAGTTGCTAAGGAAGAGGCACTTTTAAGCCTCCATTGCCACTTACAATATAGCTCAAAGTCATCCCAATAAGGGAGTTCCCAGTAGGAAGCAAAGCATTTGAAGTGAATGATTTGTTATCTATTTATGAGTTGATTTAAGTATTTATAATTCTGATTTCACAGGATTGGCAGTTGGAACTTATACACAAACTCTCTGACCAAAGGGAATATATGAAGAACCTGGTAGGCAGGAAGATGGCTTGGTACAGATGATGGCTGCAAAGATGATACTCAGCTTGAGATAGGACGGAGACGGGGCAGAGGGATGGCTTGTTACAGCGGATGGTCACATGAAAGATACAGTATCAGTCTGGGTGAACTGTCTTCTGGTGAGAGGCTGCAGAACCAGAAATTACCAACCTTTAGTGAGATACAATGGATTTAATTATATAAAAAGTGGGAAAGCAGGAAAATATCTTGTAAATGTATAAGACATGAGTATGTGAATATAAACTAAGGCAGGGTAAATGTTTAATGGATGTAAAATGAATCTCTCTCTCTCTCTCTCTCTCTCTCTCTCTCTCTCTCTCTCTCTCTCTCTGTCATATTGTGTGTGAAGAGATTGTTTTTCAGATTCATGATGTGAAAATATGCAAAATGATTCATCAGTGATCACTTAGACTAACATTTGTAGTTGAAATACTTGTAAATTGTAGTGTGCATGCTTTAGCTTGTAATTGTAGTAGTAGGGTAGACATTAGTACTGTAGGTTAGATCAAATATTTGGCTTCTCTGGATAATTTATCTTCCTCCCTCCCTCCCCCTTCCTCCATCCACCCACCCATTGAAGCCAGATATTTCTAAGCAGAGTTTCCTAAAGAAATGTTCATTGAAAATCTTTTGAACGTATTTCCTAAATGATTATTATTTTTATTTATTTATTCTTTCAGATTGTGTACTTAAATAAATGTCATGTGTATAACTGCATATGTATTAATGTCTTAGAGTAATGTAAACATATTTCATTCAGACCCTAGGGCTTTCCTATACTTTAATAAAAATTATCTTGTTTTCATAAAATTTGATATAAAGGGGTTTGAATGGGGTATATTCCAGTAGGTTATAACCCTTCCAGACCCGGGGTTTTTCAATAAGTGAATTGAAAAATAATGATCAAAATAAATTAGTCTGAATGAGATATGTAAAAAAAAATGTTATTGTTTTTTTTATATGGCTATTCTTACTGTGAGTCATCTGCAGGTAGTGGTGGGGGTAGGATGGGAGAAGCCTGTGAATCGTGTTCTGGATGGTTTCGAAAATTTTGAACATTTTTGTGTGCACTGTATTTTGTAGATTGCACTTTTTATTATATATTCTGTTTTGGGTAAATGACATGTTTTTACAACCTGGTAGAATTGATGTGTATAGTTTTTACTGCAAAATGCCTTCCATAAGATGAATATAATTATGGTGGATGCAAGGGAAAAAAACATTTACTTATGCAATTAATTTATGTTCTCTAGCTATCTCCAGATGATTTTATTTACTGTAGGATAGACTGTGCACTTGGAGGGATTAATATACAGTATAGCTTTCATAAACAACTTCATTGCAAGATGTCTGCTCTAAGGTGAGTGTTATTGTCTAGCTTTAGCAAGAAAAGAAAAAAGAATGTGTGTGTACTGTATTCTAGACTCTTGCTATCCCAAAATGGCTACTGTATTCAGTTTATAACAGACTTAGCAATCTGGAGGGAATAATACATAGTTTTCATTTACCTATAGGTGCAAAATTGTCTTCCATAAACTGAATACAGTTGTCTAGTGGTAGCAATAAAAATGTTCAGTTGTGTAATTACTTTACTGTATATTATCTTGCTATCTCCGGATTGTTATTTGCCTTAGGGTAGACTTTGCAACCTGGAGGGATTGATATGCAGTATAGCTTTTATTAACCCCTTCATTGCAAGATGTCTGACATAAGGTCAGTATATGTGTCTGGTTCTAGCAAGAAGCAAACGGTGTATGTCCAGTTGTGGACTTTTATATCATACCCTTGCTACCTCCAAATGACTTTGTTCTGTTTATGACAGACTTAGCAGCCTGGAGGAAATAATACATAGCTTTCATTTAACCCTTCAGTGCTAGCTGTCTTCTCTAAACTGAATCGAGTTGTCTAGTGGTAGCAAGTAAAATGTTCAATGATATAATCTATTGTTTATTTTCATGCTATTTACAGATTATTTTATTCACTTTAGGGTAGACTGCAACCTGGAGAGAGTTTATGCTTCATTAACCTCTTCATTTCAAGATGTCTACCCTAAGGTGAATATAATTGCCTAGTTGTAGCAAGAAAAAAATGTCAATTTATTATGCTCTGCATGTTGTATTCCCTTGCTTCTGTATCACCAAAAGATTTTACTTACTTTTGGATAGGCATTGCAGTCTGGGAGCTCAATACATGGCTGTCATTATCCTCTTCATTGCAAAATGTTTTCCCTAAAGTGAATAAAGTTTCTAGTGGTTTAGATTATATTGATTATAAAGACTTCAAACATGCTTGTATGTGTTGGCCATGGTCAGCTAATGGCAGCTTTCCACACTGATTTTTCTCTGGCATCTTCGCTGTTTGACATCACACTACAACCTCAGGGATGAGGGACATATAGAGAGGTTGGCAAAGATCAGGCAGTGTGGAGAGCCACTGATATGACTAGTGGTTGTGAGAAGAATATCAAATGATTCACTTGGGATTTAATATTCCTCTGCCATCTCCAGCTGATGTTTCAACTTAGGGTAGGCTTTGCAATGTGGGGGATAAATGTATAATTATCCTTCACTAACTCCTTCATTGCTAGTTGTCTGCCCTAAGATGAAACAAGTTGGTTAGTGAGAACAAGGAAAGAAAAAAACATGTCCAGTATTTTCTGTTCCCTTGTTATATTTTATTTTATTCACATCAGGAAAGGCTTTGCAATCTGAGGAGATGAAGACCTAGCCCTCATTAATGCCTTCATGAAAATCATGTATTGGTTGCAAGAATTAAGAAGAACTGAGAAGTTCAAGGTGCAGGTCTTAAAATTAACCCTTCCAATCTAGTGACATTATTTGATTCATCCTATAGGCTACTTTTTTTTTTTTTTTTTTTTTTTTTTTTTTTTTTTTTTAAAGCTTCCTTGGCTGAATGTGATTGTCTGAAGGCAGCTAAAATGCATCACCAGATTGAAGGGGTTAAGGTTGAGATTTGTTACTGCATTCTAAGTGATGAGATTTCATAACTTTATTCAGGTCATTAACACCTTGGCATCCTTTTGTGTTATTTGATGAAAAGTGTCTACTGATAGCCTATAACACGCAAGATAATGTCAGGGTGTAATATTTATTCTGCGCATTACATCTTGATATTCTAGTGTGTGTTATCAATTCAAATTGTCAATATAACATGCAAGAGGATGTCAGGACCCCTTCCATTGTTATTTACTCTTCATATTACACCTTAATTTCTTGTATGAAATTGGTGTAAACTATCAGGTATAATATGCAAGATGTCAGGGTGTCATATGCCGAATAAATCACTAAGTAAGAGGTGCTACATGTGTGCCTCTTATGCCTGTATTCTCATTGGTTAAAGAACCTAGTAATTCTCCCTCAGCAATAAGTCACAAAGGAAGATATGTTAGGAGCCTCCTTAGTCAGTGAAAATACAGTGCTGGCCTTAGAATACAGTATGGTATATTTGGTGTGGCATCTCATACTTCAGATGACATTTTTGATATTCTTGCTACCATTGCATTATTTTATTCAGGCCATGTGAGTGAACTGGAAAAGTTAGTCTTCATTAATTCCTCTACCAGTAGATCTCCTAGGTTGAGTAATATTACCTAAAATTCAGGTAAAAATTAGAAATACATTGTAGTGGGTAGGTTACTGAAGAGTTAGCAAAGATGTTCTGATATTTATGTTTGTCTTAATAGTGTTTAAGCCCTCCCTCCATCCCCCAGTATGCCTGTATGTCATTAGATGGAAGGGTTTAAAAATTATTTGGTGAATCAAAAAGGAAGTTGAAGCACCAAAACAGCTTGGAAGTTGTAAGTACCATTCAATCCTTCCCCTTTTGTGTCAGGATCTTATGTTGCCCAGTGTTTTATGTAGGAATAAGAGCTGGGAATACAATTTTAAATGTCCCATGAATCCAGTGATGTATTTTTTAAATTTTTATCTGAAAATAGATATTCAGTTTAGGAGAGATTCAAAGCTGAAGGGGTTAGATATAGCCTTCATTAACCCCTTCAGTTCAGATATCTCTCCTTTATTGAATAGTCATGGAGATTTATTAAAAAAATAAATAAAAAATAATTCAGTTCAGCAGTGATAATGGTTCTTGATAAACAACCTGTAGATGATTAAGTGAACTATTTTATCCTAACAATATTGTCATTAAACATATGTACTTGTAAACTTTTAATTTCCCTAAATTTTATTTCTATCCCTAGCAAATACTGTACTGTATTGTAAATTTATCCTCGCATATTATTACAGAATACTGTTCGTAATGTTTGCCTATTTCCATCCCTGACAAACATTGCATTAAGTGTGACCTCAGGGTTAAGGGATTGAACAGGGAGGCTGCAATGGATCGTGCAGCGTGGAAAGCCGCCATTAGGTGACCAAGGCCCATGCATGCAAGCATGTTGGAGCCTTTAAAAACGAAACGATTGCTTAATTTGGTATCGCGGTCATGCACGATACTCACTTGCCGAGTATCTTTAATTTCGGTGGATACTGACCATACCTTGACACATTTAATACACGTGACTAATTCCAAAGTAGCCAATTGCGTAAACTATCGCCATGGACAGCATGACTGAAGGATGTGTTAAACCTCCTGCCTCATCAGGCAGATGTGGATGCTGTAAGACGAGAGAGCAGAGATGGAAGGGGAGGGCAACATAAGTAATACAATCTAGTAAAACAACAACTTGCCCACTGTTATTTTAAGCTAGTACCTCCCTGCTACCGGCTAGCCATTAATGTGAGGGAGTGAAGAGCGTAGTGGTGAGATGATTTCGCGTATCGGCTGATGAGATGCCGCGTGAGGACTCTGAGGGGTGACAGCGGCTTAGAGGATTTCAACCTGTTTAAGGGGATTTTTTATACGTTGGATATTGCATTAATGAGTTTCGGTACAAGAGGGCTTCTATTGAAAGAGGAATTATAGTGAGTTTCAGCGACATTGGATCACTCTAATTTCTATGGGCATCTTGATTTTCGACGTTTAGTAGCGCATTTCCTTTAAGTGGCAGTATTACGAATGTCCATCCTTTCCATAGCGCTTCTTCGTGACTAGCATCATATTCTAATCTATATCTTGCAAGGCAGACGGCAAGATTACGCTAAGTTGAAAACCTGTAGATAGAGTTTTTACCTATTCTACAATATAACTGATGCTAAGATTACTGTGAAAGCAATAAAAATACCATTATCAAAGAGGTTTGATGTAACTACCATTTATGGAAAAATATCAAAGGTTATTTTGTGAAGGACTGGATTGCCATCCTTCATGTTATTGCTCCCAAGAAGAAGAGCAACTAAATTATCGTGATGCTGTGAGTAGTCGGTATTTCACATCAGTTTTGAGTATTTTTTGAGTGCTGGGTTCCTGCCATATATAAGGTGAGTATGATAGCAAGGGATTAAGGTTTATATGTACTTAAATGAGAAGGCGAATATTTGTGAAGGTAATGGATGTGCGAGCGGCTGGAATTGTGCATTATTAGTATTTTTTCGAGACAGCTAAGTTCTTGCCATATATTATTATGATGGTAGGATTTTCAGTTGACTGTGTACTTAAATGAGATAATGTATGTTTACAGTGTGTGTGCGCGCGCGCGCGCGAATTATGAAAAGGTAGCATTACATCGCCAGTAACTTGCCCCTACCTACCACCAACCCACCCCTTTTGAATGTTTGAGAATGGATTAGAATGATGAGAATGGTCACTAAAATAATAAAGACAGATTTTTCATGATAATACTTGTGATGAATATAGCTTTGAAGCTCCAAAAATGAGTAATTGATTATGCCCTGTTAACCACTTAGATCTTATTGCTTTGGTACTGTTCTATATTTTAGCAATCATGATAATTATTACTGGTATATTATTCAGTTCAAGAGGCATCCTGATAAGGTAAGAAATGGGATCAGTGAAGTCTGTACCCACTGTAATTCCTCCAGTCTATAATAATCGCCCCAAGCTGAATCATTTGTACCAAGTTCCTCCATTCATTCATTCAGTCATCATCTAATCCAGTGTTACCCATGAGGAGTGTAGGAGCCCAGGGCTAGGCAAGTTGATCTGGATATTTAAGATGTGAGTGACCAGCCTCACTCATCCCTTAGTGGCATAACATGAGCAGTAAACCCCAACCACCCCTTGGATATAAACCTGCCCCAACACTTCTGATTGGAGCACCTTAACTACTCACTAAACCACTGGGCACCATAATTTGATTATATGGTTACCACACAGCATAGTATGTGGTTTCCCGGTGTACAGGAAACCATTTGGCTTGTCATTCAGTGTAGACTTGCCCATAGACAAATGGAAGAGGAAAGAGTGAAGGATAGAAGAGCAGGGGAAGGAAGAGAGTTAAGGGCAGGCACCTCAGAGCAGCACTACATTGAGCGAGTGGATGGTAAGTGGTTTTCTAATTCCTCCAGTCTTTAATAATATCCCCAAACTGATTTATCTTAAAATTCCTGTGTTTGTCATGCCATTTTTCATGTGCGTTAACCTATAACTGGGTCTGCTATAATTGATTTCATTCTACAGACCTGAAACCAACCAGGACAGCATGGTGGGAGGAAGTGAAGGGAAGGACACAAAGGCAACAATGATTCAAGTGAAGAGGAGACTGAGCTGGGTTTAAAAATTTGACCAGACATTCAGTGTAGAGTCTCCTAATGTTAGTGCTTTGAGTGAAGAGTTGATAGGCACCCCCCACCTACCATCTACCCAGGCCTTGAAGTGATGGAGAGTAAGGGTTAGGAGGAAAATGTTATAGCAAAAGTATTAACTTAAACTTTTTTTTTTAAATCAAAATTCTGCTATAGATTTTTATTTTCATGTGATGGATCTAGGCCATTACCTCAACTCAAAATCCTAAGTTGTAGTTTCATGGAATTTGATGAGATTTGGTTAAATTTACCCCCCACTCCCACTATCTGATTGCTCTTAGGCCACAGCTAAATCAAAAGAAGGTTAAAGTTCTTTGTCAGCACCTGCTCATGACCAGCATCATATTCCAGTACTTATCTGGTACAACTCAGCCTTATGGAGAGAGACAATTTTTGGCAAAGTTAGAGTAAAAAGAGTTTAGCTAGTTGAGTTGGTTTTCGTGTTCCAAATGCCTCATAACTGGGTTTACTTAATAGCTTTGGTTTTGCAGAAGTGGTTTACCAAGATTGCATGGAGAGACCCAGGAGAGGAAGAGAGGCAACAGCAGTGCAGATGGAGAGGCAGCTTGGAATGAAATCTGACGGGGCTTGGTTTGGTGGAGGAGGACCTGGTGTGTATCCCAGGACAAATATTTTAACTACACCTGCCAGCCCCTTGTGATGGAACTAAGGTGAAGAAGAAGAGAGATTCATGGTTCAGGTACCGTATCCTTCCTCTAAATTATTTGTGTTTCTCAGGTTGGTCAGTAGTGATGAGATTCAGTTTGGCATAGGCTAGTTCAAGTCAAATGTATTTCACTTTCCCTGGTAATTATAAAATTGAGTATATGACATACTGTGAGCAATAAACCCCAACCACCCTTTGGATATAAACCTACACAGGCTCAATCTGATTGGAGCACCTTAATTATCCACTAAACCACCAGGTGCCATAATTTGGTTATATTGTTACCACCCACTTTAGTGAATGGTTGCCTGGTGTACAGGAAACCATTTGGCTTGTCACTCAGTGTAGAGTCACTCATAGCAAGAAGAAAGAGGAAAGAATGGACGGAAAGACAGAAGAGGGAGTGTAAAGTCACCCATAAGCAAAAGAAAGAGGAAAGAATGAAGGAAAGAAAGACAGAAGAGGAAGGATGGAAGAGAGGAAAGTGCAGACACCCAGAGCAGCACTACATCCAGTGAGTTGATGATGAGTGCCTCCACCCGCCACTATAGATCAGTAAAGCCTGCTTTTAATCAAATTCAGATCCATGAACTGTTGTTCTATATGCCATTTTTTACCTGCTGAGGACAATTAAGAATGATACAATGTGCCATAAACTCTAGCCTCACCAGTAAGAAGTTTTAGGACAAGTTTTCTTAACGGTTGTATTCCTTTATAATCGCTAAATTTATTCAGGGCCATGGGTTTGAATTCAGATTTCCCCTCTTTGGCCAGCTCTGATCCAAGGCAGGTGAGTGTAGCCTGCCCTAGGGTACAAATAGCTGTGGAGAAAAGGTATATAGACTGTATGTGTGGCCTTTTTAAGTTTATCATCTCACCTGTTTTTCCCTCCTGGTGACTGAAGGACTGAGTTATTGACTGATTTATGTATTGACTGACTAACTGACTGCATGACTAAGTGGTTTATTGACAGACTGATTGACTGTGATGTGATAGAAAGTGTAAGGAGAAATAAATTGAGTTGGTTTGGCCATGTGGAGAGGTTGGAGAGTGAGAGACTAGCAAGCAGAGTGTATGTGAGTGAGGTGGAGGGGGGAGAGGGAAGGGAAAGCCAAGGATGAGATGGAGGGATGGAGTGGAGAGGTATATTGGAGAGGGGTCAGTGAGGTGGGAGCAGGGCAGTGAAATGGCTGGGGGCAGGGCGATTTGTTTGTGGCCACCCCTTACAGGATTAAGGCATCTGACAATAAACAGATAGGTAGATAGACTGACTGACTGATATTGATGATTATGCTGATAATGATGATGACAGTGATGATGTGATTGAGATGGTAGGGACTGTGACTGATTATTATATGGTTATATATGATGATGATGTGATTAAGACTGTGATGATGATAGTGTTTATGATGATGATGATCCTGATAATTATGATGATGATGATGATAGTTGTGATTATAATGATGATGATAGTTGTGATTATAATGATAGTGATAATTGTGATGATGTTGATGATGATTTTTGTCGACAGATGGAACAACAAGAAATCCATCAGTGCTAAAATCCAACCAGCCAGCCAGCCAGCCAGTCATCTTGCCTTGATTCTCAAAGTAGGTCAGTTACCTCCATTTGCCCATTAGAATCAGATGTGGGATTCTAAGATTTATTTACAGTTGATTCTCTGTCATAACTTAGATTAATTATTGGAAGAAGAACTAAGGATATGGGAAAGCTCTGCACTCTCCCTTCTTGTCTGTCCTGCAGAAAATAGATACATAAACAAATATAATTCCTTTGTTAAGAGAATGTAAAGGCCCTGTACACTCCTTGTCTATCCTGCAGAAAATAGATGTACCTTACTCTAAATTTCCTTTAGTAAGAGGTATGGGAAGCCTCGGTACTTTCCCTCCTTGTCCATCCTACAGAAAACAGATATAACCTAGTAATTTTCCTTTCATAATTAAGGTGTATTATTTGTAGGTGGAACAGGGGATGTCGGAAAACTCTTCACTCTTCATTTCCTGTCTTTCCTGCAGAAATAAGTTGTGTTTGACAGAATCCACTGTAAATATTTAAGAGTCCCACCTAAGGCATTATTCTAGGTAGCACAGAAGTCTTAGCAACCGTTCTTTATTGATTTATTTTGCATACTACACTTTAACATTTTCTTGTATGTTCCTATTT
This sequence comes from Coenobita brevimanus, assembly GCF_032717465.1. Lineage (NCBI taxonomy): Eukaryota > Metazoa > Arthropoda > Malacostraca > Decapoda > Coenobitidae > Coenobita > Coenobita brevimanus. Next base: position 2,690,397 of record NC_136990.1, read on the forward strand.
AGCTTCAATTTTGTTGAGGTTATAGTAGTTGCAAACCCAGCTCATCTGAACATGAACCCAGTTGACTGCATGCCAAAGTTACCCCTCCTCCATAGCCCACCATCCTCCATTCTGGTGATAGGGAGATAAAATTTATATGACCAGACAGGGGAGTTACCTAGTTATATCAATGCCACCACATGAAGGCATCCCTCTTGTGGACCCGTGGTGTACTTTGCATCAATAACCTAAAAACAGATACTTGAGATGAGGCTATACACTGAGATTTCTGGGATAAAGGACTGAACTGGGAGGCTGCTAGAGATCAAGCAGCATGGAGAGCTGCCATTAGGTGACCAAGCTGATGCATGCAAGCTTGTTGGAGCATTTTTATGTGAAGCAGAATTATTGTGGTGTAATGTTTAAAATAAATAGCAAAGGGAGAGATGTTAAGTATTATGCTAAGCTACATAGAACACAGCCATCGTTAATACAGGTATAAGTCTTGTTAAAACTGAGGGTGGGGAGGTGTGGATGAGCCCCCTTTATTCTTTTTTATTAATTTATTTTTATTAATATTTTTCAAGCCTGAGATGGTAGAACATGTCTGGACTTTCTCCATCATTGCTGACTGCACTCTTGTTATGTGGCATGTAGGCTAATTATGTCTAACAATTACTGGCATACCATAAATAAGGCCATAAAAATTCAGGGGCTTCCATACACCATCGTACACTCAGTTTTACAGTGAAGACAGTGCAAATTTCAATGTTGAAATTAATTCTCAGTTCATGCTTCTCTCTCTCTCTCTCTTTTCTCATGGATAAAAAAATTAAAGTAAAATAAAAAAAAACAGGGTGATAAAAAGAAGTTATTGATTATGAGGACTTTATTTAGAATTTCCTATGTACAGTATTTGTAAGTATTTTTCTGTCATGCAGTTTTTCCTGTCCTTCCCTACACCGCTTTACTCTGCCTACCCTACCCTTAACCTAACCTAACCTAATTCTGTCTAACTTACCGTACCTAAACTTACCCTACCCAGCCTTATCTAGCCTTTCCTTTCCTTCCCTTCCCTTCCCTTCCCTTCCTTCCCTTCCCTTCCCTTCCCTTCCTTCCCTTCCCTTCCCTGTCTTCCTTTCCCTTCCCTTCCCTTCCCTTCCCTTCCCTGTCTTACCTTACCTTTCCTTCTCTTCTCCCCCTTTCATTTCTTTCCTTACACTATTTCATATCAAACTTCCAACACTGCATCCAAGTCACTCTCAGAACTCTAGCAAATTCTAACATTTTTTGAATCACCCTGTTATGTGTTTTTCATGAAATTTATTGGTGCAAATGTTTGACCAGATTTTGAGTAAACTGGACAGACTTCATCATTATATATTATTTGTGTTTATATCTTTATTTATATTTTTATTGTTTGTGTATTATTTCTGTTTATATGTTCACTTATATTTTGTGTTGGTGTAAATTGTATGTTATTTTTGTATTTCACGAGGCCATGTGGAATGAACTTCACACATATACATCATTATTTTACAGTTAATGAATGAAAATTAAGTTAATTGGCATCCATAGTGAAAAGCGTGAAATGTATTTTAGCGAGCAAGCTCTCTGATACTGTTAGCTTAGTTAAAAGAAGTGTGCCATCCCTATACCCTCCAGTCTTTTAAATGCAGTGTGTCTAGGCATCTCAGAATGAATGCATCTTGAACTTGGCTCCAAGTTATTTTGCTTTTATTCATCAGTATCTTGAAGGGAACAGTCTTGTGGGCTTCTTGCCTTTGGTTAATTCTTCCTTGCATTGAAAAAAAAAAAAAAAAATGATATTAATGCTTACATGTACTTTGTAATTTTGAGAAAAGACACTTAAGTAACACCTATTACTTCTGAATAAGATTTACAACTGTTTACTTATATCTGCTGTAACTTTGATAATTTCTAAGATTTTAAGATAAATCCAATTTTGGTGCCCAGTTGGGCACATTTTGGCTTTTCTTCATCAATATGGTGGTGAAGATTTGGAGAAAAGTAACTTAAAAGACTGTTACTAATCCCTGAGCTGTCCAGTGATGTGCATAGGTCAGCAATAGTTGTAATAATTTCTGAACTGACCATTTTTGTTTTTTTCTTTTCAATGCTGGCAGATTTTGAGGGAAATCATTTATGTAACAGCTATTGCTTTTTTTCATAAGTTTCCTAACAGTGTATATAGATTTGCTGTAGCAAGATAACCCAATTTTAGTGTCCAGTTCACCACATTATTTCTTTTTATTTACTTATTTATTTATTCAGTAATGTGGTGGCATACTTTGAGAAAAACCACGTAAAACCACGTAAATAACACTCCTTTTTCATAAGCTTTACAACAATATGCATAAGTCCATTGTATATTTTTGAGGCTCTGAGATAACAAAGTGTTGATGCTTTCCTCTGCCACCCTAATATATTTAACCTACTAGAATTCCTCCTTGCTTGCTCAAACAGTAGGTCACTAAGGAGTAGGTGCAAAAAGCCTCCTAACCCCATCAGAGCCTTGATGTGCAGTCAGTTTCATGTGGTCTTGTATCTTTAGTCTGTATTATCACTGATTAAGGATCCTAACACCTTTTTCGCAGTGATTTATTTTGTTTTTTACTCCATTCTGTCCAGTCTTACATAAATCTTTGTAAACACCTTATCCTAAGCAATTTATTTTGATCATTATGCCATTCTGTCTCATTCTGTGTTGTATAAATCTTTGTAACATCACCATACAATTCATAAACAGATTTACAAAAGGATATTAGCCAGCCATATCCAAAAACAAAACACTAAGGAAGAGGTATTAGGGAGCTTCCTTTACTGGTGAGAATATGGACTTTTTTGTACCAGGAGAGGTTACAAACAAACTTGTGATAACTTTCCTCTTGTAACTACACTCATTTCACTTTAACTTGGCCTAAAATTGCCTTCCCTCTATCTTGAATGCTGGGTTGTAACAATAGATTAATGCTAGAATGATGCTAGTCATGAAGAAGTGCTATGGAAAGTATGTAGAGCCATAACATTATCTTTCAACACTAGAATGTGCTATGGAAAGGATGTAGAGCCATAGCATACTTTCGACATTAGAATGTGCTATGGAAAGGATGTAGAGCCATAGCATTGTCTTTCAACACTAGAATGTGCTATGGAAAGGATATAGAGCCATAGCATTGTCTTTTCACACTGGAATGTGCTATGGAAAGGATATAGAGGCATAGAATTGTCTTTTTCTGCCTCTGAGCTGTGTGATATTAGATGGGTGGAAGGTACTGCAGTGAGAGTAAAATATGGCTACAAGCATAGCAAGTAGCCACAAAATCATCACTCTCAGGTAGGAAATATTTGGCCTCGAGTACATAGAGACGTATTCCAAGCTAAGACTATTAATATTTATCATAATCATCATCCACATCTCTCCCAGCTTAGGTTGAGGTGAGGTAGGGTCCTGAGAGAGAGAGAGAAGTAGAATCTGATCAAAATTTGCCCAACTTAATAGGCCAAAACTCCTAATTATTCACCTAACAGTAGCACAGTTCTTATTATATATCTCCTTTATCTTTTTTCTCCATCATTTGCTAGCAACTGGTGGGGAGTGATTAGCTGGTTCGGGCACTTAGGGAATCCTGTAGAAAGATGCATGAAGTTATTTGGTATATAGTTTGATGAAATAAGCTGCAAAATGATGGAAATCTAGGCCAAGTTAAGGTGAAAGAACTGTGATAAAATATGGGCCAAATTAAGGTGAAAAAAGGATATGTTTTTGTAGGAAGAACAAGATTTGGAGAGATTCATTGCCCTCTATTCCTTGTCTTTCCTACAGAATTAATAATGGTTAGGACTGGGAATTAATTGCAAGTTTGTTTTTGGATCAGCACACACGTACAGCCTCTCACATCAGACTGGGTGGTTTATATATTATGCTTATCTGTTCTTGTTTGTTGTGGGGACAGCTCAGTGAACATTACCAGTGTCTCCCTTGCATTACTGTACTTCCCATAACCCCTTTTGATCATAGAATTTAGTATCGAATATGTCTGTTCATTGCATAGTTGATTAGTGTGTTTTTGTGGCCCCAGGTTCATTTAGATGTACCCCAGTGGACTGCAGGCTGAAGTTAACCCTCTCTTGCAGTCCCCCATCCTCCTTTTGGGGGATGGGGAGGAGGGAGTTGAAGACCATTTTCATAACCTCATTGTGAAGCTCCCTATCTTTCTTTTACACTAACCTCGCCCATATTTTTATTCCTTTCTAGTTTATATCAAAGAGCTTAGTGGCAAAAAATGATAATGCTGCAGCTCTACATCCACTCCATAGCACTTCTTCATTACTAGAAATATATTTTAGTGTTAGACTGTTGTTTGCAGTGGAGTAT
>NC_136990.1:2699774-2717274 GCF_032717465.1 Coenobita brevimanus
TAGGAATTTTGCCGGTGATTGCAATATGTCTGCCAGTGAGGTGAAGGAAGCCGGCAGACTGTATTTTCAACTCAGTGAAATTTCAATACTGCCAACACCAATACCCGTGTCCTCATTACTACCTGCTGTCTACCTTACTCCTTTTTAATATACATAATTCTGCAATATGAATTTTTCCTACTCTACCACAAACAGTAAGACTGAAAGTAACCCACGTATGTTGCCTGATCGTGAATAAACCCTCCCGTTAACCCCAGCAAACCGATAACGAAGTATCCTATTTTATTCCTCGCGTCTGAATAGAATTTTACCTTAATTTTACGAGTTAGAATTAGACATGTTTTGGAACTATGGATTAATATTTCGAACTGGAGGGGTTGGACACAGCCTTCATTAATCGTTTACCTACGAGACATCCCTTAAGCTGAATAAAATCGTCTTGTAGTTGCCTGATGTGTTATTGGACTGAAAGGGTTTATTAAAGGATCAATTTCTGCCACTGATGTGCTTCCAGTGCTGCCATTTACCCCTTTAAGACAGTGTATTTTGCCTATAATTCCCGCTATTTCCAAACTATTTAAATTGGCATAGGGACTTTTTGATTTAGAGGGGTTTGATAGCCTTAACCCCATCACTGTTACAAGTCCTATGTTGAATGAAATCGTCTGGAGGCAGCATGAACCAACGAAAAACTCATAGAACTGAAGAGGTTTGAACTAATTTCTGGAACGTATTTATATCACAGTTCTCACATTAATCTGGGCCAGGTTTTCGTTCTTTTAGTTCCTATTTCATCAAGTTCAGTGGCAGAAATAGAAAATGCGATGGCTAAACAGCAGTCTCGGTAAGATAAATGACATGATAATCAAATTTCGCCTCAGTATTCACGTCTCCACAAATTAGCTAAACTCAGCATTTTTTTTTTTTTTTTCCAGGCTCTACTTCTCTCGCTGACACGATGTTCAGCAGCAGTAAGGAGTGAATATCAAGCAAAATTTAAAACTTTCACTACGAGATGCATATACGAACCCACTGAAGTTACCCGTGTCCTGCAGCCCACCATCCTTTTGGTACTATCAGTGCCACCACATGGTGTCCCTCTCCAGCACCAAAATGGATGGATGGAGGCTGCTTTTAATCCCTTCTGTTGGACACCCTTCTTGATCTGAATTAATCCGTCAGAGGCAGCCATAGTACAATTATACAGGCATCATCGTACTGAAGGGTCAACACAGCAGCTTCAGCAACAGGTATATGCAATAATTTTGTAAATTGCTATTATATTTGCTTATAATTTTGCGATAATCTGTTGCAAGTGTGCGTTTATAATATTATATGAACAACTGTGTAAACTCCTGAATGTAGTAACTGATCCTTTACATGCACTTATTTTTAATCCCTTGTAATAATATGGCCTAACCATTTATACTCATATGCCGTAATCTTTTCCCCACAGGTTGGCTCGCTGGTGTGTAGTGATGGTAGGGTGTAGGGGAGGCTGGGGTGGGGGTGGGGGTGGGGGGTAGCCAGGAGCAGGGAGGGTCATGGGGGAAGCTTAGGTGGGTTAGATAGCAGAGTAATGGTCATCTAGGTTGGCTTTTTAGGCTTTAGGAGTGCGGTCTTAGGTCATCTGTTTAGCTTACTTGGTTGATGTTGGTTGTATGGTTGTCCGGCCGGTCATGTGTGGTTGTCGTTGTTGAGACACGACAGGTTGTCGGAGAGACGGTACATAACACCGAAGGAGCGACAGCATCCTCAGCAGCAGCATCGTCGTCGTCGTCGTCGTCGTCAGCAGCAGCAGCAGCTTCAGCCACGAGACAGGTAACTGGATATTCCTGATAAATAATTGAAATTAGCCAAATGTAATACATCATCCGGACCTCCTTTCCCACCCTAGGGCAGGGTGAGGAGTAGCAATGTCCAGACAGCCCAAAATTGCCCAGTCCAATGGGCCACGTTTCCACTCGCTCACCATTCAAGCCTCCGGAATCCTGGCTCTATCCGATACGCAAAAAACATTCACCACGTTCTGTAGCTTCACATAAACGTATCCGATAGTCAGTCTGGACTCTGTCACGTTAAAAAGGGGTGCCAAATCCCTGATCATGCACTTCTCACAATATTCATCCAGCCAGCTTGATCTCTTGTCAGTCCCCTAGCCTCACCGACTTGCAAACCACTCTTCCTCACACACTCATCCACCATATACCTCCACCTTCTCCTTGGCCTACCTCGCCTAACACATACCAAAAGATTTTCAATAATGACTGAATATTTGAAGAGTAAAGACCTAAACACCTAATATGCACATCAGATATGGTGCGTTGAACAAAGACAGCACTAAAAGCAGATTAGGTTAACTGATTCTCATTTACGACAGGCAAGCACAGAGGAGCGGATATGCAGCATGGACCACCCATCTTCCCTGGACCTGATGTGCTGAGACCGATTAAAGGCGGATGAGGGGGCGAGGACCGACAAGGACGTGAGAGGACGGAGGAGGGAGATGGAACGCTAGGACAAAAGGGGGGAAGCAAGGACGAAACCAAGCCTAGACATTACATCAACGGGATGCTGGTGTGTAAGCTTTTGTCAATCTTTCATTTTTGACCTTCCTTTTATTTTTGGTCCTATTCTCGTCGGCTCAGCAGTTTATACTTATACTCTAACCTGACAAACATCCATAGACACTTGATGCTCGGTTGATGGCTAAATGCGCCCAAACTGGAGATTGTTTTATAATCAACGATACTCATTCCTATTTTATAACTTAGAATTTGATGCAACCACGACATACAGATCAAGTTGTGGGAGTGACCCAGTTCTGTCGGGTGAAAACAGACTATAATAATTCTTCCAATGTTACTTATAGATATGGAACATTATATTCTGGTCTCCCTCTGTCTGTATTTCCTACTTCCTATGATCTCCACTCTTTCAAACGCAGTGTGTCCAGGCATCTCGAAATGAATGGATCTTATATTTGTCTGTTGTATTGTTTTTCTTTGAAGGAAAGGTTGCGGGCTCCTGGCGTTTGGTTCCTTCTTCCTTGCATAGGAAAAAAATATATTAGACAAAGCATAGGGAACTGTTAAGGTGCAATAATATACTAAATCATTGAGGCATTAAAAAATCTAAGCTCACGAGAAAGTCCCTGTATCCTATCACTGAAATATACTGAAATAATACAACTGATAGAGAATTATAACTGAGAGTTGTTGCTGTGACCATGTTGATCTTCCAGAGTGATGCTGACGACGCACCTACGACGTCGGAGAGGGGGGAGGCTGCGACGACGGCGTGGGGGTGTTAGGTCGGCGTTGGGTCGTTGGGTCGGAGTGGTGAGGTTGATGCGTCGGCGTGGTGGGGTAGTTGTGTCGGCGTGGGGGCTTGTGTCGGCGTGGTGGGGTAGTTGTGTCGGAGTGGGGGCTTGTGGTTTCTGCATAGGGTCGTTGTGTCGGAGTGGGTGCGTGTGGCCTCGGCGTAGGGTTGTTGTGTTGGCGTCAGCGTGGGACTTGCGGTGTCTGATTGGAACGTCGGCAAATACGTCGACAAGTACGTCGACAGCAGCTGCAGTGGTAAGAAATCACACTGTATTCAGTCTTAAGCTTCAGTTTAATAAGACTGCTTGTTTATACCTTCAACTTGAGATACCAAACACTAGACAAACCAGGCCGAAAATTAGTGAAGAAAAAATACGACCAACTAAATTAGCATAAATTCACTTACTGAGATGAGTTACCAAAAGGTATGTTTGTAAATGAGTAAGCTAAAGACCACATGTACAGTCTTTGCATAAAATCAAGGGCATTGCATAAAATGGAAAGAACACTCCCATGAAGTAGACTTATTGTACTGAAATAAGATAACTCACGGGAAGAACTGATGTGGCAGTGTTTGTTTCACAGGGACGGAGACGGCGCACCTACGACGTCGGAGGGGAGAGGCGAGAGCTGTGGCGTGGTCTTGGGCTCTGATGTAGGCTGTGGAGTGGGCTTTAGGTGCGGCGAGGGAGTGAGCTGCGGTGTTGGCGTAAGCTTCGTATGCTGCAATGGTAAGATGAGTTAGCTCTTTGCTAAGTTAACTACCTGACCTATAAATATCTTAAAACATCTGCATGTGTAACTAAAACATCCATGTGCATACAAACACCTTAAGAAAACTGCTACTGAGACTGTTCATCTTGCAGGGGGTGAGGAACTGCCGAGACAGAGCTGTGATGTCGCCAGGATTAGACGAGGGCGGGAGATGAAGCGTCAGCGTGGGGAACTGTGGAAGCTGCAAAGGGTAAGATGTATTTTAAGATATATCTGAATCTGATTACATATCTTGGTCAAAAATGTATTTGCATGAGTGGAAATAGTTGTGTATACACGTAACTTACACGGAGATCTGTTGCTGAGAAAACGTTCATCTTTAAGGCTGATGTTGATCTGTTGTGGTATAGAGAAGTTGCTGAGACCTGGTGGCAGATGTGGTGGTGGTGGCAGTGTCGGGGCCTGTGGTGGGGGCGTCGTCGGAGCTTATGGTGGGGGCGTCGTCGGGGCCTGTGGTGGGAGCATCGTCAGGGCTTGTGAAAGCGCTGGCATTGAAAACAGCTGCAATGGTGATATGTTTTTGTGTTGACAGTAATCTTGTTGGCCTAGCAGACTTTATAGTGCCTCTTTATTGATTTACTAAGTACATTTCACCTTAAGTCTTAATACCAATACACTAACCAATAACGCATTTGATGTCAGTGACAAAGATGAGTGCCTCTTTACTGATTTGCTTAGCAATTTGCGCTCTATATTACTCCTAGTGATACTCTGCAAAACTATTAAATATCAGTCGTGACACGAAGAGGTGTTATGAAATCAAAACCAACAAGATTACTGCTCTTATTTCATATACTGTACAGTTATACATGTTAAATAAAACAGAATCATTGACTGTTTATATAACAAATGTGTAATAGCTTATCGGACTAGATATATAGCCTATCTATTCACTGACCTTAGTTTTGCAGGGAGTGACGTGTGGGCAGCAGGGTACGCTACGCTCAAGATGCCCAGACCAGAGGAACTAGAGAGAGAACAAGACAGATGAGTAAAGCAGCAGAAGCGCATGATAACGAGGGCGATATATCTCATACTGTAAGCCTACAAAGTCCAAATTAATATATCAGATAAAATAACCGTATATTCAACGATGACATACAACGAATACTCATGGTTATACTTATAAACCCTGCTAACTTTGATATTTACAGGAGTGGAATAATGCATCTTTATGGCCTGGCTCATACCATACTCATCGATGCTTAGCTGGATTATCCTTCCTAGGATGAACTATCTACCCAACAAGATTCTCATCATCATCATCCGGTAATGTATGAGGACGCTGAACCTCAAATTATTTAAGTTGATTTTACACCAGTCAATCGTTAGTCAGGACATGGTAGTTTTTCACGATTCAGTGAAACACTCTGCCTTCAGTTAAACATATCTAGGTCTTGGTCAGTCTTTAGTGTTCATTTTTGTCATACAGGTGTGTTATTTTGAGAGAGCCAAGGGTGTGAACAAGCCCCAGTTTTCTTTGTAATTTCTGAAGCATAATAGAATGTATGGCTTCTCAGTATCGATGTTGGCTACAAGATAATGTTGGATGCTGGCTGATTACACCTAAGGTATGTTACATGATCGAGTAATACTGTGGACTTGCTAACACCTTCGCTCTCTAAGGCTGACCAGTCCCTCGTGTCAGTGTTAGCCTGGGGTCTCACCTCACCACTTGACCCTTTATCAATTCCTCACACCTTATCTTTTGCACACTTGTTCAACCATCTCACTGCTTTCACAACCCCAGTCAGACACACACACACACACACACTAGCCGAGTCACCACGGTTACTACCGTCACTTTGTCAGCCTCTCAGTACCTTCAACCAGTTCATTATCACTAGGCAACACCTTACCCAGTTTACGGTATTGCAGCGTTTCACTCTACCCAGTACACACTACCCAGTACACACTATCCAGTACACACTACCTAGTACACACTACCTAGTACAATCTACCCAGTACACTCTACCCAGTACACTCTACCCAGTACACTCTACCCAGTACACACTACCCAGTACACACTGCCCAGTACACACTGCCCAGTACACACTGCCCAGTACACACTGCCCAGTACACACTGCCCAGTACACTCTGCCCAGTACACTCTGCCCAGTACACTCTGCCCAGTACACACCGCCCAGTACACACCGCCCAGTACACACCGCCCAGTACACTCTGCCCAGTACACTCTGCCCAGTACACTCTGCCCAGTACACTCTACCCAGTACACTCTACCCAGTACACTCTACCCAGTACACTCTACCCAGTACACACTACCCAGTACCTTCATCACTTAAAACACTAATTGTCCACCCTCCAACACCTTAGTTATTTAGTCCACACCCTCCATCACTCCAATCCTTGCTGATTCAGCACAAAGCCCCACTGACCCAGTCAGCCCACAGCCCCACTGACCCAGTCAGCCCACAGCCCCACTGACCCAGTCAGCCCACAGCCCCACTGACCCAGTCAGCCCACAGCCCCACTGACCCAGTCAGCCCACAGCCCCACTGACCCAGTCAGCCCACAGCCCTACTGACCCAATCTATCATACTTAATTTTTTCACTCACACCAGTCACGTCAGTCTGCACCCTGTCAGTCCACGTCATCGGTCAACGTCATTAGTCAGTTCGTATCACGGTCACTGTCAGTTCAGACACTCTTGATAATCAGTCCACACCCATAGCCACTGTTGTTGTACACCCATGGACCGTCCACACCTTTAAGTAAAAACTCAGGCAGTCCACGCCCGCTATCATGATTTGCTTTTTGATTCAGTCCACAGCCTTCACCACCACACACCCTTACTGATTCAGTCCACAGCCTTCATCACCACATACCCTTACTGATTCAGTCCACAGCCTTCACCACCACATACCCTTACTGATTCAGTCCACAGCCTTCATCACCACATACCCTTACTGATTCAGTCCACAGCCTTCACCACCACATACCCTTACTGATTCAGTCCACAGCCTCCACCACCACATACCCTTACTGATTCAGTCCACAGCCTTGGAACCTTGTCAATTCAGTTTTATTGACCCCAGTCAGTCCAAACCCTTAGCCAGTCAGCACTTCAGCTAAATTAGCCACTTTCACCCTGTCAGTCCACACCCTGTCAGTCCACACCCTGTCAGTCCACACCCTGTCAGTCCACACCCTGTCAGTCCACACCCTGTCAATCCACACCCTGTCAGTCCACACCCCCAGTCAGTCCACACACCCAGTCAGTCCACACACCCAGTCAGTCCACACACCCAGTCAGTCCACATCCCCTATCAGTTCACACCCACAGTCAGTTCACACCCACAATCAGTTCACACCCACAATCAGTTCACACCCACAGTCAGTTCACACCCACAGTCAGTTCACACCCACAGTCAGTTCACACCCACAGTCAGTTCACACCCACAGTCAGTTCACACCCTGTCAGTTCACACCCTGTCAGTTCACACCCTGTCAGTTCACACAGTCAGTTCACGCCCTGTCAGTCCAATCCAGTCTAATCCACACCTAGTCCAGTCAAAACCTAGTCCAGTCCAGTCCAGTCCACATAGTCTAGTCAAACCCTAGTCCAGTCCAGGCCAGGCCACACCCAGTCCAGTCTAGTCCAGTTCCCATCCAGTCCACACCCATTCCAGCCCAGTCCACATCCAGTCCAGTCCACATCCAGTCCAGTCCACATCCAGTCCAGTCCACATCCAGTCCAGTCCACATTCAGTCCAGTCCACATCCAGTCCAGTCCACATCCAGTCCAGTCCAGTCCAGTCCAAGCCAGTCCACACCCACAGTCCAGTTCAGTCCAGTCCACACCCAATCTAATTTAGTCCAGTTCACATCCACAGTCCAATTCAGTCCAGTTCACACCCACAGTCCAGTTTAGTTTTCACACCCACAGTCCAGTACAGTCCAGTCCAGTCCACATCCACAGTTCAGTCCAGTCCAGTTCACACCCACAGTCCAGTCCAGTTCACGCCCACAGTCCAGTTCAGTCCAGTTCACGCCCGCAGTCCAGTTCAGTCCAGTTCACGCCCGCAGTCCAGTTCAGTCCAGTTCACGCCCGCAGTCCAGTTCAGTCCAGTTCACATCCACAGTCCAGTTCAGTCCAGTTCACATCCACAGTCCAGTTCAGTCCAGTTCACATCCACAGTCCAGTTCAGTCCAGTTCACATCCACAGTCCAGTTCACATCCACAGTCCAGTTCAGTCCAGTTCACACCCACAGTCCAGTTCAGTCCAGTTCACACCCACAGTCCAGTTCAGTCCAGTTCAGTCCAGTTCACATCCACAGTCCAGTTCAGTCCAGTTCACATCCACAGTCCAGTTCAGTCCAGTTCACATCCACAGTCCAGTTCAGTTTATTGTACATCCATAGTACAGTTCAGTCTACACCCACAGTCCAGTCCACGTCCGCACAGTCCACTCCCGTCCACATACACTCCAGTCCAGTCCACAGAGTTCAGTCCAGCCCACATCCAGAGCCCAGTCCAGTCCAGTCCACACCCACTGTCCAGTCCAGTCCGGTCCAGTCCAGTCCATACCGTGGTCCAGTCCAGTCCACACCCACAATCCAGTCCACTTTAGTCCAGTCCACATCCACAATCCAATCCAGTCCACACCCACAGTCCAGTCCAGTCTACACCCACAGTCCAGTCCAGTCTACACCCACAGTCCAGCCCAGTCTACGTTAAATGAATAGGTCATCATATTTACTGATTCAGTCTGCTCAGTTAAGCTTTAAGTCCACGAAGATCAACTCTGGACAATGTTTAATCCATTTACTGAACTGTCTTGATTATAACAGCATTTTACTACCATTTATCACCTACCGAGCCTGCACCTGCCACCCACCTGCCACCCACCTACCACCCACCTACCTACCACCCGCCACCCACCTACCTACCACCCGCCACCCACCTACCTACCACCCGCCACCCACCTACCACCCACCTGCCACCCACCTACCACCCACCTACCACCCACCTGCCACCCACCTACCACCCACCTACCACCCACCTGCCACCCACCTACCACCCACCTGCCACCCACCTGCCACCCACCTGCCACCCACCTGCCACCTGCCACCCACCTACCTACCACCTGCCACCCACCTTCCACCTGCCACCCACCTTCCACCTGCCACCCACCTTCCACCTGCCACCCACCTTCCACCTGCCACCCACCTTCCACCTGCCACCTACCTTCCACCTGCCACCTACCTTCCACCTGCCACCCACCTGCAACCTGCCACCCACCTGCCACCCACCTGCAACCTGCCACCCACCTGCCACTCACCTGCCACTCACCTGCCACCTACCCACCTACCTACCACTTGCCACCCACCTACCTACCACTTGCCACCCACCTACCTACCACTTGCCACCCACCTGCCACCCACCTGCCACCCACCTGCCACCCACCTGCCACCCACCTGCCACCCACCTGCCACCCACCTGCCACATGCCAGCCACCCACTTGGAACCCACCTGCCACCCACCTACCACCCACCCGCCACCCACCTACCACCCACCCGCCACCCACCCGCCACCCACCCACCCGCCACCCACCCGCCACCCACCTACCACCCACCCGCCACCCACCTACCACCCACCCGCCACCCACCTACCACCCACCCGCCACCCACCCGCCACCCACCCGCCACCCACCCGCCACCCACCTACCACCCACCCGCCACCCACCTACCACCCACCCGCCACCCACCCGCCACCCACCTACCACCCACCCGCCACCCACCCGCCACCCACCTACCACCCACCTGCCACCCACCTACCACCCACCCGCCACCCACCTGCCACCCACCTACCACCCACCTGCCACCCACCTACCACCCACCCACCTACCACCCACCCACCCACCACCCACCCACCTTCCACCCACCCACCTACCACCCACCCACCTTCCACCCACCCACCTGCCACCCACCCACCTGCCACCCACCCACCAGCCACCCACCCACCTACCACCCGCCACCCACCCACCTACCACCCGCCACCCACCCACCTACCACCCGCCACCCACCCACCTACCACCCGCCACCCACCCACCTACCACCCGCCACCCACCCATCTACCACCCGCCACCCACCCATCTACCACCCGCCACCCACCCACCTACCACCCGCCACCCACCCACCTACCACCTACCACCTGCCACCCACCCACCTACCACCCGCCACCCACCCGCCACCCACCTAGCACCTACCCACCTGCCACCCACCTGCCACCCACCTGCCACCCGCCTGCCACCCGCCTGCCACCTGCCACCCACCACCCACCACCCACCACCCACCACCCACCACCCACCACCCACCTGCCATCCACCTGCCACCCACCTACCACCTACCACCCACCTGCCACCTGCCACCTGCCATCCACCTGCCACCTGCCATCCACCTGCCACCTGCCATCTGCCATCCACCTGCCACCTGCCATCCACCTGCCACCTGCCATCCACCTGCCACCTGCCATCCACCTGCCACCCGCCATCCACCTGCCACCCGCCATCCACCTGCCACCCGCCATCCACCTGCCACCCGCCATCCACCTGCCACCCACCATCCACCTGCCACCCACCATCCACCTGCCACCCACCATCCACCTGCCATCCACCTGCCACCCACCTGCCACCCACCATCCACCTGCCACCCACCATCCACCTGCCACCCACCATCCACCTGCCACCACCCACGTGTCACCTGCCACCACCCACGTGTCACCTGCCACCACCCACCTGTCACCTGCCACCCACCTGCCACCACCCACCTGTCACCTGCCACCACCCACCTGTCACCTGCCACCTGTCACCACCCACCTGTCACCTGCCACCTGCCACCACCCACCTGCCACCACCCACCTGTCACCTGCCACCACCCACCTGTCACCTGCCACCACCCACCTGTCACCTGCCACCCACCTGCCACCACCCACCTGTCACCTGCCACCCACCTGCCGCCCGCTACCCACCTGCCACCCACCTGCCACCCACCTGCCACCCACCTGCCACCCACCTGCCATCCGCCTGCCATCCGCCTGCCATCCGCCTGCCACCCGCCTGCCACCCACCTGCCACCCACCTGCCACCCACCATCCTCCCACCTGCCACCCACCATCCTCCCACCCACCATCCTCCCACCCACCATCCTCCCACCCACCATCCTCCCACCCACCATCCACCCACCATCCACCCACCATCCACCCACCACCCACCTGCCACCCATCAACCACCCACCCACCAGCCACCCACCCACCTGCCACCCACCTGCCACCCACCACCCACCCACCAACCACCCACCATCCACCCACCTACCACCCACCATCCACCCACCTACCACCCACCATCCACCCACCATCCACCCACCATCCACCCACCATCCACCCACCATCCACCCACCATCCACCAGCCACCCACCTGCCACCCATCCACCACCCACCCACCTGCCACCCATCCACCACCCACCCACCTGCCACCCATCAACCACCCACCCACCTGCCACCCATCAACCACCCACCTGCCACCCATCAACCAACCACCTGCCACCCATCAACCAACCACCTGCCACCTGTCACCCACCTACCATCCACTACCTTGCCTCACTCTACCTCGTCTGGCTTCCATCAACTCTGCCTCACTCTGTTTCAACCTGCCACCTGCCCACCCTGTCCACCCTGCCTGACCTCACCTGCCTAACCTCACCTGCCTGACCTCATCTGTCTCACCTCACTTACCTCGCCTTGCCTCACCTTACCTGCCCACCGTGCCTCCTCACCTGCCCACCGTGCCTCCTCACCTGCCCACCGTGCCTCCTCACCTGCCCACCGTGCCTCACCTCATGCCTGACCCTGCCTGACCCTTCCTTACCTCCCTGCCCTGCCTCACCTCACCTCACCTGCCTGCCCTGCCTCACCTCACCTGCCTTACCCTGCCTCACCTCACCTGCCTCACCCTACCTGCCTTACTCTGCCTCACCTTACCTGTCTGACCCTGCTTGACCCTGCCTCACTTCACCTGTCTGACCCTGCTTGACCCTGCCTCACTTCACCTGCCTTACCCTGCCTCACCTCACCTGCCTGACCCTGCCTCACCTCACCTGCCTGACCCTGCCTCACCTCACCTGCCTGACCCTGCCTCACCTGCCCACCTATCCATCCAACCTTCCACCCACCAGAGCCTTCCTGATCACTGACAACTCTACAGATCAAGCCAACTGAAAATATAAACCTACTTTTGTTTAATAAAATACCGAAATCTTTTATCATACTTCAATTACCCTGACCTTTACACCATACTTGAACTCTATTTGATGTGTGGATGGTGTGGATGTATTGTGGGGTTGGGATGGTTGTATAAAGTGAAGTTGGTTAAAAGGGCTTTCTATTGAAGGAAGAATTGGATGTTGTGGAGGGTTGGGAGTGATATCGGGGGGTTGGGATGGGTTGATGTCGTGGGGTTGGGTTGATGTCGTGGGGTTGGGTTGATGTCGTGGGGTTGGGTTGATGTCGTGGGGTTTGGTTGGGATATGTTGGGTAGGGTAGGGTGTCGTGGGGTTGGGGTGTCGTGGGGTTGGGGTGTCGTGGGGTTGGGGTGTCGTGGGGTTGGGGTGGGTAGGGTTGGGTAGGGTAGGGTTGGGTAGGGTAGGGTTGGGTAGGGTTGGGTAGGGTAGGGTTGGGTTGAGCTGGATGTCGTGGGGTTGGGTAGGGTAGGGTTGGGTAGGGTAGGGTTGGGTAGGGTAGGGTTGGGTTGGGCTGGATGTCGTGGGGTTGGGTTGGGTTAGGTTGGGTTGGATGTCGTGGGGTTGGGTTGGGTTGGGCTGGATGTCGTGGGGTTGGGTTGGGTTGGGTAGGGTGTCGTGGGGTTGGGTTGGGTAGGGTGTCGTGGGGTTGGGTTGGGTTGGGTTGGATGTGGTGTTGGAATGGATTGGATATAGTGGATGCGTTGGACTGGGTGTTATAAATACTGGACTGGATAATATTCTAATCTACTGTAATCCCCTGCTACCTCTTTCTCTCAGTTCCTGGCTTCTCCCACTCCCCTACCCCTCCCCCCTATCCCCACCCCTCTCCCCTCCCTCCCCCCTCTCCCCTCCCATTCCCCACCCTTCCCCTCTCGACTTTCCCCCCCTTGCCCCTCCCTCCCCCCTCCCATCCCCACCCCTCTCCTCTCGCCTTCCCCCCCTTGCTCCTCCCTCTCCCTTCACCCCCCTCCCCCCTCGCCCCTCCCCCCCTCCCCCCTCCCCCTCCCCCCTCCCTCACCCCTCCCCCACCCCTCCCCCACCCCTAGCACTCCCCCTCGCCCCTCCCCTGCCATTATGGCCCTAGGATCCTATTTACGACCGTTCTTATAGTTCTGCTTCTTTCCATTTACTCTCATATCTAAATCTTTTCTACTTGAATAGGAAACCCCAACTGACTTCTCCATTGCAGGCGAGGGAAGCAGATGCTGATGTATGCATTATAACTAATAACAAATAACTTGGTCTGTACCTGTGCAGTGTGATCTCCTCAGACTTTCTCCCGCAGGTGTGGTCACGTGGGAAGACAGCAGCCAGACCTACATCCCAGAGGCGCACTTCTCGCCACTCCATCCACATCTCCACTCCTCGCCTGTCTTCGCCATTCAGAATTCACCACCCTGACCAGAGAGATGTCCATTTAAGTCCCGGATTATAAGACTTTGAAGAACTTTGGCCAGATTATATACAGTATAACGGATATGGGTACAATAAAACTGGACCTCCACACACTGCCTCTCTTCGCCTTTCATCTGATGAGAAACTATCCTGGCCAGAAAGTACAGCAGATAAGACACTTGGACATGGCACTTGGACGTGGCACTTGGGCGTGACACTTGGGCGTGACACTTGGGCGTGACACTTGGGCGTGACACTTGGACGTGACACTTGGACGTGACACTTGGACGTGACACTTGGACGTGGCACTTGGACGTGGCACTTGGACGTGGCACTTGGACATGGCACTTGGACATGGCACTTGGACATGAAACTTGCAAATCAGTAAACCAACCAGTTAGGACTACGGTTGCTGACAATTCATTTATCTTCTAGAAGGAAACACTTTGTAAATGGTGCTGGAATAAAGGACTGAAATGGTGGTGTTAAATACCTACTTAGGTTGACAACAAACAACAGTATGGGATGAAATGAAGAGTTAGGATCCAGAGACAAAGCTTAATTCCCACTAATGGTTTTACTTTGAACATTAAGATCTGAAAAGGACACTTAACCATGCACATATAACTGACCAGCTTGACTACACACAGTAAATACATGCACTTGTATTACCCCATTAGAGGAGATCCAGATGCTTTACTACCCATTATCCCTGGACCTTACCTACCACATGGCCACTAAATAGGGGTGGGTAGGACCAAAGAATAGTAAATGTTAGTACCCAGTGAGTCACACCTCCCTTCACTACCTATGGCATTCAAGCTTTCATATTTTATCTTGGCTGCCTTGAGAACTGATAGTCTCTACACACAAATAGTAAATACTTGTACTTTATTACCCTATTAGATGAGATCCAAATACTTCAGACCACCCATTATCCCTGAACCTTTTATACCACATGGTCACTAAATAGGGGTGGGTAGGACCAAAGAATAGGAAATATCAGTACCCAGTCACACCTCCCTTCACTACCTATGGCATTCAGGCCTTCATTCTTTAACTTAGCACTCCCTATGGCATTCAAGCCTTCATACTTTAACTTAGTTGCTTTGAGAACTGATAGTCTTTAGACCTGGCTTCATAAACTCTGATAAAGGTGCAGTATACCCACTTCAGTACCTCATTTGGACTTTGACGAAGGGGTAAACCTGACTGCACAATAGACTTAGAACTTTCACTGACAGGATGGCAAGAAGGCTTTGATAACAGCACTAGTGAAGGGATATATAGGAGTATCTGGATCTAATCTGAAATAGGACATGGGTAAAGAACACCATTACCTACACTGGAGACAATAGCTGGTCAGACTTACATGCAGTGTGTCTGCAATACACTCATTGCAGGTTTCCTTAGCAAGATACCTTAAGTACACATGGGAACAACTTATAAACACTTAGGTAATAAGTGCTATACAACGATCCACCAGCGAGATGACCTGAAGGGCCAGTGTACAGGAGCTTCAGCACCAGAGTATATATAAAAGTCTTGCAGTAACATGAATAAACTGCAGGCACCAGAGGAAATAACTCTGGAGGATTATAAACAGCCGAAATAAGGCTATTACTGCTAGTCAAGGCAGTGCTAATTGCACTAAGTAATGAAGCTAGTCAGTCTTGTACAAATACTGTAGTTACCCATCAATAAACCATAGCTGACCAAAGTACTGGTTTTGCTGTACCTGGGGGAGGGGTCTGCATAGTCAAAGTCCGAAATAAGGGTTTTGCATCCGTAGAGTTTATATATAGCTATTTAAAAAAAAAAAAAAAAAAAACTGAAGTTGAAATGGGGTTTTTACATCCGTAGAGTTTTTACAACTCTGTCAGATTCTTAAGTTGAAAGAGGGGTTTTACACCCGTAGAGTTTTTTCCCGTTGAAATATGGGTTTTACATCCGTAGAATTGAAATAGGGGTTTTACATCCGTAGAGTTTTTTTAAGGGGAAGGCGAGGTTGTACCCCCCTCCCCTTTTCTTGTCCCAGTTTCCAAGTTGAAGTAGGGGTTTTATATCCCTAGACTTTATACCCACTTCTCTGCTGGGTATAAAGTCTAAGTCTGAAGTAAGGGTTTTGGTGCCCTTAAGACTTATACCAGATCCAGTCACTCGAAAAAATCCTAAGTCCAAATTGGAGGTCTTTTTGGACTTAGGATTTTTCGAGATCGTGGAACTGGTATAAAGTCAAAGTTGAATTGTGGGTTTTTATACCCAAGAGTTTATACCAGCAAGTTCACTTGTGCTGGAGTCTACTGTGTACTCTGTTCCGTGTCTTTGGGAACTAGAGTATATCATTGTATGGTTTCTTTGTATCCTTTTCTTTGTAATCTCTTACTGTATTTATCATTCCTCTTTGTAATCATACCATAATGGGCAAAGTAAAGCTGATATACAACATATTCTTTTATTATCTTTAGTGTTTTACAAGAGTTTACAATTACAATACATTTACAAAGTATACAAGTAGCAATGGCAGCAGCTGTTAGGTTACTCTGGAAGACTGTTTTATATAGCAAAGGATCTCAAAGTATATCGCAAAATTATCAAGTATTGGACTATATCGCCAATGTTTCAAGTATTATCAGAGTATATCAGTTAAAGACGAGGAAGATACCTTTAGCAATTAATATTTAGTGTAGTAGGTCCTATCTCCAACTCGCTCCCTCGCTCCTACTCGCCCCTCTACCCTCTCTCCATCAAGCTCACTCTAGAACGACAGAAAAAGAAAAAGCGCATAAAAAGGTAAAGGTGGGGAAGAGAAAGAAGCACTAAAGCACACACACACACACACCCACACACACACCCAAACACACACACACACACACCCAAACACACACACACACACACACACACACACACACACACACACACACACACCGTCCCAGCACTTTCGGCTGCGCTGAGGACAGGCAGACAGGACAGACGGAGAGGAAGACAGAAGTGGAAGGAAGTCCCCCCTTTCCCGCCTCCCCCCACCCCACCTCCCTCCCCAAACCCACCTACCTGCCACACCCAGCCTAGTATGCTGGGAACTAACCCCCCCCCCTCACACACACACACGCACGCACTCAAAAAAAAAAAAAAAAAAAAAATCACACACACACAATCACACCCTAAAGGAAAATACAAAGAAAAATACAACCTGTCACCTGTCCTGTCCGGCGCTCCGATCTCCCTGCATCCTCTCCGATCTCCCCTGGTCTCTCGGCCGTCTCGTCTCTCCCTCCCAGCCGTCTCTGCCTCGCCTGGGGAAATACAGGAACATCAAAGGTGCCTAAGGAATGCAATGCCTACCAGAGTAACGCTATACAGGTGCCGCCACAGCTGCTGCTACCCTCCCTACCACATCACCTATCAATACAAGCTACAACACACGATGCCTCCTCTGCCTCTACTTTTCCTCTTCTGGGCTTGCCATGTTCTCGGGCTGCCATCCTGTCGTCTGCTGTGGCAATCCAGTCTTTCGTAGTTGCTCTCTTGTCTGCTGGAGTTGCCATCTCTTTCGACGTTGTCATTTCGAGTTCCTTTGTTGCAGTCTCGTCTCGTGGTGGTTGCTATTTTTACTTTTCTATCTCGCTGTCTACGATTGCCATCTCGTAGTGTGTGGGTGCCATCTCGTAGTGTGTGGGTGCCATCTTAGTCTGTGGGTGCCATCTCGTAGTCTCCATCTCGTAGTCTGTGGGTGCCATCTCAGTCT
>NC_136990.1:2722274-2772274 GCF_032717465.1 Coenobita brevimanus
ACACCCTCCCCGTCCCATCGTCCTAGTGCCACTGAATGACAGAAGCACAACAGCGACCCCTACCCAGCCCAGACACTTCCCAGCTACTTTTACAACCACCAGATGGCATTGAGATTAAAGAAAACTGGTATAGGGAGAGCATCATGGACTGTAGCAATCAAAATCACTAATATTAACATCACTGCTACCTAGTTAAAGTATATTATATATTGATTACGTGCTCAGACTGGAGGTTCAAATTAAAACTGCAGCTCCAAAGTTATTCTTCACCTCATATTTTTTCTTAATTCTACAGCAGTGAAGACAAAAGCTCGCTCTATGCATCAGAGACTACTAAAGGTATTACTGTTAAATTTTAGGTCTGAATTTTATCCATGCCACCCCCTGCCTTACCTGTGCCACCCCCTGCCATACCTCTGCCACCCCCTGCCCTACCTGTACCAACCCCTGCCTTACTTGTGCCCCACACTGCCTTACCTGTGCCAACCCCTGCCTTACTTGTGCCCCACACTGCCTTACCTGTGCCACCCCCTGCCTTACCTGTGCCATCATCTGCCTTCTGTGCCACCCCCTGCCTTACCTGTACCATCCCCTGCCTTATCTGTGTCACCCCCTGCCTTACCTGTGCCACCTCCTTCCTTTCCTGTGCCATCATCTACCTTCTGTGCCACACCCTGCCTTTCCTATCCCACACCGTGCCTTAAATCTCTCTCCACTCACCAGTACATCTCATCGAGCCTTTTCTTCTCTCAATAACCATCACTTTACCATCACCTGTGTTTAAACTCAAAGCCTGACACTCATAGACATCAACAGAACTCTGCACCAATCTGCAAAGCTCTTGTTCACTGTTCAGAGGCAACACAGCATCATCCACGCACATCAGATAGGAGATGCCCTTCACCATTTACTACCAACTTTATCCCTCCATCCATGACTTTAATTTTAACCTTTTATATAATCTGCATTCAAGATTTTAACCTCTCTCATAACCTCACTCATATACAGTCTACCTACACAGTTAACATGGGGACATCACACACCACTGTCTCACTTCAATGCTTACTCAATCACTCATTTAAATATTCACCTGCTCCTACACATCCTTCAGTACGTTCGTCATATTGTACTGTTCATAAAGGCTCCAACATGCTTCCGTACGTCAACCTTGGTCACCTAATGGCGGCTCTCCACACCGCTCAATCACTGGCAGCCTCCCTATTCAGACGCTTATCCCTGAAGTCACACTCTTTGACTTTGTCCCAGGTCTTTTTTGGTCTGCCTGTCACAACCCTAGCCCTGACATTCAGACCTCATAAAAAGCCTTCATAGCATTCAACAGCCTTCCATCCACATTTTACATACACAAGACTTTTCACAATCCTCTATTTACCTTGAAGTACAGTTTCTCTAGATCCATAAATACCTTAAATAATAAAGGTGACCACTTGGGTGAACAATAAAAAAGAACCATACTATATTATACTCTCACATATTGAAGCTTTCATATTATGGAAGGTTACAGTAATTTCCCTTATCTTTTAGACTGTCCACCATGCTTAAGGAACGTACAAATATACAGTACTATTCTTTGGCACAAAATCACATGAAGAAGAGCACACTGGGAATTCAAGTTAACTTCTGAGTAAGGAATCGCTGTACATCATATTGCCTGGGAGCAGCCAAAACAGAATTCAGAATGTCCTCAGATTAAAAGGGTAACACAGAAATTGTAGTGAAGCATCTCAATATTACAAAACTAATGCCCTCTATCAGCCACTTAGATACATTTTTTCCCCTTCAATCCAGTGACAGTTTTTATCCTGTTCTTGCTATCTCCAGACAGCTATCCACCTCATGTATGCTGGGTCCTAATTGAGTAGTTTTAATAATGTAAGTACTGCACTGATATTCTATTGTATAAAATTTGTATACAGTATGCATAACACTATGGAAGACCAATATACCGGCATCAATTCTGTGTAGAAAAAGATAAATACCTAACCACATCATTAACTAGGAAAGAAAGTCAGGATGAGGAAGATAGTAACCACAACTCGGTATGTGATGGGGAAATGTCAAGTGAAAACCTATCACATACAGATTCATGGTATAAGTGTCGATTTAACGTGGGTTTTATGGTAATACAGTGGGAGTCAAGGGCCAGGTAGCTCCCTTAACTGAGGGAATAAGAGCCTAGGAGTAGAAAGAGGCTCTAAATAGTTCTCATTGCTGGAGAAGGATGGAGAGTGGATGGTGCATAGAAGTGAAGCTCTACCATAATAACACAGAGCCTCAAGGTAAAGGCATCCCATAATTCAGAGTCCCAAACTGCCTCATACTTCCACCTTCTATCTATTGCCAGACGCCTTAATCCCGTAACAGGTGGCCTCAAACAAATCATCTCCATGTCGCCCTGTCCCCCGCCATTTCGCTGCCCTGCTCTAAGCTCACGCCCCCCTCTCTCATATACCTCTCCACTCCATCCCTCCATCTCATCCTTGGCCTCCCCCTCCCTCTCCTTCCATCTCACTGTTGTTTAAAGGGGACTCTAAAGGGTTTCCGAGCACTTTCAGATGCGGGAGAATGGATGTTGGATATAAACGAGCCCATCCCATACTGATTCAGAGCGGTGAGTTTCCTGTGCACCTCTCGTTTACGCTGCTCAGGCAGACTTTGTTTGGGATCTGACATTTTCTTGGACTCTATATCATCAGAAGACTTACTAGCACACTCATTTTCACTTCCTTCTGGATTAGACACATTAGCTGCTTCTTTGGTTTCTGTGTCTGCTGTTTCTGTGCTGTCGTTTCTCTGTCTGCCACCTGCTGTTTCTTGTAAATGTGCAAAAGCCCGGCTGTCATACTGTCTGTCTAGCTTCATATCACCTTCATGCAGCAAATTCTTCATGTCCTGATAAGAAAATGTAAGCAGTGAATTAATCATCCTCATCATCATCTTCATTATCATCATTACCATCACCATCATCTTCACCATCAACATTATCATTATCATCATCATCAAGACCTCTTTTTCCTACCCAACAATAAGGGAGGAAAGGCCAGTTCATTTCGTTTTGTTTCACTTATACAGGCTTCAACATGCCTGCATTTATCAGCCTTGGACACCTAATGGCAGCTCTCCATGTTGCTCAATGTCTGGCAGCCTCCCTCCCTACCTCCGTACTCAGTCCCTTATCCTCGAGGTCACACTCTATGTCATCATCCTAGGTCTTTGTTGGTTTACCTTTTGCAACCCTACCCCCGATGTTCACACCTGTCACGCCTTTTATTATAGTTATCCAGCCTTAACTAATTCCTCTCTTCTAACCTTAATGCTGTTCTTAAGGTGTGAGATGGCCTCAGTAAGATGTGGGCTGCGAGGAGTGGTGGTGATGGTGGTAAGTTCAGTAATGTGGAGTGAGCCAAACCTTTCACTGGAATGTCCCCGCCAACTGCCATTCATCACCCCTATCACAGAACCCACCACAACAGTATCCTCATATCCTGACTCCTGTAAATGAGGAAAGCAGAGAGTAATTATCATCATCATTATTATCATCATCATTATTATCATCATCATCATCATCACAGCTATCACTGACCCCAACATTTTATCCTGATACACTGATTCCTGTAAGTGAGGAAAAGCCATCATCACCTTTGCCTCTTTGTAACTCAGTCTCTTCATCTAAATATTCATAGACAGGTATCAAAATCTGAACAAAGAAGTATGGCATATTGTATTAAGGAGTATTATTCAAGCAAAAATACAAAGGAGGCTACAAAATGCCAAGCTTACCCTCATACTCTCCCAGAATTTAAGTGTGAGTATGTTACAATGATGGTCGATGATGTGTACAAGCTGTGGAAGTCCAGTAAAAAGGCCTACTCTTAGAACCACGCCCGCCACGTCCATCTCCTGCCACACAGGGTTCAGTTCAGCACCAGATGTGAGGCAGAGTGGGGTGACAATGCGGGGATGCTTGAAAAGGAAGCTTGGGGGGATATTCTCCCACTTGCTTTGCCGTGTGGTGGTCAGTTGCTGTGAGCCCCTTCTGCAAAAGTTAAATAAAAAGTTAACTAAGCAATATTCATTTTTCTGGTTAGTGGTTCAGGCTGTCTAGAAAGCAATAAATTTCAATGCACCAGGCCAATTCTGGAACTGTCTCCCTCTGTCTGTATTTCCTACTTCTTATGATCTCCAGTCTTTCAAACACAGTGTGTCCAGCCATCTCGAAATGAACGGATCTTGAATTTGGCTCTCTTTTGTATTGTTTTTGTTCTTTTCTTGGAAGGAACAGTTTGTGGGCTCCTGGCCTTTGGTTCCTTCTTCCTTGCTTTAAAAAAAAATAAAAAAATAAACAGAAAAAGTCACATCAATCACCACTGGCAAACTCAAATGTATCACTATTGATGTAACATAGTTGAGAACCTCTGCTTGACACCATCCTCTCTCAATCTGTGTCATTACCACATCCAAGTATCACTGCCTTCGTAAGTACAAATTGGTCTTGTACAAAACCCCTGTTGCACTGAAGACAACATCCTAAGCTTGACAACTCCATACAGAATTCATGACTCCTTATAACATTTTTTCATTCAGGTGAGACAGTTGTTGTTGCCAAGGTTACTCAAAAACAACAACTGTTCTGGTGAGTGCAGCATGAACCTATCCTATCTATTTATCTATCTATTGCCAGATGCCTTAATCCCATAAGGGGTGGCCACAAACAAATCACCTCCGTGTCGCCCTGTCCCCCCCCATTTCGCTGCCCTGCTCCCAGCTCACGCCCTCCTCTCTCATCTCTCCACCAGAGAAAAAAAGTCACTTGTACTTATTTTCATCCCTGACATGCGGTAATATAAAGTACAGTATGAGATGGAGGGATGGAGTGGAGAAGTATATGAGAGAGGGTAGTGTGAATTGGGAGCAGGACAGTGAAATGGAGGGGGACAGGGTGACGTGGAGGCTGTTTGTTTGTGGCCAACCAGTATGAGGGATTAAGGCAATAGATAGATAGATAGATGTTTTTATCCCCACCTGTATTCTGAGGCCAAAAGGTACTGCACAGAGAAGAAGGATCCCTCAGTGAGTGCCTCTATGAGATCTTCAGTTGGTCTCCATATGGCTATAATGGCATCGGTTCCCTCACTGTCAACAGCACGCACCTGTAGAAAGAAAATACATACAATAAGCTCTTAAAATCCACTTACTACATCAGTCTGGTTAGTAAAATTCCAGATATAACTTCTATTGTATAAAGAAAAAGTTATGATGCTTTAGAACTCTCTCTCAATAACATACACCTAATGAAAGAAAATACATCCAGCAAGCTCTTAAAATCCAATTACCACATCATTCTGGTTAGTAAAATTCCAAATATAGGTTCTATTGTATAAGGAAAAAGTTATGATGCTTTAGAACTATCTCTAGCCCAGGACCATGGGCTTGTTGGGTACAGAAACTCCCTAGCACCTCTTCCTTTGCGATTTAATTTTGGATATGGCTGGTTAATATCCTTTTGCATGTTACCTATGTAGAGTACGGCAATATTAGAATGATTTGTGTAATACACAGATGAACAGTAAGGTATAGCAGGCAAAATAAGCTGCTTGGGAAAAGGCATTAGGGAGCTTTCTGAACTGTCAAGTATACAGACACTAAAATACATGCCTTACAAAGAGGATGGAGAGCGAGAGACTGATGAGGAGAGTGTATGTGAATAAGGTGGAGGGGGGGAGAGGGAAGGGGAGGACAAGGATGAGATGGAGGGATGGAGTGGAGAGGTATATAAGAGAGGGGGGTGTGACCTGGGAGTAGGGCAATGAAATGGCCTTGGACAAGGTGACATGGAGGCGATTTGTTTGTGGCCACCCCTTATGGGATTAAGGCATCTGGTAATAGATAGATAGTGTAATACCTTAAGCAGCGGTGCTGGCTCATACAGTGTGGTCTTCTTGCGGAGTCTGTGCTGCACCTCTGTATTGACTCTGCGCCTTCTTTCCTCAGCCTGTCGCTGCTGCCACATGTGCGCCAGCTGTATCTGCTCTGATGTTAGCAGACCCTGACATGGTATATGCACAGAAGAGGTTAACAAATCAAATCACTACTATACACATCAAATCACTACGATCATACTGATTTACAATGCATTACAACATCCTATAGTGTGTTGCTTTATTGAACACAATTTACTCTTGAATATCGCTGACTCACACCATTTAAGAGACCCTTTTCTCATGTAATGTACTGTACTGTAATCCAACATATCTCCAAACACTCTAATATAGCAAAAGCTTTCTTCTATCACATCATTATCACCATCATCATCCCCATCCATGCCTTTGCTGCCCCAAGGTGGATTTATGGGATTGGGTTTTTTCCCCCAATTATTCTGATATAAGGACTGGTTACACTGTATTATGGTGCTGGAGAACTTCACACAGCGGTGCCAACACAACAGGCAGTTTTTATACAAACTTCCCTTAACCCCCTCCCTGTCCTCCCATATGGATGAAGGTAGACTGCAAAAGATCAACTTCAGCCTGCAGTCCACTGGGTCCACATTCAAATAAGCATGAGGCAACTATAACAACCATATTATGATGATATAGATGATGATACCTCCAATTCTGCTGGATCCATAGTGTTTTCCATGAGGCGTGCTATGTCCTGTCCCAAGGTGAGGTTGCGTATCTCATCCTTTGTCATGGATACTTTCTCTTTCTTCTCAGTCTTTTTTCCTTCTTCACTAATTTCCCGTTCAACTTCTGCAACGATCTGAAAGCGAAGTGTAGGTAAGTCAATTATTATGTTACAGTATCTCTATATGATGAGGGGGAGTGAGTTGGGGGAACGCAGTCAAATGGTGGGGTGACAGAGCGACTTGGAGGCGTTTTGTCTGCAGCCACCCTTTGCGGGATTAGGGCATCTGGCTATGGATAGATAGATAGACGGACATATGGTCAGTAGATAAAAGAGTTTGTGAAGACAGGGGATATGAAACTAAACATTCCAGTGCACTGTTTGGCTGAGAGAGAAAGTAAACACTATTATAATATTCTATCTCCAGGGTATACACAATGAAATATACTTAGTTACAGTTATGATTTTTTTAGACGATGAACAGGGGAAGGAAAAACCAATTAAGCAGAAAATAATAATAATTCCATACACCAGATTACAAGTGTTTTCCACTCATAAAATATAATGTGGATGGCTACAAATATTTATCCCACAAAAGTACAGCTTTCTGAAACACTCTACATTAAAATTTTTCCCTATTTCAGTTAGTTAATTAGTGGGTTAATAAGTATGGACTGGTAATCCTGTCTTCAAATATTCAGTTATAAAATACCTGATCCACTGATGTCTCCTTTTGCATGTGTGTGTCTCTGTATTTCCTGATACAGCCTTCCCCTCTCCTGAACAATGCTCTGCCCTTCACATCTATCTATCTATCTATTGCCAGATGCCATAATCCCGTAAGGGGTGGCCATTTGACTTTGAGTTATTACTTTTACAGGGAGGAGCACTAACCCTCCACCAACCCACTTGTTGACACGTAGGGAGCTCGTATGGTTTGGTTATATGGTTACCACCCAGCGTTGTAAATGGTTTCTTGGCTTGCAGGAAACCATTAGGCTTGTCACTCAATGTAAAGCCACCTGTAAATGAAAGAAAAGCAATAAGAAGTGACAGGAAAGATGGAAGAACCTTCACATCTGGTTACACATAAATACAGTAGAACCTCTCTCATTCGGACTATATGGGGGGAAGGGTTGTCCGAATTAGCAGATTGTCCGGACCATCAGGGCAGTCTCCAGTTCATACCAAAAACTATCTACATATGGTATGTTTGTTAATTATTAACATATGTGGCATATGTCAACGCTACGTAACTGCAAAAGATGAAAGGATACTAAAATAACCAAACTAATCATGTAAGATAGTTTTGTATTGCATAATTTACGGCTAAGGCTATGACAAGAAACTAGCCTACATTTTAAATTGTAGTAAGTGACTAAGGCCCGTGTAGGTAAAAAAATAAATAAATTAATTAACTGTAATATTTGGAATAAAAATAAAACTTATGTAGGCAAAAAAGTACATTGTCATCTTTGGCATATTGATAACGCCCATATGGGCAAGAAGCTAATGTTTGTTGTACCTCTCAACTCCATCCCTCCACCCCAGTACATTTAAGTACAAAAAATAACCTACAGTAATCACCTAAACACTGTCTTAGAATATTCTTTCTCCATTTTTGTGTCCAAACAATGCTTACCTTTAAACACTATCTATCTATCTATTGCAGAAGCTACACTTGCATTAAGGGACATGGTAAGGAGGATTAACTTTAGGAATACAGCATAAAAATATAAATGGTTGGTGAACTAGTTGATGGAACGAATGCTAGCGTGTGTTTAAACAGGCGCCCATGTTGTGACCTAGCGTGATCTGAGACTAAACGAATGACTATCCCTCTTCCCCCTCCACCTCACTGAAAATGACTTTAGAATTACTTTCAACATATTTTTGGAGATTATTATTTTCAAATTTTGTCCGAATTAACAGAAGTCCGGATCAAAGGGGTCCGGACCAAAGAGGTTCTACTGTATACAGATTCAATACATCATATAGAATTTCCTCTTTAAACATCCAAAAACTATAACAAAACCTGATTCACTGTTGTCTCTTTTTGCCTCTATGTCTCCCTCAACTTCCTGATGTGGGCCTTCTCCCCTCTAAACACTGCCCTGCCTTCCATACACTAATACATAAGACGACGAACTCTGGCCAGATACCACATACTTTCAGCCTCCTTACCCAGGCCAACCTGATTCACTGTTGTCTTCTATTGTCTGTGTCTCTCCCTCAACTTCCTAATGTGGGTTTTCTTCCCTCTGAACAATCCATCTATCTATCTATCTATAGCTCAATGCCCTAGTCCCACAAAGGGTGGCCGCAGACAAAACGCCTCCAAGTTGCTCTGTCACCCACCATTTGACTGCCCTCCCCCCAACTCACACCCTAATATACCTCTCAACTCCATCCCTCCACCCCATCCTCGGTCTCCCCCTTCCTCTCCCTCCCTCCACTTCACCTACATACACCGTCTTAGTCAGTCTTTCTTTCTCCATTCTCTCCACATGTCCAAAATGAACACAATTATACTAAATGGAATGCAACTAACCTGATTTGCTGTTGTCTCCTTTAGCTTCTCTGTCTCCCTCAGTTTCCTCATGTGGGCCTTCTCTCCTCTAAACACTGCCCTGCCCTCCATGCGTTCAAAGTACACCAGTGGATAAACCCTGGCCAGACATACTTCCACCTTGCCCACCAACCCTCCATCGCCCTGTACTGCTGCAAGATGTGTGGGGAGAGAGCCCGTCTGTGGCAGCAGACCAAGCCGCACCCACCACCGAGCTCTTCGACATAGGTTGGTGTGCACGCGGAGCCGCAATGTACTGGGGGCCTGATGAAGCAAGAAAGACTTTGTTATTGTTGATTTCTACTCATCTTAACTGTCAGGACCAACTTCCCTAGCCCCAGGCTCCTACGCTCCTCATGGGCAACGTAGGATTGGATGATGTATGGATGATTTGTACTGTATATATATAACAATAATTTATATGGTGGGGTGATACAATATTAATTCAACGATATGGTAGTGTAAGGCAACGTTCCAGCAGTATTACCTCTAAAGGATGGCAAGGGTGATGTGATCCAGTCAGCTCTGCCCCATGAATCACCAACTTGGTACCCACAACCACTTTGCCCAGCTCCACCTGTCTTCTCATCGCTCCATCACATATACAACCTGTCCAGCAGCACAAAGAAAATTCATTACCTACTGCTTTTTCAACAGCCCTTTAGATCTCACTCTACGTTTCATCATAAGTAATGTTATGACAGCCTTCGCAACTCATATTATGTAATCTAGTGACAAATTATGTGTGTAGTATTTAAGCATTGAACATTACAGTTGGTTCACATTATAAGTGAACAATTTTGAAGTTTACTTTTGCCATGAAGTCCACAGCAAGTAAATGAGTAGAAAGTCACTGTTCACTTAAGTTACACTGCTACCTGTGATGCTAATTTGCCAGTCTCCTAATATGCAGAAACACTTGTATGAAAAATGTCAATATTGTAGCATACCCCTAACTTACACTGAGAACCTACTGTGTATAACTTGCTACAGTGAATGGTTTATAACATACCAATGCTGTACCATCCATCTGTTAACTCCAGCATAATGTTATCTCCACGAACAGCTGACAAACCCTCCACTTTAAACTCAGGCTGCAAGAGGAGAATTATAACTGTACAATCAATGGCAAAAATTCATCATTCCACTGAGACTACTTCACATTTAAAGCATATCCATAACATTTTTTTTCTTTTTCTTTTTTTTAATGCAAGGAAGAAGGATGAGATGAAGGGATGGAGTGGAGAGGTATATGAGAGAGGGGGCGTGTCCACTTCACCTACATACACGATCTTAGTCAGTCTTTCATTCTCCATTCTCTCCACATGTCCAAATAAAGAATTCTAGGTCAAACTTGTCTCTCTCTCTCTCTCTCATCCAACATTTCTACTTGTCACTATGAACTATCTACACTTGCTCTTGTATTATCTCACCATGATTGCAGCCACACACAGCACCATTGTCTTCTGTGGGGCATCATCTTGTTCAGTGACTTTCCGCAGAATTGGTCGCTGGGCTCGGTCTATTTCACGATCGTACCGATACTTCAAACGCGCCACCACATTATCCAGAGTCAGGAAAGGCCTATAAAAAACAATAAATATCATCATCATCATCATCATCATCACCACTAGCATCATCATCAGCACCAGCACCACTTGCATCACCATCATCATCATCATCACTAGCATCATCATCACCACCACCACTAGCATCATCATCACCACCACCACTAGCATCATCATCACCACCACCACTAGCATCATCATCATCATCATCATCATCATCACCACTAGCATCATCATCACCATCACCACTGGCATCATCATCATCACCACTAGCATAATCATCATCACTGTCATCCTGAGTTTTTTTCCCACTAACGGAAGAGGTGAGAAAGGATTCAAACAACAAGGAAAGATGTGGTATGAAAATGGGAGAATATTTAACAGCATGACCAGCAAAATGAGTCAAACAGTCAGTCACACACATGGAAAAATTAATACTGTTATATAAAGCACACTTCTATATCTTCTGAAACAAAACACGGTCAATATAAGTATCTGTGTAAGTGCCTTGGATATAGCAGACACTCGTTATTTGTGAATCCAATGTCAAGACCATTCTGCTTTACACATGATTCAAATTTATACACACTTACTTGTGGATGAGGTTCCTTTCAAGAGCCGCCAACTGCCAGATAATCCACTTGTACTGATTGCGAACCCACAATGGATGAAGGAGTTGAGGGTGGACTCCTTGAGAGGCAAGAAACCCCCTCTCCACCTCCTCCACTCCGACGCAGCCATCAATGTCCGGAACAATGCTGCAACCATCACTACACTCCACCACCTCACACCTGAAAACATACAACACTGCATTATATTCACACAACACATACTATCTATCTATTGCTAGACGCCTTAATCCTGTAAGGGGTGGCCACAAACAAATCGCCTCCATGTTGCCCTGTCCCCCACCATTTCGTTGCCCTGCTCCAAGCTCACCCCCCCCTGTCTCATATACCTCTCCACTCCATCCCTCCATCTCATCCTTAGCCTCCCGCTCCCTCTCCCCTCCTCCACCTCGCTCACATACACTCTCCTCATCAGTCTCTCACCCTCCATCCTCTCCACATGGCCAAACAACACATACCACAACATTATAGTCCACTCCAACACACCCATTGGCATCTGGCACAATACTGCAGCCATCACAACACTCCACCACCTTACTTCTGAAAACACACAGTGCAAATATTACACTCATACAACGCACATCACAACACAACAGTCCACTCCAATGCAACCATCAATGACCAAAACAATGCTACAACTGTTACTGTACTCCATCTTAACCCCGATACCATACAACACACTATTACATTCGTACAACCACACTATAGTACACTCCATCTCTATCAATGTCAGCTAATTACATAACTTCCAACAGCTGCTGTAAACTGTTGGGAAAAATGAAATCTCAGATGTCTAATATGATTTGTAACAATGTTGGAACCTAATTACTGTACCTTAGGTCATCTACTGAGAATTTGTACTGCATGGCATTGCCTGGGTGGATATTATGAACATCCTTTTGCACCTCTTGACATGCCTTTTAGTGGAAAGAAATATTTTACCATTAATACCAACAACAAATCTTCAAATTCATAAAGAAGAAACACTTATAATCAATAAATATTTTTTTCCATAACAGCATTTCATCAATTTTCAGAGAGTGATAGTAAGGGAATATGTACAATCAATAACAACATAATGTAAGGGTTAACTAATGTATATACCATACTTCTCCTCCTCCTCCTCCTCCTTCTTCCTCTCCTTCTTCTCCTCCTCCTCCTCCTTCTCCTCATCATCTCTATATTACCTTTGGTCGGCCAAGTGACGTTAGCTTCAATCGGTTGCCCTTATTCTCCTGCCTAATCTTATACAAACTTCCCTCCACCGGCTGTACTGACTGCTTCTGCTTCTGTTTGTATTGTGTGATCTTGGTTTGTTTCACTCGTATCAGTTCCCTTGCTGCCTCGACTTCACTCACTGGCGGCAAGACAAATACAGTAAGTCCTTCAGTGCAATTCTTGTTGGTTAAGGAGACTCCCTAATACCTCTCCCTAGGTGATTTATTTTACTTAGTACTCCTTACTGTCCTCTTCTGTTACATAAATCCTTCCAGTATCACCATACTCTGCATAAATAACCTCTATCTATTTATCTACAACCCGATGCCCTGATAAATAACATACAAATGGATATTAACCAGCCATATTCAGAAATAAATCGCTAAGGAAGAGGTATTAGTGAACTTCCCTACCCAATGAAAATACAGACTTTGTTACACATTGCCTTTCTTTTGCAGTATTTTTTGGTACAAAGTCCATAGCAAATTACAGAAAAATTGTGTACTAAACTTTCAATACTATCTATGGATCTGCTGCCATTATTCTTCCATATTACAGCATTAGTTGTATGGAGAATTTTGACATTTTTGAACACGTTATTGACTTATAGTTATAATAAGAAGTTGGAGTAATCTTTATGCATTCAACATCTATAATTTTAGTATCTATCTATCTATCTATTGCCCGACGCCCTAATCCCGCAAAAGCTGGCCGCAGACAAAATGCCTCCAAGTCGCTCTGTCACCTACCATTTGACTGCCCTCCCCCCAACTCACTCCCCCCTCCCTTTTTAATATCCCCCCCCCCTCTTTAATAGTCAATCTTCTCTGTGCTGCATTATTCCAACACATTCACACTTTGGTAGTGCATAATAAGCCGCTATGTATCAAATTATCAAGCCTTTACTGAATTCTGACCCAAAATAGAATAAATACATTAATACATCCATGGTATACAGTAACTACCATATAAGGAACTGTTAATGCATAATGGAAATGATATCTTAAAATGTAACTGCAATGGCAATCTATTTATCTATCTATTACCAGACACCTTAATCCCATAAGGGGTTGCCACAAACAAATCACCTCCATGTTGCCCTGTCCCCCTCCATTTCACTGCCCTGATCCCAGCTCACACACACCCTCTCTCATATACCTCTCCACTCCATCCCTCCATCTCATCCTCAGCCTCCCCCTCCACCTCACTCACATACACTCTCCTCATCAGTCTCTCACCCTGGTAACAGTGTACAAGAATATCCATACCTTCCTTAGAGCAGGCAGTTTCTGTATCTGTCCTCTGCTTCTTTGACACAGTGGTAGAGTCTGTCACTTCATCTGTCTGTGAATCAGTAGGGTCTCGCTGCCTCTTTCTCTGACTAGCTCCACTTCCAGCTGTCATCACTTGGTCCCAGGGGTCGTCATTTAAGAAAGCTTCAGTTATTTCAGAGATGTCCGAGATTTCCTGAGTAGAGGCGTGGATAGCTCGACCCCGACCAGTGTTTCTACTCTGACTCCCAAAGTAACGGCTTAACTTCGGTGATACGGCCTGAGATCTTGACAATACTGGGCTACAATCCTGTTCTGGTGACTCTGGTGACTGGGGGCTGGATTCCACGTCATTACCCACTTTAATAACAGGAAGGCTTCTACTAATCGGCTCCTGATTGCATGGTTTACTTCTCGGATAATCTAATGATGAACTAAATCTCTCTTTAGGGAGTGTAGATAGACCAAAATGACCCAGGGTTTGTGGATCAAATGTAAAAACTTTTTCTTTTATCACCTGTGAGCCAAGAATAGGTGATGGACTTCTCGACTCATCCTGACTGTTCTCAGCAACTGGACTCCTTGGCTCAACAAAAGTATTCTCAACGGGGTAATCGGCTGGACAATTATTACTGTCTACTGCCTGGGTGTCTATGTCTGTGCTTTTATTTTCACCCTTTACAGTCTTTTCCTTCACACCAGATCTTTTGTTTTCAGTATGAGGACCATTTTCATCAGGATCTTCTTCAAACATCTTCCTTGCTTGATCCAGGGCTTCCTTTGATATACTTACTTTCCTTCCTCTTCCTGATATAAAGCCACCAAAACTAGAAACACCGGAACCACTATTCTTACTCAAATCTCTACCAATCTCCTTACTCTCTTCTATGTTAATCTCCTTGTTAGATTTCAATTCACTTTCAATAATTCTTTTTTCCATACTGTCTTCTTTCGCTGTGTTTTTTAAGTTCTCTGCTACTAACTTTGACTCGCTATTCAGTGGTGCTGGCGATTTATTTTCTGTCTTACTTACTTGATTGATTTCCATAGAATTCTGGGTCTGGGATCTTTTCACTTGCCCATCAACAGAATTACTAAACATTCCTACCAAATTAGATTCCACAGAACCCAACTTTCCACACATATTTAAACCCTTATCTATACAGGAGGGGTTATGGGCTTTTAATATAGGTCTTTCTGTACTGGGATGGGCTTCTGGTATACCCTGACCATCGATATCCTCAAACAATGCCTTGGCCTTCATGAGCGAGGCTTCTTTCAGCACCACCTTTCCACCAGCTGCTGTTGAAAAGCCTTTAAATTTTGAGGGAGACAATGTGGGTCCATCTACCTCCTTGCCAGCCTCACCAGAAGTGTCTACCTGCTCTGTTTTACTTGAAGATCTATGGCTGGTAGAAGGCAATGTGTCTGGATTATGATTATCGCCTATTTTACTCCCTGCATATCTTCCCATTTGATCTGTCTCTTCACCTCCAGATTCATGAAATATTTTACCGGTCCTTTCTAATCTTGTTTCCTCACCATAATCAACTGAAGCTTTAGGTGCATTTGAAGATTGGTTTGTATTATTCAGAGTTTCATGCATTGTATTAAATTCTTCATCTTCTTCATAATATGACTCCATGAAGTCCTCTTCTGTTAAATCCTCACTTAGCAAATTCCTGGATTTCATGAGGGTATCTTCATGAATTTTGATTTTTTTACCAAGAGCCGTAGAAAAGCATGGAAATTCTCCCACAGACGTCACATCACCTGAACTACCCATCATCGTTTTCTCAGTTACCTCTTCACTGATAGGCCGTTTTCTCTCTTCTGTGGTTATATTTCTTGGTGGAGCTTGAACAGATATATTTCCTGAGTTGTCACGTTGTACCTCCACTGTAGCTAAGTCTTTGTTGTCAGTTGTTACTTTATTCTCCCCTTCTTTCCTTTTAGATTCAGCATCAGACACTGCTGGCATTCTTACAGGAGATTTAGAATGAACTGGACTTAAATCCCTCTCCGTCTCTTTCCCTTTTTCAATCTCCCTCTCTTTCCTTTTAGTTCTGGAATAGACTGGGCTTATTATACTCTCCTTCTTATTCAATATCTGTCCCTGGGTATCTCTCTCTCCTGACAAAACTGGGGAACTTCCAGTATGAGAAGTAGCTTGGCACTCCTTCCATAAATCCTGGGCTCTTGCTAAAGCCTCTTCGCGGATAATGACTTTCGATCCTGCAGCAGTACTGAAGCCTTGGAAAGTATCAGTTTTACTCACTGTTAAATCACCTCTCATATTTAAACTTGTTCTTGAATTCAAGGATGTAGCTGTCTGTTTGGGATTTCTAACACTATCTAGTCTTGTAGTTTCCTTTGCTGTAGATGCTGCCTCTGTTTCTTCCTTCCACAGTCTCTGAGCTCTTTGTAATGAAGATTCTTTCACTTTAACTGTAGCGCCTCGGCCTGTTCTGAAGCCTTGGAACACAGGCACACCGGCATCACAAAAGCTCTCTGATTTTTCCGTAAATTCTGTACCTGCAAATATGGATGGTGATGGGGATTTTGTCCGAGAACTAACCACATTTTCTTCACTTGCTGTTTTACTTGATACTGGTACCTTTAGAGGGTTTAGAACTTGGTCTAAAGTTGATCTACTGACTGTCGAGTGAGGACTTTCTACAGCTGCTCTGTTCTGCTCTGACTCTGTTAACACAGGACTAAATACATTACTCAATCTGTCATCCTTCGGGGTTTCAGTATTACATTTTTCATCTGACTGATGTACTGCATCCACTTCCATTCTTGCCAGGAAGGTACTTTCTTCATCAAGCGGGTCTTCTAAAAGCTTCTTGGCATGCTTCAAGGATTCATCACTTACTCTCATCTTCTTCCCTGTCCCCGTACAAAAGCCAATGAAACCTGATTCCTGATTGTCCATTTTCCCTACGTCATTATTTTCTTCATCAACTGGTTCTTCCAAAAGCTTCCTAGCATTCCTTAATGCCTCATCGCTTACCCTCACTTTCTTTCCAGTGCCTGTGTGGAAACTAAAGAAGCCTGATTCTTCCACAACACCTGTTTTGCATAGGTCATCATCGGCTACTGCCTCCCTTGAATTTACGTCACTCTTATCGGCTGTATCAATCTGACTTGGCACTGTACTATGAGGATTCTGTGCTTTTATTCCATCTTTTCTGATCTCCAATGTACCTGTGTTAGCTCCCTCCACTGCATTAATAGTTGTATCTAACACCGAAAAATCCATGTCACTGAAGCTGTCATTCATCCACTGACTGTAACTCTGCTTCTGTGACTGACTTATGGGCAATTTCCTTGTTTCATTTACTGGCTGAAGAGCAGGGGAGTCTACTTTAGGATCATCTGGATTTTGTTCTGGTACAACTTGAAGATCATGTACGACAGTCACGCCCTCCTTTTTACTCCTCTCATTTCCATTCTCTTCTCTATTCTGTGTCCTGAGACCGATATCTGAGCCCTCCTTTATGCTCTTCTCGTCTCCAGTCTCTTGTCGATTATGTACCAGTAGACTAGTATTTTGAAGTGATTTATGATTAGCACTATTCTCACTTAAATTCATGGCTATAACATCCTCAGATCCTTGTGTTTTTAGGCTCTCTTTTTTGTTCTCATGAGGTTCAGCACAAATTTTATCCCTCTGAGTTGCAAGAGGTACTTTGTGATTATCTTTTTCAATGATTACGGAAAATGATGCACCTTCAGCTCTGATGCTCCCTAAAAATTCTCGACCATTCTTCACATTGGCGAGAGGGAGAAAGCCGTCATGTTTGTTCACTGTATCTATAAAAGTAGCTCCAGTATTTCTCTCTGTCTCTCCTCTGACTGGTGGATCAACTGTATCTGATATTGTTTCCTTATCATGATTTTCTCTATCAATATCAGCAGCTTCCTTCATCTGATGTTCTTTGTTAGTATCATCTCCATGAAGTCTCTCAGTGTACTTAATATTCAGTTTCTCATATGTCTTTCCCGATGAAAAAGGGTACAGAAATTTACTGGAGTTCCTTTTCTTTTTCCGCAGACTGAGTTTCTGTAGGATGTTTGCTGGCTGTTCTTGTTGGGAATCTGGGCTAAATTTTCCTCTCATAACTTCACTAGAACCATCTTTCTGTCCTTCTGGGGATTTGGAACTGGTGTCTTTGGGTGATGTGGCCGTGTCTTTCTCTCCTCTTTGGATTTTAGTTGTGTCTTCCTCTCTTCCTTGGATCTGAGTACTGGTCTCTGCTGATGAACCAGTCCCCATTTCTAGCTTCAACACAGATGGTCTGGTGCTGTCTACTCCAGTGAATAAGGAACTTTGGTTTTTGCCACACTGACATGAGTTTTTCTTGATGTCCTTTATTTCACGTCTGTTCTCAGCCAGGTGAGAGTGAATCGTTTCTGGTAACGGTTCTCTCTTAAGTGGGATAATTTGAAGAGAATCATTATCTGAGTTCTGATCTGCCATAGAATCACAATCACTGACCTGGTTACATTTGCACTTACTG
Organism: Coenobita brevimanus; assembly: GCF_032717465.1. NCBI lineage: Eukaryota > Metazoa > Arthropoda > Malacostraca > Decapoda > Coenobitidae > Coenobita > Coenobita brevimanus. The sequence continues at coordinate 2,740,704 of NC_136990.1, forward strand.
TCAGGGTCGTTGTTTGTTATTTTTTTGAAGTTCAGAACCTCAAAATCTGATGAGACAGTAATGCTTGTACAGTAATCAAGGCTGTCTATGGTTACTGAATCTTTGTTGATGTCGTGAACGGGTGGAATATTAGAGAAACTCCTCTTTATATTGTCTTGAATGGACAGGGCATTATTTTCCCTTAGATTGTCATCAATGGATTTGACATTACAAGTACTTTTCCCTAGATTGTCTTGAAAGGACTGGGAACTTATGGTACTTTCCTCTAGATTGTCTTGAAGGGGTTGGACATTACAGGTTATTTCCCCTTCATCTTCTTGAATGGACTTAACCATATGTACAGGGGAACAAACTATGTCTAGAGGATCTTCAATTAATAAAACACCTTTTCTACTTTCATCTACTGTGGATTCTGTTTTTCCTGAATTTCTACTTGCATGTTCACCTTCACCTTCCTCTGCTGCTCCAGTACCCCATGTCTTGTTGGGAGAGTCCAGGGATTTATTGCGAAAAGCCAAATGTCTAACACACAGCGATGATTTTACCAACGTGGAAACTGGTGTGCTTGTGCTGGCTGGTGGAACAGACCCTCGGAAATCAGGGGAGCCGAATCTGCTTCCCAGATTAATACTCTCTAATTTCTCTAGCCTTATCTGCTCCTCTGCATCACCAGAAACAGACCTACTAATCTTGTCAGAGTTGGTTAGTTCAACAGAATGGCATGTATTACTCTCAGTGTCTGCAGCCTGGCTTTTCATTTTCTTCCTTAAGCTAAAATTCTCCACACACTCCTTTCTTGCATCATCAGTACCCATTCTGAATCCCTGAGTATCATCTTCTATAATCTCCCTCATATTAATGTTTTCTGTTGAGCCCCTTCTTGCACCATCAGTACCCATTCTGAATTTCTGTGTATCATCCTCCATAGTTTTCCTGAGATTAATGGTTTCTGTCGAGTCCTTTCTTGCATCATCAGTATTCATTCTGAATCTCTGTGTATCATCTTCCACAATCTCCTTGAAATCAATGCATTCAACTGAGCCCTTTCTTGCAGCATCAGTACTCACTCCTAATCCTTGTGTATCATCGTCCACAATCTCCCTCAAATCAAAATTTTCCATTGAGTCCTTTCTTGCACCACCAGAATTTGCTCTGAATCCCTGTGTATCACTCTGCAGACATGCCACCTCACTGATCCCATCTACATATGGTTCCCTCTCTGGTGATGTGGTGGCCATCCTCTTGCTGAAGCCAAGGACTGGGGTATGACAGCTAATTATTCCCAGGCCGGGGCTGTGTTGATTGCTGCCAGGAGAGGAGATGCCAACACGTGGGGTGCATGGGGTGAAAAGAGGTCGAGCTAGTACCTGTAAAATCATATTATTTTTTTGGAAGATGGACAGAGGAAGGAGGCTCTCTGAAACATTTGTCATGACTAGGCTAAGTGTTTTTGGATAGGGGAATCTGGAGGACACTTAACCCAGCCAAAGGCCCCGGCTATATGGTTAGTACCCAGCACAGTAAACGGTTTCCTGGGTACAGGAAACTATTTGGCTTGCCACTCAGTGTAGAGACCATACAGCATCCCTACACTGAGTGAGTGGATGATGGGCGCCCCCATCTACCACAACAGAGGAAGAACATGCAAAACTAAATAAAAAGAAAATTCCACACATCAGACAGCAGGTGTCCTCCAATCAAAAAAATCTGAAACAGTTGTATTTGATGCTGTAATCTTAGTCTAAAGTACTCTACTAATGTTTTCAATTCAACAAAGTATTTTTTATTGTTTTCTGGTTATCAAACAGTTAATTTGATGGAGTTTAGAAGAGACCTACAGATGTGGTAATGGATGATATTCATAGCTGTGTGGAAAAAATTCAAGCAATGTTAGCTACTCTGATGTCAGTGGATTCCTTGTCTCTGTCTGTCTCTCTCATATTTACAGCTTCCTTTGGTAATATATGGTTCATAGACTCCAGTATCCTATTCAGGTATGGCAACAATTCAATGATCAAAACATTATATACTGAAGCAACAACAAAAATTAAGGTGTTAAGTATATACAGTCTGGGAACACAAAACACTACAGTGGGTGCATCTCGACTGTCGTGTGGTGAGAGTCTGATAATGATGATGATGTGATAACACTGATGACAATGATGATGCTGATGACTTACAGTGCGGCGTAGTTCTTGTTTCGGGTGCAGTGTAAGTCTCTCAATGGTGCTGTGGTGGGGGGCGGGTGGCATTCCAGCCGTAGGTGTGGCCAGTGCACTACTCCATGATGTTGCCGAGTCATTAAGGTTGCTCCCTAGGCTGGCTGCAACTTCTCGGGTTGTGTTAACAGCACTGGAACAAAAGATTTGATTATATGTCGATGTTCATAACAACCTGCAACCTCCAAAATGCAAACAACTGATTTTCAAAAGCCTTCCATGCATCTACACAATGATTTATTTTACCAATTTTTATGTGGCACACACACACACACACACACACACACACACACACACACACACACACACACACACACAAATATCAAGTCCTACAAAGACAAACCATCTTGGGAGGATAAGAATTATTGGATAGAATATCTCACTCTACAGGTCTTTACCACGTTATATCAATACCACTAAATGATGGAATCCCTCATCACCTCTGTACTGACATGGATGAAATAATGTACCGTATAATTATTATGATGAATCAGGACTTTATGCAAACCAAAAGCCATGCACCCCAACCCACCCTCCCTCCCATCCAAATCCCCCCTCCCCCACACACAAATAGGTAAATTTTTAGAAGTAACCAACATTTTCGTTTATTATTATTTTTATGGTTTCCAATGCAAAATACCGTGTTTTAATTAGTTTTGACCTTCATTTTTGGGGGAAAATCCCCCTTTTGTAATTCTGAGTAAGATTTCAAAAAGTGGGTTTATCCCCCCAAATCAAGATCAAAATTAATTGAAAACACACTAATCTGCATTAAACTAACCCAAACTAACCTAACCTAACCTAACCTGACCTAACCTAACCTAACCTAGGGCCTGACCGAGTCCAAATGCCTGCACCAGCCAGTATTGCGCGACATTCATCCGCTACTGAGAGATAACCTAACCTAAGCCACTACATGACGACCCCTACAAAATTAGCTCCCCCAACTCAAACTGGGTTCAAAAGGTAAGTCTTGGTTAGAATAGTTCAGGGACGTAATATAATGAAAATCGGTAACGTTGGTTACTTCTAAAGTTATACCCACAAATACGGTATCAAGTCTTACAAAGACAAACCTTCTTCCAGGTGAAAGTACAGCACTTGTTGGCAGGGTTGGAGAGTAAAGCAATGAGTCTCTAGATTCTTCCAACACCCTACTACCATCTGTAAATATAAAATGAGAGTAATATTATCAGCAGGTTTTGGGAACATGAAGTAATCTACCCTACTATAACTGGTCATGCAAAATTTCTGCAGCAGTATACTTAACAACTGACTCCACCTAGTTAGCAGTGAAGTAATACACAGCTAATATCATAATTCATGTATGGTAAGCAGGAAGTTCTACCATCCACTCACCTGATGTAGGGCTATGATACTTTCAGGTGGCTACACTGAATGACAAACAAAATGGTTTCTTGTAGCCCAGGAAGCCAATTACAAGACTAAATTGGTTGGTAAATACATAATCAAATAAACACTTTAGTGGGTTCATGCACTCCAATCAGATATGACCCAATGAAGTAAGTCACTGGACTGTAGTTGTTAAAATCTTCTGATGCTTCCGTATAAAGGAAATTAATGTGAGCAAAGCATCCACTACCCACCTTCTGGCAATACTAGAGTTGGCGATGGAAAGCTTCTGTTAAAATATAAGGAAAATGGAGACTTTGGCTCTTGCTGTGGTGTGTCGACAGTTGTGCTGATGGTTGGGTACTGTATCTTCTCCTCCTCTGATGTCTTCTCACATTTCTTCACCTGCTCCACGATCATCTCTTCTTCCTCTCTTGCAATCCCGGTCACACTATCTGTCCTCGTGTTTGGAGACTGCATCGTTTCCTCCACTGCTTTCTCATATTTCCTTCCTTCCTGCACAATAATCTCATCTTCTATTCCCTCAGTCTCAGTCACATCATCCACTCTTGTGTCTGGGGACTGAATGTTTTCCTCCAGTGCTTTCTCATATTTCCTTCCCTCCTCCTCAATAATCTCATCTTCTATTCTCTCAGTTTCAGTCCCATCACCCATGCTTGAGTCTGGATATCTTAAGCTTTCCTCTACTGTTGTCTTACTTTTCTTGCGCTCCTCCTCAATAAACTCATCTTCTATTCCCTCAATTTCAGTTACATCATCTGTTCTTGTGTCTGGATTTTGTAAGTTTTTCTCCATTGTTGTCTTACTTTCCTTGTTCTCCTTTACCATAATCTCATCTTCCCTTCTCTCAGTCTCAGTAATGCCATCTGCTGTCTCACTTTCCTTACTCTCCACAATAATCTCATCTTCCCTTTTCTCAGTCTCACTTATAGCATCTGTTATACCTAAATGTTGTATATATTCATCCACTTTCTTCTCACAATTCCTTCCCTCCTCAACCATAACCCGATCTTCTTCTCCCTCAACCTCAGTTCTGCTGTGCATTTCTAAGTCCCTATTAATTCTACACTGACTTAAATATTCTACTTCCTCTTCAGGCTGGTCATCCTTTTCAGAATCCTCATCATTTGTACTTTCAAGGGAGGTATCTTCATCACTGTCTCTTTGGTTTAATAAGGATGTGGCATTATGATCATTCCACTTGGCCTTTTCCTTGAGATAATCCTGCCAATCCCGTCGTGTCGGTCCCAGATCTTCAAGAAAAACAAATAAAACTATGAATACCAAGATCAAAGTACATTATACCGACACATGTAACTATCTACCTATCTACTGCCAGACACTTTAATCCCATAAGGGGTGGCCACAAAAAAATCACCTCCAAGTTGCCCTGTCCCCTGCCATTTCACTGCCCTGCTCCCAGCTCACACCCCCCTCTCTCATATACCTCTCCACTCCATCCCTCCATCTCATGCTAACCACTGTACTGTAATAAATATCAAAGTACATTGTGCTAGTACATTATAACTATGATTATTAAATGACTACACTAATATAGCTATACAGGAATCCACATATTTTCTTCTCAATTTAATGCTGCCTACCTCTTCCTTCACCTTTATCATTCTTCTGTGTCTACCCTCCTTTCTTTCTACTTCTCCCATCTTTCCTGTTACTTTTCTTACTCTTCTCTCTGCTTCAGCTGGTTCTAGATTGAATGACAAGGCTAAAGGTTTCTTGTAGCAATATATACCGTAAGCTGGGTGGTAACCATATAACCAAACAACATGCTGATGTGGTGCCTACTATGGTGCCCCTGTTAACTGGGCATGGGTGAGGCAGTCTATCTATCTATCTATTGCCAGATGCCTTAATCCCGTAAGGGGTGGCCACAAACAAATCGCCTCCATGTCACCCTGTCCCCTGCCATTTCATTGCCCTGCTCCCAGCTCACACCCCCCTCTCTCATATACCTCTCCACTCCATCCCTCCCGGCAGTGAAAGGAGGAAATGAATAAATGATGCAGGGTAAATACTGGCAACAATGACAGAGCCGTACCAACAATACATGAGATATCCCCCAGCACCGTGCATGGGAAGTGATGTGAATGGATTCTGAATTTGGCTCGCTGTTATTTTGTCTTTTTTCTCAGAGGGAACAATTTGTGGGTTTCTGGCCTTTGATTCCTTCTTCCTTGCATTAAAAAAATATATATATATATATATATATATATATATATATATATAAACAAGAACATAAAAACAGTATACGCACAGCAACAGTCTACCCCTCTTCAGTTTACAATAAAATAATATACGTGGTGGTTGTGTGGTCATGAGTCTGGTCATGGTTTGGGGTAGTGTGGTAAAAAGTGTGGTAATGGAGTTTGGAGAATAGGCCTAGTGGTGGTGCAGCCTGTAAGTATGGTGGAGTGTGGTAGGAGGGAAGTGTATGGTGTAGTATACAGTAATATATAAGGTATCTTACTCTTGGTTCTCAGACGCAGGTACCAGCCATGGAGTCCGCCTGGGATCTTCTTTGCCATTGCTTTAGGAGGGACCTGAAATAAAAAAAAAAGCTATCTCTCTATCTATCTATTGCTAGATGCCTTAATGATGGGTGGCCACAAACAAATCACCTCCATGTTGCCCTGTCCCCCTCCATTTCATTACCCTGCATCCAGCTCACACCCCCCTCTCTCATATACCTATTCACTGCATCAAAATTATGATAACTCTTACTACTATATGGTCATAATCCTGCAAGGGGTGGCTTTTGACTTTGAGTCAGTTGTTTTATGGGGAATGGCACTAACCCTCCACCAACCCACTCCTTGACACATAGGGAAAGGAGTAATACAAATGAAAGACAAATCCCTCATCCCCCCACTTACACAATTTCATATTGTGTTACCTGTGCAATAAGCCTTTAAGGTACCTATCAGCACAAAAGGATATGAAGCAGCACCCTTTTTTAAATGCTGAAATAAAAAAAAAATAGATTATATACTCTAATTTCATACTCTGGGGTCATTAGAAGGGCCCAAAGGGTTGTGTGAACTCAGGCCCCCAGAGCTACACCCCTGAGAGCTCTCCTGGATTTTCACCATAATTTCCACATATAATATTTACCAAATTAAACAATAAAGAAGCAATGATACTAAACTGAAGGCTCCTTTTGGTGATTCCCTAAAATTTAAACCCAATCATTCAAAGCTTACCCACGTAAAGTAATCTTCTGGCCATAAATTTTTGGGGTAAATACTACAAAATGCGTGATCCGTGATTTAAATATCATGTAAATAAACAGGTTTAAATGTCCGGGTTTAAATAGCTACGCCTCTAAACATTAACCAAACTTTTCCCGCGAACGTGCAAAGTCGGGTTTTCAATTTCCAGAGGCATAAGAGTTTTTAACACTACATAAACTCAATAAAACTAGGTTCACTGGGGCTAAGGAGCACCTCACATGTACATACACATATAAAAGAGTTAGCATAAATAAATATAAAGGCAATATTTACCCAGCAACACCTAACCCACCTTGCTTCTGTATTTCACGGTACTCCTAATCACCACCCGGGGTATTCACAGGTGTTATTAAATTTATGAAGGGTTTGTAATAATGAGAATTGAATGAATAAATAAGATAAATAATTATGAGAGGTAAAAGCTGTAATTTGGGTATTTTTAAGTGCTTTCTACTGATCAACATTCCTGACACTTTATCTCCCCCCCTCCCCTCCGTGTTCATTCATCTCCTTCCCCTATTTGGGTGTTCATTCATCTCCCCCTCCTGGTGTTCCTCAACCCTCGGTGCTCATATATCTCTTGGTGTTCCTCTCCCTCATCCCTCGGTGCTCATTCATCTTTCTTTTGCCTATCCATGCTCCTTCTGCGTTCATTCATCTCCCCTTCTGTGTTCACTCATCTCCTCCTGGGCCTTGGACCCTTTGTGTTCCTTCTCCCCTTCCCCTTTGTGTTCATTCATCTCTTCCCTCCTCCCAGCTCTCATCCCCCTCTCTCATATACCCCTCCACTCCACCCCTCAGTCTCATCCTCAGTCCCCCCCTCCCTTTATAACAAGGATTCCCCGTAAACAACTTATTCCGATCAAGACAGGATAAAAAACATACAACACTAGATTAATAAAAACTCAACATTTATTCTCAATAATGTAACATGTATCATCAAATGCTTTTGTACAAATTGGACGATGAGTATTATCAGTAAAATGGCCTACAGCATTATCCCCTTCAATCTGGTGTTGCCTTTCTCATTTCAATCAATCTGTAACAACGTGTAGAGACTGGAGAATGAGAGACTGACTAGAAGAGTGTATATGCATGAGGTGGAGGGGGAGACTGAGGATAAGATGGAAGGATGGGGTGGAGATGTACAGTATATGAGATGGGAGGGGGAGGTGAGAGAGGGAGGGGGACATTGAGTATGAGATGGAGGGATGGAGTGGAGAGGTATATGAGAGAGAGGGTGTGAGTTGGATGGAGGGCAATAAAATGGTAGTGGACAGGGTGACATGGTGATTTGTTTGTGGCCACCCCTTATGGGACTGGCATCTGGCTATAAACTGATAGAGAAAGAAAACCCAATGATTGTACTCAGTTAAAGGGAAATCTCTTGTATTAAAGGGGAAAATGAAGACTATATATAACCTCTCCTGTTCAAAATGTCCTTCCTAAGCTCAATATAAACAACTGGTGGTAACAGGAATTAAATATGAAAGACAGCACCATATTAGAGAGGCTACTAACACATGATCAAGTCAGGTGCTGGAGAGGGAGGCCTTCATGTGATGGCACATGGGTGGTGGAGCTGCCTGGTTATACAAATATCCCTCAACTTCCTCCCTACCCACACAAAAGGAGGATAATGGTCCATAGGGGAAGGTAACTTCATCGCTCTCCTAACTCTGACCTGTTCTTGTAGGAAGGTAAAAAAAAGTGTGTTCAGTCTTCCCATATCTTCTCTTCTTTCTGCAATAACAAATCTTAGTTATGAGGAAAGTGATCATAGTTATTTTTCATTCTGCAGGATTGGTATGGTGAGTAACAGTTCAGATTCTTCCCTTACATTTTTCTTTCCTACAAAAACAAATGTAAGTTATAACAGGGAATCCATCATAAATACAGACAGGCCTTTTTCAAGTATGGGATGAGTTTTAATATACAACCTTTTACATATAAGTGGCACTGTAACTTGGCTACAGACAGATAGATTGGTTGGCAGACAGGTACACAGGTAGGAAGGTAGAAATGTAAGCAGGTAGGTAGGTAGGTAGGTAGGTAGGTAAATGAATCTGGGAGAAGCTGGAAAATCAACTTCACAGGTAACAATGGATTTTTAGTTGGCAATTTTTCTTTAATTTACTGATGACTCAACAGCAAAATAGGATGTCAAACAAGGCTACTTGAAATGTGAACTGCCTGTATACATGTGAATCTTGGTCAACATCTCTTTGTACAGTAAACAGCCTTAATACTTGTCACGTATAAGACTGAAAGAATTTGTGAACCCTTGCAATGTGGTTGGCGACATCACTCTTTCGCAAGAACCGTCTCCCGCATTCGTCACACTTAAATTTCTTCACTCCCGTATGAATTAGTGCGTGTTCAGCCAGATGGCCATTATGAGCAAATAGTTTACCACACTCTAGGCACTCAAACTTTTTCTCCTTTGAATGAACTAAGGTGTGGCGGGAAAGCTGACCTCTCTGAACAAACATCTTACCACACACTAAACATCCGAACTTCTTTGTCCCAGAATGAATTAGTGAATGTTCATTGAGATGGTCTTTCCTGGCAAACTGCTTATCACATTCCAAACACTTGAATTTTCTCTCTCCTGAATGGACTGTTAAATGTCGAGATAACTGGCTTCTATGTGAGTACAATTTACCACATTCCAAACACTCAAATTTCTCTCCTGCACCCATGACACATTTAGTTCTTTTGCCTCTAGTGTGAATTGTGACATGGCTGGCTATCTCATCTCTGGTTTCAAACAGCTTACAGCAAACATCACACTTAAACTTTTTCACTCTAATATGAATAAGTGAGTGACAAGTGAGCTGATTTTTCTCATTAAACTCTTTACCACACACTTCACACTTAAAATTCTTCACATCAGGATGAACCGACAAATGTTTCGTGAGGTCATACTTCCGAGCAAACAATTTATGACACACGAGACACTCAAAATCCTTCACTCCAGAATGAACGAGTGTGTGTCGATCCAGGCGGCACTTGTGGGAAAACAGTTTGCCACACTCCTCACACTGGAACTCCTTTACCTTCCCTGTGTGGCTAAGTATATGTGGAATCATCTCATCCTCTGTGAAATCCATCTCCAGTTTTACTACGGGTGTCTCTTCAATCAACTCCATCATTATTCTATTGGCTTTTAATCCTTCACAACAACAACAACAAAAACAACTATCTTTTCACAACTTACATTATGTCTTCTGAACTGCTTTGCTTTAGTTAGGTTACCATCTCAAACAAAACCCTTCAAACTCCATAAAAGTGACAGCATTATACTGTATTTGTTCTTCAATCTGCTGTATCTTGCACCATAAACACGAATACTGTCACACTGCACATTCCCTGTACCTCTTATCGTACATCCTGCTGCAGGTTTTCACTCTTACTTCTCATGCAGTCTAGTCAATGTCGTGGATCTGAAAGAGTGACTGTTATTAGACAAGCATCATTTTTAAACTTATCACTGTATAGAACATCACTTCTTAATGAGAAGGAACACGAAACGTATCACAAGAAAGAGGTCCCTCCCACAAATGTCCCCTTTACTATCTATCTATCTATTGCCAGACGCCTTAATCCTGTAAGGGGTGGCCACAAATAAATCACCTCCATGTTGCCCTGTCCTCCATCATCCATCATTTCATTGCCCTGCTTCTGGTTCACACCCCCCTCTCTCATAAAACAAATATCTACTTGGGTTATTAGGGATATATAACCAAGGATATAGTTTCGGATTCAGAAGCATCATCGAGAGTACCCATCTCCATACGTCACTAACATTTTTCTGAGATGAGGTCCTCTCTTCTTAAACAATTTGGCAACATCAGGGCCCTATACAGTATCAGGGCCTTGAATTTCTGCTTCATATCTGTAGACTTTAATGGATGTAGCAAGGAGATGTACGGGTCCATTAAGCTCCCTTACCTACCTATTTCTTTTATAACTGTTACACTTCATTCTTGTTATCACTAGTTTAAGAATGACATTAACTCTTTCAATATGATGATGATGTACTAGATTTTATTCCTGCAAACCAATGTCCCTCAACCTCCTTCCTATCTCCCCAAAAGAGGATGATGGACAGCTGAAAAATGGCAGTTTCAGTCTGCAGTCCACTGGGTTCATATCCAAGATGAACCTCGGGCTACTTTTACTATCTATCTATCTATCTATTGCCAGACGCCTCAATCCCGTTTGGGGTGGCCACAAACAAATCGCCTCCAAGTCGCCCTGTCCCCCGCCATTTCACTGCCGTGCTCCCAACTCACACCCCTCTAAAAAAAATTAGTTATTGATTAGAGGTAGGACGAAGAGGATGGAAGGTGACAACTGAGCGGACAAAGTGAGAAGTGTGAATGTCAGGGGTTGGGCTGTGAGAGACAGACCGAAAAAGACCTGGGACACTGTCATAGAGTGTGACCTCAGGGATAAGGGACTGAATAGGAAGGCTGCCAGAGATCAAGCAGCGTGGGGAGCCGCCATTAGGTGACCATGGCCGGTGCATGCAAGCATATTGGAGTCTTTATAAATGATGCGATATGGTACGATACATGGGACAGGCATCAAACAAAGGCAGTTTTGGAGGAAAATTGATGGCCAATGAGGGTTATTATTAAATTTTGATATCTACTGCATTTGCATATTATCCTTAAGATTGTTTATATAACACAATTTCCTATTACATGGAGACAGGTGATACAAATCAATCATATTACAAGGGTGATCATTGTACATTTAAAGAAAAACAATCATTACCTTACAGAATTCAGCTGACGATAACCAGCTCCTCTTTTGGAACCGACACTGGCTGCCTCTATGCCTGAACAACTTGACTGGTGATTTTTCTACATTTACCTGAAAAATATCCATGAGTGAGAGAGCAGAAATCTAAGAAAGAAGTGTACGAAGAGTAGAAGTGGGAGGAAGGAGTAGTATGGTAGCAAATATTTTATTTTATTTTATTTCTTTGGTGCAATGTGGCAATAAATACTTCTATGTCCTCTATGTCCTTTCCACAGCACTTCTTCATGACTAGCATCATATTCTAGTGTTTATCTCTTGTTACAACTCAGCATTCAAGATGAGATGTAAATTCTGGGCCAAGTTAATGTAAAATATGTATAGTTACCAAGGAGGCCCATTCCCATCTCAACTTAAGATAATAAAATTCACATTGTGGCAGTGGTCTTGTTCCATTAGGTGAAAACAAACCAACTATACTCATTTTATTCTAACTTGGCATAAAATTGCCAGCTCTCCACCCTGAATGCTGACTTTGATTAAGATACACTAGAACGTGATGCTAGTAATGAAGAAGTGCTAAGGCAGGGATGTACAACTGTAATATTGTCCCTTTCCGCCACTGACCTACGTAAAATAAGTTACGAAAGGGCAAAAAACTGAGCCAAGTTAGTGTGACAGGCGTACAGGTTAGAAATTTGCTGGCTACTACCTCTACACATCTCAAGATATTTTCTCAATAGGCTTATAACATTATTAGATATATAGCTACAAAACACCCTAACTATTGCTTATGTCTATCAGAAAACAGTGATAGCTATGCAAGTACAGAAAATATACCTGTTAAACAATTTAATACGAGTACGAGGCCTATACACTTCCCACACTCAGCAATACTCGCACCCGTTGTTGGTATACTGTCCTTACAAATGGCACCAGATCCATTTAATGTATCATATTAACTCAACAGGATTAAAATAAAAATACCCTTGAAATAAAGAGACTTGGCAATAGCAATCACAGGGAACCAAACTTTCTGTCATCAAAAGTTTAAATACCTAAATGGATGTAAACACTTCGTCTGCAAATAAACAATGACTGTCAACATCATCTTACATTAATAACAGGCTAACAATTACACTTAAAATCAACTATCTGGCTACATAAATACAGTAAAACATAAATATACTTCAATTTAACTTACCGTGATTGTTTCCTAGGCCATTAATGAAGAATGCCGGATGGTTTATGACAACTCTGACCGTCATTTTATAGAGACATTTAATTTGCGGTATTTAAACTTCGTAGGGAAGGATATTTAATTACCCTTTTACTTCGGGGTTGTCATTTATTATTATCCTACTGAGACAAGTTAGATATTTACCTACGATGTTATCTACCTTAAGTCTGCTTGTTTTAGTTGTGCCTGGCCATGAAGAAGGGAGGCCTATAGGTTAAGCAATACATTTAAATACTGAAGTTACAGTTTATTACATTAACTGCTTTCTTTTGTAATTCTTATTCTCAGTCATTAAGTCCTTTATATTTCCATACGGAGCGTAGGGGCACAGGGCTAGGCTTGTCTCGACATTGAAGGCGAGGGTGACCAGTGGCTCTTCCCTGAGATGAATTAGGGCCTATGTGGACTAATTCCAGGCCATCCCTAGTATCCAAATTCCTATAAGCCACATCTATTTGGGGTGCCATAGTCCACCAAGGAAATTGCTGTGACACCATCATCATCCAGACTTCCTTTCCCACACCAAGGTAGGCTGAGGTAGGATCCAAAAGCTAGACAGAACGAGACGCTAACAAAAGTCTGCCCTATTAAAGAAGCCACACTCTCATTAACTTACCACTCAAGCCACGGAATCCTGGGTCTATGTGATGGGTTGAAAAGCTGAATGGGACAGTAAGCAGTAATAACAAAATTCCTTGCTTAGGAAAACGTGTTAGGGAGTTTAGGTATACGAAAATAACAGTGGAAATTTATACACTTTATTGAGTCCTTAATTTTAAAACAGATGACTCTGATTTTCCTAGTTACTGGAGGGGTGGTCGCGCAGAGGGACGCCTGCACGTGGTGACAATGATATAACCAGGCGGCTCCACTGCCTGGTTAAACGCGTCCCTCAACTCCCTCCCTATCCGCCGAAGGGATGATGAACCACAGAAGGATAGTTTATGCCTGCAGTCCACTGGGTTCACGTTATTTGAAACTAGGACCACAACATTGGAAGATTTGAACACCAACACCAATGACTGTGGAACGCGTGAAGGCAAGGGCTCGTTTAAATACTCAATGGGAAAATGGGAAATCTTAGAGAGAGAGAGAGAGAGAGAGAGAGAGAGAGAGAGGACGGCCATCTCAAATTTCGGCCAGAATATTTCCAGACCCCCCTCCCTGAAGAGTTTTCCTTGGGCCGCCACATAAGTAAGATTGGCCACCCCATTTTAAAATTCGTAACTACGTAAACAGACAGACACAAATATATATACAAATAGGAAGGTATAGAAATGGGCAAACGTACTGACGGATTGACAGACACGAAATGGAGACAGATAGGTAGATAGAAATTGGACTAACATCGGCAAACAGACAGACAGAAAAAATATAGAAAAACAGAGACACACACAAGCAGAGAGGGACATATACGAGATGAAATTTTATTTATATATATATTTCTCAAGTAGCCATGCATGCCAGTGATGAGCCAGATAGATAGATAGATAGACAGATAGATAGACAGATAAACAGATAGAAGCTCAAGTAATTTCATTCAGACATCGACAAGTCGCCCTAGAGTTTCTAAACCTATTCACTTCTTCTTTTGTTTTGGTGTTACAGAGATAAATAGATAGATAGATAGAGAGAGAGAGAGAGAGAGAGAGAGAGAGACAGGTAGACAGACAGATAGATAGATAGGTTGATAGATTTTCCTCACGTAATCTCATTCAAACACTGGCAAGTTCCCCTACAATATTATTCCTGAACCTATGCACTCCCTCTTTTGTCTTCGTGTTGCAAAGCCAAGAGTGCCAGTGATGAGCCATATAGATAGACAGATAGATAGATAGATAGACAGATAGGTAGATAGATAGGTAGATAGATTTTCCTCACGTAATCTCATTCAAACACTGACAAGTCGCCCTACAATTCCTGAACCTATTCACTCCCTCTTTCGTCTTCGTGTTGCAGAGCCAAGAGTGCCAATGGTGAGCCAGCGTTGCACAGTTGAGCCACAGATCCGCGTAGTGACAGGCGTTGGTGCACAGATAGCAGCTACGGTGAAGACAGGAAGACTTGCACGATCCTGGACACAAGCCACATGGAGCCCCTTCCCTATACGGGCGATCTAACTTCTTTGGATCATTACCTCTGTGAGAAGGAGAGGGTGTTAGTTGTTTCTCTCTCTCTCTCTCTCTCTCTCTCTCTCTCTCTAGCTTCTTTGGATCATTACCCCGGTGAGAATGAGAGGGCAGTAGTTTTCTCTGTCTGTCTCTGTCTCTGTTTCTGTGTGTGTGTGTGTGTGTGTGTGTGTGTGAGAGAGAGAGAGAGAGAGAGAGAGAGAGAGAGAGATCACGACAGATAAAGAACGACAGAGAGAGAGAGATTCCAGTAATATTCAACGATATACACACAATAATCGAACTAATAACATTACAACAATAATTTCTCCAGTCCATATGCACATCCACAAACTATCTACCTATCTATCTATCTATCTATCTATTGCCAGACGCCATAATCCCGTAAGGGGTGGCTATCTGAGTCTGAGTTATTTGTTTTACGGGGAGGGGCACTAACCCTCCACCAACCCACTTGTTGATACGTAAACTCTCACTCTCTTTCAACTCACGCTGGGCAGTAGTTGCACACGTATCTGTAAAAAGTTCCACCTCCCGTTGTGGAACACTGGGCGAAACCGCATCCCAGCTGGTGAGAATTGTACCAAACCATCTGTGTGTACGAGGCGACCAAAGTGATGTTGTTCAAGCCACCGTATTGAAAATGTCGCCTCCCCGCCCACCACTGCCTCACGACCTCATGCCTGGGAAGAGAGGAGAGCTGGATCAGGGTTTAAAGAGCTGTATCAGGGTTTAAAGAGCTGTATCAGGGTTTGTAGAGCTGTATCAGGGTTTAAAGAGCTGTATCAGGTTTATAGAGCTGTATCAGGGTTTGTAGAGCTGTATCAGGGTTTGTAGAGCTGTATCAGGGTTTGTAGAGCTGTATCAGGGTTTGTAGAGCTGTATCAGGGGTTATAGAGCTGTATCAGGGGTTATAGAGCTGTATCAGGGTTTATAGAGCTGTTAACCGTTCCTCCCTGTCCTTCATTTATGCAACGGGTCAACTCTGGAACTGTCTCCCTCTGTCTGTATTTCCTACTTCCTATGATCTCCAGTCTTTCAAACGCAGTGTGTCCAGGCATGTCGAAATGAACAGATCCTGAATTTGGCTCACTTTTGTATTGTTTTTGTCTTTTGCTTGGAAGGAATTGTTTGCGGGCTCCTGACCTTTGGTTCCTTCTTGCTCGCATAAAAAATAAAATCAGGGTTTATATTGAGGTTAAAGACACTGGGGTTAGGAGGAGGAGTGATACGAGGCAGACGGTGGCGGAGAAGACAGGGGTTAAATAGACGGTAGGACGGAAACAAGGGACAGATAGTGACAGAAGATATTAGTAGTAGGCAGTGGTTAGGAGGGTAGGACAAAGAAACAGTGAAACAGAAGAGAGTAGCAATGGACAGTGGTTAGGAGGGTAGGACAAAGAAACAGACAGTGAAACAGAAGAGAAGGGCAATAGACAATGGTTAGGAGAGTAAGTCAAAGAATCAGACGGTGAAACAGAAGAGAAGGGCATTAGACAGAGGTTATGAGGGTAGGACACAGATAATGCATAGACGGTGACACAGAAGACAGTTGAAGTAGACAGTGGTGTGGTGTAGCTTTGGCTGTTTAATTTTTGCGTCCATTCCACAAACCCAGTGGCAGTCGGTGGTACTCGAACCCACCACACAGGGCGTCCTCTAAATGTGTTCCTAGCGCTAAACTGACGAAGCTAGCGAGTCCCCCAAAGAGCTACGGTACCCGAACTACCTATCCACACATCAACAAGCCCTATTCACACCAAGTTTCTAGTGGAGGAGGAGGAGGAGGAGGAGGAGGAGGAGGAGAAGGAGGAGGAGGAGGAGGAGGAGGAGGAGGAGGAGGAGAAGGAGGAGGAGGAGGAGGAGGAGGAGGAGGAGATGATGATGATGATGGTGAAGAAGAGGAAGAAGAAGAAGAAGAAGAAATAGGGAAGAGATCTATCTATCTATCTATCTATCTATTGCCAGACGCCTCAATCCCGTTTGGGGTGGCCACAAACAAATCGCCTCCAAGTCGCCCTGTCCCCCGCCATTTCACTGCCCTGCTCCCAACTCACACCCCCCTCTCTCATATACCTCTCCACCCCATCCCTCCATGTCATCCTCGGCCTCCCCCTCCCTCTTTCCCCCTCCACCTCACTCACATACACTCTCTTCGTCAGTCTTTCACCCTCCATCCTCTCCACATGGCCAAACCACCTCAGTGTGTTCCTCATAACGCTTCCTATCACATCCACATCAACACCACAACGCTCCTTTATATCCTCATTCGTCAGCCTGTCTCTCCATGTGACTCTACAGGCTCCTCTTAAATAACTCATTTCCACTGCTCTCACTCTTGACTTGTGTCCTTCCAACAACGTCCAAGCTTCACTTCCATACGTTAGAGTTGGTATCACAATACTGTCATGTGGTAACTTTTTCACTTCCATGCTCACTTCCCTGTTTCTTATCACTGCTTTCAAGGAACCAGCAACCTTTCTTCCCTGCTGTACCCTTTCAAGCACTTCACCCTCCAAACCTCCATCCTTACTCATCACACTACCCAAGTACTTAAACGTACTCACATTTTCCAATTCCTCACCATCCAACCTTGCTGTATATTCACTGACTTCACCTCTCTCAAAGACCATCACTTTACTCTTCCCTACATTCACCTTTAGATTCCGTTTCTTATACACTCTCTCAAACTCATCCACCAAGCCTTGCAGCTCCCCTTCGTCTTCACTCAACAACACAGTATCATCTGCAAACAACAGTACAGGGAGTTTCCAAACACTATCCTCTCTCACCAGGGCCACTCCAACATCCACTACCCTACCTTGTACCTCTTTTATTACCCCATCAATGTACAGATTGAACAACCATGGAGACATGACACATCCCTGTTTCAACCCAACCTTCAAAGAGAAAAATTCACTTAGTTCACCATCCACACGCACTGCAGCCTTCGCACCATCGTACATACTCTTCACAGCATTCAACAACTTTCCATCTACTCCATATATTCTTAACATTTTCCACAATCCTTGTCTATCCACCCTGTCATATGCTTTCTCCAAATCCATGAAAGCTGCATACAACTTCTTTCCCTTCTCTAGAAACTTTTCCACTAAAGATCTGAGAATGAATATCTGATCTACACAACCTCTTCCCTTCCTAAAGCCTCCCTGTTCTTCTCCAACTAATTTCTCTGTTCTTTCTCTAACTCTGTCAATAAGTATCCTACCATATACTTTTCCTATTATACTAAGAAGACAAATGCCCCTATGATTACCACACACTTCTTTTTCCCCTTTTCCTTTGTACAAGGGAATAATTATACCTGACTTCCAATCCTCCGGGACTCAACCTTCCTCCCAGGCCAATCTGCACATCTCCCACATCCATTCTACTACTATCTCTCCCCCATGCTTCAACATTTCACCACACACTCCATCAATTCCTGGGGCTTTCTCTGATTTAACTTTCTTCATTGCTTCCACAACTTCTATCCTACTGATTTCTTCCTGTCTTCTCACCTCCCTCCTTCTCCCTGCCATTCCCCAGCCACTTATACTCGCATTACTTCCATCCTCTACGTTCAACAATTCCTTAAAGTGTTCTCTCCATCTGCTCACTTTTTCTCCCTTCTCCACTAGTAATCTACCATTTTTATCTTTCACTCCCCTGCTAACTTCACTTCCACCCTGTCTTACTCTTTTCACCTCTCTCCAGAACATTTTCTTACAGTCCCTCCACTTTACACTCAAATTTCTTCCAAATTCCTCATCCACTCTCTTCTTACTCTCTCTGCAGGGCTATATTGGTGTGTCTATGTCTGTCAATCAGTTTTAAAATTACAAAATAAAATTGCATTGAGGGTGGTATTATTATTATTATTATTATTATTATTATTATCATTATTATTATTATTATTATTTTTATTATTATTATTTTTATTATTATTATTATTATTATTATTATTATTATTATTATTATTATTTTCGTGTTTGAGGTGGGGATGTGTTGATGATATGTATTGTGTTGGGTGGTTCACAGTTGGAATCGTCTATGTCTGTTTACCTATCTTTGTCACTCAATCAGTCATTCTATCTATCTATCTATCTATCTATTTATATCAATCAATCGATCAATCTATCTATCTATCTATCTATCTCTATCTCTATCTATCTATCAATCTATCTTAAAAATAGAACATAAGCAGAGACTGGGAATAACCATCTCTTCTTAGTGTCTGAGGTGTAGACGTTTTGGCTAATCTATTTATTTACCTATCTATCTATCTATCTATCTACTAACCTATCTCTATCTATCTATCTATCTATCTGCCTATCCATCTATCTATCTATCTATCTTAAAATACACCAAATAAACCAACCATCTCTTCTTGGTCAAAAATATATACATTTTGGCCTATCCTCCTATGTATAAATGTATGCATCTGTCTATCCATCTCTCTCTCTCTCTCTCTCTCTCTCTCTCTCTCTCTCTCTATCAGTCAATCTATCTATCTATCTATCTATCTTAAAATACACCAAATAAACTCACCATCTCTTTTTGGTATCAGAGGTATACACGTTCTGGCCACACGCCCCGTACCGCGATGTCCACCTGGAACTGGGATGGTCTGGCTGGGTCTGGGGGTGGCATTGTTCAGCCCACGCCTGTGCCTGGTCTGCTGCTGCCTCGTACCAGGTCTGCAAGAAGAGGAGGAGGAGGAGGAGGAGGGGGAGATGATGATGATGATGATGATGATGAAGATGAAGAACAAGAAGAAGAAGGAGGAGGAGGAGGAGGAGGAGGAGGAGGAGGAGAAGGCTGATTTTAGGCCTCAAATTTTATGAGAGAGAGAGAGAGAGAGAGAGAGAGAGAGAGAGAGAGAGAGAGAGAGAGAGAGAGAGCAGAATGACGACGATGGACAGGGTGGCATGGGGGCGTCTGGCTTTACTTAGAAATATCAAGATTAAGAACATCATTGAACTAAAGGAACTGAATTTGATGTAGGTGAGGCAATCCACTGGCACTTCTTCGTGACTATCAGGGGGCTTCCTCACCCCTAAAGACTAACGGGGGGTGTGGAGGACCCTGACTTAAAGACAAATAAAGGATGGAAAGGAAGGTTATAATCGTGATGGGAAAAAACTACTTAACTACTTGACTGCTCTGTGTAGTGTAAGTGGATAAGTGTTTGTTTAGTATCAGCACCACACTACCTCATTACCACAATACTGACGCTGCACCACTACCACAATTCACCACCAACACCACACTGACTCACCACCACCACCACCATAATGATTCACCACCACCACCACACTAACTCACCATCAACCACCATCAACACCAACACTATTCTGACTCACCACCACACAAACACCACCACCAATCACCACATCGACTTCTCACCACCATCACCACCACACTAACTCACCTCCACCACCACACGAACTCACTTCTACCACCACAGTGACTCACCACCAAACTAACTCACCATCAGTAGCATGTCTGCGGGTGTGGGCGAGGCCTGGGAGCGGAGTAGGTTGTGCTGACTCACCAAATGACGTCGAAGCTTTGGATGTCTAGTGTCCAAAGATCCCAGATGCAGTCTTGATGGCCACCCCGCACCTGTCAACATACACACCTGTCAATTATTATCCCACACCTGTCTACACCTGTCACTACACCTGTTAGTTATTATCCTACACCTCTTACTACACCTGTCAATTATTATCCTACACCTCTCATCCTCACACTCGTCACATAACTCCTTTCACCACATCATACTTGTCATCACACCACACTCGTAACTACGCCTGCCACACCGCCACACTTATCACACCACATCTGTCACTACACCTGCCACACTTGTCAGTACGTCACACTTATCACACCACACCTGCCTCACCACACTTCTCACCACACCACATCTATGAATCCATTATCACCCCACACCTGATAGTACTCCACTGTATACCTAACACTGGGAGGTCCAAGGATGTTGCTCCTGCCCCCCTCTCTCCAACCAGACGAATACTTTTACGTTCTCTAATAGCTAATAATTCTACGGTCTTACCCTGCCCTGATACACAACCTCAAAGGGCGCATACCTCCACCAGCTCCAAAAAATTATGATTAATTTCTGCATCTGGATAGGAATTCAACTCAAAATCTAATCAACTATTCCTTGACCCACTGTCCACCTATCCACTAAAATATTATTGGAATCCGGTAACAACTTTCAAAGATATTTTGTACACAGACACACAAACAGACTCTGGTGAATACATAACCTCCCTCTAGCTTCGATGGCCATCTCTCTCTCTCTCTCTCTCTCTCTAGCTCCTTTGGATCGTTACCCCTGTGAGAA
Source organism: Coenobita brevimanus (assembly GCF_032717465.1). Classification (NCBI taxonomy): domain Eukaryota; kingdom Metazoa; phylum Arthropoda; class Malacostraca; order Decapoda; family Coenobitidae; genus Coenobita; species Coenobita brevimanus. The sequence continues at coordinate 2,762,057 of NC_136990.1, forward strand.
TGAGAGGATGTTAGTTGTCTGTGTCTGTCTGTCTCTGTTCCTGTCTGTCTGTCTCTCTATCTCTCTGTCTCTGTCACTGTCTCTCTCTGTCTCTCTGTTTCTGTCTCTGTCTGTCTGTCTGTCTGTCTGTCTCTCTCTCTCTCTCTCTCTCTCTCTCTCTCTCTCCAAAACCCGCCATTACTGTCACAATAAGACTTTATTATTCAGTGTTTTGAAGTCTCTCCGGAATCTCCTTGGTTTCTAGTGAGGCTCCTATGACCCACTCTGCCCTGAAGGAAATGGTCGAGGGAAATGTCAGAGAATGCTAGAGTTTTCCTGACCTTTTATCTGTGACTAAAAGAGATCTCATTTTAGTTGGCAAAATAAAAAAAAATAAATAAATGAGGCGGGAAGGAAGTGGTGTTGAGAGAGAGAGAGAGAGAGAAAGAGAGAGGAGACAGTATCATGTGTGTGTGTGTGTGTGTGTGTGTGACAGGAGACAGAATCATTGTGTGTGTGTGTGTGTGTGTGTGTGTGTGTGTGTGTGTGTGTGTGTGTGTGTGTGACAGGAGACAGAATCATTGTGTATGTGTGTGTGTGTGTGTGTGTGTGTGTGTGTGTGTGTGTGTGTGACAGGAGACAGAATCATTGTGTGTGTGTGTGTGTGTGTGTGTGTGTGTGTGTGTGAGAGAGAGACAGGAGACAGAATCATTGTGTATGTGTGTGTGTGTGTGTGTGTGTGTGTGTGTGTGTGTGTGTGTGCATGTTAGGGTACATTTACCAGTCCCACCCACACCACACAAGATTCTGTTGGTCAATGCATTGTTAAACACACACAGTCACTCCTGGTCCCTTCATAGACTTGCTTGTAGTAGTAGTAGTAGTAGTAGTAGTAGTAGTAGTAGTAGTAGTGGTGGTGGTGGTGGTGGTGGTGGTGGTAATAGTAGTAGTAGTAGTAGTAGTAGTAGTAGTAGTAGTGGTGGTGGTGGTGGTGGTGGTGGTGGTGGTGGTGGTGGTGGTAGTAATAGTAGTGGTGGTGGTGGTGGTGGTGGTGGTGGTAGTAGTAGTAGTAAAAGTACAGCAGTAATAGTAGTAGTAACAGTTGTAGTAGTAGTAGTGGTAGTAGTAGTAGTAGTGGTAGTAGTAGTAGTAGTAGTAGTAAGAATAAATAATTTCCATGTTGTCAGGCTGCACTCCCTCCGACCCACACCTCCCCCATTCATATACCTCTCCATCCTATCCCTCAATCGCATTCTCGGTCTCCTCCTGCCCCTTCTCCCTCTCCCTCTTCGCCTCACTCACCCACTGAATAGCCAGAAAAATTACTTAATACGCTGGGTGGTAACCATAACACCAACCCCACGTGTTCCCTACGTGTTGGGGGCAGAGACACACTGGGGATGGAGGGTTAGTGACACGCCCTGTAAAATTTATAGATAAATAGATAGATAGACAGATAGATACATAGACAGATGGATAGATAGACTGATAGACAGATAGATAGATAGACAGACAGATAGATAAACTGATTTATAAATGAATGAATGAATGAATGAATAGATAGATGGGCAGATAGACAGACAGACAGACAGATAGATAGATAGATAGATAGATAGACAGACAGACAGACAGATAGACAGATAGATAGAACGATTGATGAATGAGTGAATACATAGATAGACAGATAGATAGATAGACAGATAGATAGATAAATAAATAGATCAAACAAACTATTAAAACATACATAAACTAACAAGAGATCACTGACCCTCTCATGCTAGGAACAACTCTAGTTACAAAATTCTTATCTTCATTCGATTTTATTCATGTGGGAGCCTGAGAGAATTTATACTGGCCCCCTCTCTCTCTCTCTCTCTCTCTCTCTCTCTCTCTCTCTCTCTCTCTCTCTCTCTCTCAGTGTTAGTATGTATGTCACTGAGAGTAAATGGGTTAGTAAGATGTGCTAGGAATCTCTCTCTCTCTCTCTCTCTCTCTCTCTCTCTCTCTCTCTCTCTCTCTCTCTCTCTCTCTCTTTCAGTGTTAGTATGTATGTCATTGAGAGTAAATTGCTTAGAAAGATGTGCTAGGAATCTGTGTGTGTGTGTGTGTGTGTGTGTGTGTGTGTGTGTGTGTGTGTGTGTGTGTGTGTGTGTGTGTGTGTGTGTGTGTGTGTGTGTGTGTGTGTGTGTGAATATGCTATGAATGTTTTATAGGTTAAACACAAGATCTCCTTTCCTCTCTCTCTCTCTCTCTCTCTCTCTCTCTCTCGTTATAGTCTAATCACAAGATCCTTTACCCCCTTCTCTCTCTCTCTCTCTCTCTCTCTCTCTCTCTCTCTCTCTCTAAACACGTCCTAAATATACGAGTCTTTGTGTCACACGGAACGACCCGGCCCAGAAATTTGATCTGAGAGAGAGAGAGAGAGAGAGAGAGAGAGAGAGAGAGAGAGAGAGAGAGAGAGAGAGAGAGAGAGAGAGAGGATGGGGGAGGGATATCTTGTGAGTAGCCTATAAAAACATTCCTTGCATATTGAGAGAGAGAGAGAGAGAGAGAGAGGTCCTTCACACTGCCCTATTACTCCCATCAATATTTCCTCTTTCGAAGCCTTAGATTAGTAACCAAGGAGACTCAGTCCTACATTACCTGCATTTCTTTTACATGGTTATATTTTGGTAAACACAAGAGGCGAAGTAATTTATAAGCGTGGTAGGTGGGGGCGCTCACCATCCACTCACTCGATGTAGTGTTGCTCTCGGGTGACTGCCCTTTCTTCTCTTCCTTCCTTTCCTTCCATCCTCTTCTGTCTTTCTTTCCTTCATTCTTTCCTCGTCCTTCTGCCTACGGGTGACTTTACACTCCCTCTTCTGTCTTTCTTTCCTTCTTTCTTTCCTCTTCCTTCCGCCTGTGGGTGACTCTACACTGAGTGACAAGCCAAATGGTTTCCTGTACACCAGGAAACCATTTACTACGCTGGGTGGTAACCATATAACCAAATTATTGCGCCTGGTGGTTTAGTGGGTAATTACGGCGCTCCAATCGGATTGAGCTGGTGAAAGTTTATATCCAAGGGGTGGTTGGGGTTTATTGCTCACGTAATGCCACTCAGGGATGAGTGAGGCTGGTCACTCTTATCTTAAATGTCAGGACCAACTTGCCTAGCCCCGGGCTCCTACGCTCCTCATGGGGCAACACAGGATTAGATGATGATGATGATGATGATGATGATGATGACTGAGACAGCATATATCACGGAAGGAAATGTTGAGGTGGTCTGGCCATGTGGAGAGAATAAAGAGTGAGAGACTGACTAGGAGAGTGTATGTGAGTGAGGTGACTAGCAGAGTGTATGTGAGTGAGGTGACTAGCAGAGTGTATGTGAGTGAGGTGACTAGCAGAGTGTATGTGAGTGAGGTGACTAGGAGAGTGTATGTGAGTGAGGTGACTAGCAGAGTGTATGTGAGTGAGGTGACTAGCAGGGTGTATGTGAGTGAGGTGACTAGCAGGGTGTATGTGAGTGAGGTGACTAGCAGGGTGTATGTGAGTGAGGTGACTAGCAGGGTGTATGTGAGTGAGGTGACTAGCAGGGTGTATGTGAGTGAGGTGACTAGCAGGGTGTATGTGAGTGAGGTGACTAGGAGAGTGTATGTGAGTGAGGTGACTAGCAGAGTGTATGTGAGTGAGGTGACTAGCAGAGTGTATGTGAGTGAGGTGACTAGCAGAGTGTATGTGAGTGAGGTGACCAGGAGAGTGTATGTGAGTGGGGTGACCAGGAGAGTGTATGTGAGTGGGGTGACCAGGAGAGTGTATGTGAGTGGGGTGACCAGGAGAGTGTATGTGAGTGGGGTGACCAGGAGAGTGTATGTGAGTGGGGTGACCAGGAGAGTGTATGTGAGTGGGGTGACCAGCAGAGTGTATGTGAGTGGGGTGACCAGCAGAGTGTATGTGAGTGGGGTGACCAGCAGAGTGTATGTGAGTGGGGTGACCAGCAGAGTGTATGTGAGTGGGGTGACCAGCAGAGTGTATGTGAGTGGGGTGACCAGCAGAGTGTATGTGAGTGGGGTGACCAGCAGAGTGTATGTGAGTGGGGTGACCAGCAGAGTGTATGTGAGTGGGGTGACCAGCAGAGTGTATGTGAGTGGGGTGACCAGCAGAGTGTATGTGAGTGGGGTGACCAGCAGAGTGTATGTGAGTGGGGTGACCAGCAGAGTGTATGTGAGTGGGGTGACCAGCAGAGTGTATGTGAGTGGGGTGACCAGCAGAGTGTATGTGAGTGGGGTGACCAGCAGAGTGTATGTGAGTGGGGTGACCAGCAGAGTGTATGTGAGTGGGGTGACCAGCAGAGTGTATGTGAGTGGGGTGACCAGCAGAGTGTATGTGAGTGGGGTGACCAGCAGAGTGTATGTGAGTGGGGTGACCAGCAGAGTGTATGTGAGTGGGGTGACCAGCAGAGTGTATGTGAGTGGGGTGACCAGCAGAGTGTATGTGAGTGGGGTGACCAGCAGAGTGTATGTGAGTGGGGTGACTAGGAGAGTGTATGTGAGTGGGGTGACTAGGAGAGTGTGAGTGGGGTGACTAGGAGAGTGTATGTGAGTGGGGTGACTAGGAGAGTGTATGTGAGTGGGGTGACTAGGAGAGTGTATGTGAGTGGGGTGACTAGGAGAGTGTATGTGAGTGGGGTGACCAGGAGAGTGTATGTGAGTGGGGTGACCAGGAGAGTGTATGTGAGTGGGGTGACCAGGAGAGTGTATGTGAGTGGGGTGACCAGGAGAGTGTATGTGAGTGGGGTGACCAGGAGAGTGTATGTGAGTGGGGTGACCAGGAGAGTGTATGTGAGTGGGGTGACCAGGAGAGTGTATGTGAGTGGGGTGACCAGGAGAGTGTATGTGAGTGGGGTGACCAGGAGAGTGTATGTGAGTGGGGTGACCAGGAGAGTGTATGTGAGTGGGGTGACCAGGAGAGTGTATGTGAGTGGGGTGACCAGCAGAGTGTATGTGAGTGGGGTGACCAGCAGAGTGTATGTGAGTGGGGTGACCAGCAGAGTGTATGTGAGTGGGGTGACCAGCAGAGTGTATGTGAGTGGGGTGACCAGCAGAGTGTATGTGAGTGGGGTGACCAGCAGAGTGTATGTGAGTGGGGTGACCAGCAGAGTGTATGTGAGTGGGGTGACCAGCAGAGTGTATGTGAGTGGGGTGACCAGCAGAGTGTATGTGAGTGGGGTGACCAGCAGAGTGTATGTGAGTGGGGTGACCAGCAGAGTGTATGTGAGTGGGGTGACCAGCAGAGTGTATGTGAGTGGGGTGACCAGCAGAGTGTATGTGAGTGGGGTGACCAGCAGAGTGTATGTGAGTGGGGTGACCAGCAGAGTGTATGTGAGTGGGGTGACCAGCAGAGTGTATGTGAGTGGGGTGACCAGCAGAGTGTATGTGAGTGGGGTGACCAGCAGAGTGTATGTGAGTGGGGTGACCAGCAGAGTGTATGTGAGTGGGGTGACCAGCAGAGTGTATGTGAGTGGGGTGACCAGCAGAGTGTATGTGAGTGGGGTGACCAGCAGAGTGTATGTGAGTGGGGTGACCAGCAGAGTGTATGTGAGTGGGGTGACCAGCAGAGTGTATGTGAGTGGGGTGACCAGCAGAGTGTATGTGAGTGGGGTGACCAGCAGAGTGTATGTGAGTGGGGTGACCAGCAGAGTGTATGTGAGTGGGGTGACCAGCAGAGTGTATGTGAGTGGGGTGACCAGCAGAGTGTATGTGAGTGGGGTGACCAGCAGAGTGTATGTGAGTGGGGTGACCAGCAGAGTGTATGTGAGTGGGGTGACCAGCAGAGTGTATGTGAGTGGGGTGACCAGCAGAGTGTATGTGAGTGGGGTGACCAGCAGAGTGTATGTGAGTGGGGTGACCAGCAGAGTGTATGTGAGTGGGGTGACCAGCAGAGTGTATGTGAGTGGGGTGACCAGCAGAGTGTATGTGAGTGGGGTGACCAGCAGAGTGTATGTGAGTGGGGTGACCAGCAGAGTGTATGTGAGTGGGGTGACCAGCAGAGTGTATGTGAGTGGGGTGACCAGCAGAGTGTATGTGAGTGGGGTGACCAGCAGAGTGTATGTGAGTGGGGTGACCAGCAGAGTGTATGTGAGTGGGGTGACCAGCAGAGTGTATGTGAGTGGGGTGACCAGCAGAGTGTATGTGAGTGGGGTGACCAGCAGAGTGTATGTGAGTGGGGTGACCAGCAGAGTGTATGTGAGTGGGGTGACCAGCAGAGTGTATGTGAGTGGGGTGACCAGCAGAGTGTATGTGAGTGGGGTGACCAGCAGAGTGTATGTGAGTGGGGTGACCAGCAGAGTGTATGTGAGTGGGGTGACCAGCAGAGTGTATGTGAGTGGGGTGACCAGCAGAGTGTATGTGAGTGGGGTGACCAGCAGAGTGTATGTGAGTGGGGTGACCAGCAGAGTGTATGTGAGTGGGGTGACCAGCAGAGTGTATGTGAGTGGGGTGACCAGCAGAGTGTATGTGAGTGGGGTGACCAGCAGAGTGTATGTGAGTGGGGTGACCAGCAGAGTGTATGTGAGTGGGGTGACCAGCAGAGTGTATGTGAGTGGGGTGACCAGCAGAGTGTATGTGAGTGGGGTGACCAGCAGAGTGTATGTGAGTGGGGTGACCAGCAGAGTGTATGTGAGTGGGGTGACCAGCAGAGTGTATGTGAGTGGGGTGACCAGCAGAGTGTATGTGAGTGGGGTGACCAGCAGAGTGTATGTGAGTGGGGTGACCAGCAGAGTGTATGTGAGTGGGGTGACCAGCAGAGTGTATGTGAGTGGGGTGACCAGCAGAGTGTATGTGAGTGGGGTGACAAGCAGAGTGTATGTGAGTGGGGTGACAAGCAGAGTGTATGTGAGTGGGGTGACTAGGAGAGTGTATGTGAGTGGGGTGACTAGGAGAGTGTATGTGAGTGGGGTGACCAGCAGAGTGTATGTGAGTGGGGTGACTAGGAGAGTGTATGTGAGTGGGGTGACTAGGAGAGTGTATGTGAGTGGGGTGACTAGGAGAGTGTATGTGAGTGGGGTGACTAGGAGAGTGTATGTGAGTGGGGTGACTAGGAGAGTGTATGTGAGTGGGGTGACTAGGAGAGTGTATGTGAGTGGGGTGACTAGGAGAGTGTATGTGAGTGGGGTGACTAGGAGAGTGTATGTGAGTGGGGTGACTAGGAGAGTGTATGTGAGTGGGGTGACTAGGAGAGTGTATGTGAGTGGGGTGACTAGGAGAGTGTATGTGAGTGGGGTGACTAGGAGAGTGTATGTGAGTGGGGTGACTAGGAGAGTGTATGTGAGTGGGGTGACTAGGAGAGTGTATGTGAGTGGGGTGACTAGGAGAGTGTATGTGAGTGGGGTGACTAGGAGAGTGTATGTGAGTGGGGTGACTAGGAGAGTGTATGTGAGTGGGGTGACTAGGAGAGTGTATGTGAGTGGGGTGACTAGGAGAGTGTATGTGAGTGGGGTGACTAGGAGAGTGTATGTGAGTGGGGTGACTAGGAGAGTGTATGTGAGTGGGGGTACTAGGAGAGTGTATGTGAGTGGGGTGACTAGGAGAGTGTATGTGAGTGGGGTGACTAGGAGAGTGTATGTGAGTGGGGTGACTAGGAGAGTGTATGTGAGTGGGGTGACTAGGAGAGTGTATGTGAGTGGGGTGACTAGGAGAGTGTATGTGAGTGGGGTGACTAGGAGAGTGTATGTGAGTGGGGTGACTAGGAGAGTGTATGTGAGTGGGGTGACTAGGAGAGTGTATGTGGGTGGGGGGTGTAGGAGAGTGTATGGTAGTGGGGTGACTAGGAGAGTGTATGTGAGTGGGGTGACTAGGAGAGTGTGTATGTGAGTGGGGTGACTAGGAGAGTGTATGTGAGTGGGGTGACTAGGAGAGTGTATGTGAGTGGGGTGACTAGGAGAGTGTATGTGAGTGGGGTGACTAGGAGAGTGTATGTGAGTGGGGTGACTAGGAGAGTGTATGTGAGTGGGGTGACTAGGAGAGTGTATGTGAGTGGGGTGACTAGGAGAGTGTATGTGAGTGGGGTGACTAGGAGAGTGTATGTGAGTGGGGTGACTAGGAGAGTGTATGTGAGTGGGGTGACTAGGAGAGTGTATGTGAGTGGGGTGACTAGGAGAGTGTATGTGAGTGGGGTGACTAGGAGAGTGTATGTGAGTGGGGTGACTAGGAGAGTGTATGTGAGTGGGGTGACTAGGAGAGTGTATGTGAGTGGGGTGACTAGGAGAGTGTATGTGAGTGGGGTGACTAGGAGAGTGTATGTGAGTGGGGTGACTAGGAGAGTGTATGTGAGTGAGGTGACTAGGAGAGTGTATGTGAGTGGGGTGACTAGGAGAGTGTATGTGAGTAGGGTGACTAGGAGAGTGTATGTGAGTGAGGTGACTAGGAGAGTGTATGTGAGTGAGGTGACTAGGAGAGTGTATGTGAGTGAGGTGACTAGCAGAGTGTATGTGAGTGAGGTGACTAGCAGAGTGTATGTGAGTGAGGTGACTAGCAGAGTGTATGTGAGTGAGGTGACTAGCAGAGTGTATTTGAGTGAGGTGACTAGGAGAGTGTATGTGAGTGAGGTGACTAGGAGAGTGTATGTGAGTGAGGTGACTAGGAGAGTGTATGTGAGTGAGGTGACTAGGAGAGTGTATGTGAGTGAGGTGACTAGCAGAGTGTATGTGAGTGAGGTGACTAGCAGAGTGTATGTGAGTGAGGTGACTAGCAGAGTGTATGTGAGTGAGGTGACTAGCAGAGTGTATGTGAGTGAGGTGACTAGCAGAGTGTATGTGAGTGAGGTGACTAGGAGAGTGTATGTGAGTGAGGTGACTAGGAGAGTGTATGTGAGTGGGGTGACTAGGAGAGTGTATGTGAGTGAGGTGACTAGGAGAGTGTATGTGAGTGAGGTGACTAGGAGAGTGTATGTGAGTGAGGTGACTAGGAGAGTGTATGTGAGTGAGGTGACTAGGGGAGTGTATGTGAGTGAGGTGACTAGGAGAGTGTATGTGAGTGAGGTGACTAGCAGAGTGTATGTGAGTGAGGTGACTAGGAGAGTGTATGTGAGTGAGGTGACTAGCAGAGTGTATGTGAGTGAGGTGACTAGGAGAGTGTATGTGAGTGAGGTGACTAGGAGAGTGTATGTGAGTGAGGTGACTAGGAGAGTGTATGTGAGTGAGGTGACTAGGAGAGTGTATGTGAGTGAGGTGACTAGCAGAGTGTATGTGAGTGAGGTGACTAGGAGAGTGTATGTGAGTGAGGTGACTAGGAGAGTGTATGTGAGTGAGGTGACTAGGAGAGTGTATGTGAGTGAGGTGACTAGCAGAGTGTATGTGAGTGAGGTGACTAGCAGAGTGTATGTGAGTGAGGTGACTAGCAGAGTGTATGTGAGTGAGGTGACTAGCAGAGTGTATGTGAGTGAGGTGCACAAGAAAAAGCACTTTAAAATGTGTCAGATCTTGCTTGTGTCAGATCTTGCTTGTGTCAGATTTTCTTGTGTCAGATCTTGCTTGTGTCAGATCTTGCTTGTGTCAGTTCTTCTTTGTGTCAGAGCTTGCTTGTGTCAGATCCATATATGGGTTTGATGATGACACGGTTGCATGACTCAGGAGAGGTCGTGTGTGTGTGTGTGTGTGTGTGTGTGTGTGTGTGTGTGTGTGTGTGTGTGTGTGTGTGTGTGGTGTGTGAGGGTGTGGTGTGGGTGTCTGGGTGTGTGGTGTGGTGTGGTGTGGTGTGTGGGTGTGAGAGGGTGTGTGGTGTGGGGTGTAATGGTGTGTGGTGTGTAAGGGTGTGGTGTGGGTGTCTGGGTGTGTGAGGGGATGTGGTGTGTGTGTGTGTGTGTGTGTGTGTGTGTGTGAGAGTCAGGGTGTGTTGTGGTGTGTGGGGATGTAATGGTGTGTGGAGCGAGGCTCTGTGTGTGGGTGTGGGTGTGTGAGGGTGAGTCAGGGTGTGTTGAGGTGTGTGGGGATGTAATGGTGTGTGGTGTGCGGCTGTGTGTGTGGGTGTGTGGTGCGTGTGGGTGTGTGGTGCCTGTGGGTGTGTGGTGTGGTGTGGTGTGGGGGTGTGGTGTGGAATGCAGCATCTTCTTGGAATGTAACCTACTTCTTGCAATTTCCGGAGATGTGGGTAGGAATGGAGGTTGGATTTCAGAGCGTGGAGTCGAGTGTATGTGGGTGAGGTGGAGGGGGAGGATGAGGAAAGAAGTGGAGGGAGAGAGGTGGAGAGGGGGAGA